>NC_064639.1:1114903194-1115210798 GCF_023864345.2 Schistocerca serialis cubense | reverse complement strand
TGTAGTCCCAGAAATGTAACACTGTCAACCTTTTCGATCTGCATGTCTTCATATGTTATAAACATGCTGTCGCTGGAGAAATCGAGCAGTTTGCAAAACTGACATAAAACTTGGATTAGCGTATTCACACTTTCCCCAATAGGACTAGCTTTTACAGCACAGGAGTAAACGAATCTGTCACATTACGTAATTTTTTGTTGTATTATAAGGTTGTACACTTTATTCTATTATGCGAGCAGCACAAGAAATTAAGCTTCGAATTTAACCTACAGTACTCAGTTTACATATTACTTCATACTTGAAAACGTACGTTGTTAACATTTTACTTAAACAGTGCTTTGGCGAAGTTCCGCGTACTTTCTGTCGCAGCTGCGAAGATAATATTTCTAATAGCGACCGATAACCTACAAACATATAATATGAAACACTAATAATCGTTCTAACGTCAACTAAAATGTACCCGGAGTTAATAAGCTGAGGTTATGACACGATTCATACGACATTCCTGCTATTTCACACTACTCGCAGGTCTGCTGATAACTAAACTGATGGATTCCAACTATGTCGTTATTTAACTGTCGGAGTTATCGGTATTCGCTAGCGAAAAATAACTTGGCAGTTATTAATAACCGTTAACGATAACGGTTATCAAAGAATAACTGGAACTGTGATAACGGTTACTCCAGAATAACCGTTTGGCCCACCTCTACTGCTCGGCCGTTACAACGGCTAATCCTACCTGCGCACACAAAGGACCTGGGAGGTCCACTTCCGCCCATAGGTTGCAAATTCTTCCGACAGGGAGCAGACTATGCTGGACAGTCTGACCTGGCCAGTTTGAAGCTGCCACTAGATGGCAGTTGGAGTGAGTAGCAGAGTCCAAACAACGACTAATGATACCTTTTTTTCCTCGACGTTTTAAATGAATTTGATAACTGAATGTGGCTTACATTGTGTGGGGATATTTGTTAGTGAATGATCGCGCATTAACGGAACAAATCAGTGCAATAGGTTTGGTTTGCTTTCAGAATAGAACCTGCATGTAAAATTTCAGTTTTCACAAAACGAAGTCCGATAGCTTTTGGGCATAAATCACGTCTCATAGTTATATTCTCCAACAGACACTCCTAGTAGAGGAGCATAGCTAAAAAAATATGGACCATAATGGTGATAATTAAATTACAATTTCAATATTAAAAAATATTTTACGTAATTCTTCAAGTATATAATTCTTCTTGATTTAATTGAAGATTCAATTAGACAAAGCCAGAATAATACAAAAATAAATAATAATTTCAAAACCAAATAATAAAAATAATAATTAGGGCTAGGGGATGGAATGAAGGGACGCGTCTACACAGTGGACCAGCAATTGTGTGCTGAGGCACGCGTAATAAAAATTCACAAGTTTTCGTGTTTGTCAGTACTGCAAATAGGTCTGTGACTCACCGCCTTTGGCCGCCTCAAATGGTTCAAATGACTCTGAGCACTACGGGACTTAACATCTGAGGTCATCAGTCCCCTAGAACTTAGAACTACTTAAACCTAACTAACCTAAGAACATCACACACGTCCATGCCCAAGGCAGGATTCGAACCTGCGACCGCAGCAGTCACACGGTTTCGGACTGAAGCGCCTAGAACCGCTCGACCACCGTGGCCGGCTAGGCCGCCTCGTTTCTGTAAGAAAATCCAGCGTCTGTGGAACCTTTATAGGTAGAATCCTTATTACACCTCATACCTAGGACTAACATGCTTCAGGGCACAGGAGATTTAGATACAGATCTTTAAGGTTGTAGCTGTTCGCTTTTTGCCGCGGGAAGTGATGCGACTTCGGAGAAAAACATCTTCTCCCTCTGCGAAAACTTAAAAAAGCCAGTAATTAGTAGTTTCTTTTTTTTCCAAAGACGCAGGTTTCTTAACTCTGGCGCTGGTTAGACATGAGTTTGTGTTGTCGTGTAGGAGGGATGATTTATCGCCTCTCAGGCCCTGTGACTGGCTGAAGACGGGGTGAAGGCAGTGTCGTTCTTGCACTTTGGGGAAAAACGGAATTTTTTATCTGGGGAGGTGCGAGGCACTCGGGTTCTGGACTTCGGTCTGGAAGGGATCTTCTGGTCGAAGCTCTGACATGTGTGGTTGATACTTGCAACCTGTCCTAAGACTGACTTCACTTGCGGGTTGTTAGACTGGGGAGCCTGTGGCGGATTTCTTACTGTACTGACAGTGTGACTTCAAACGTCTCGGACTACTCGTTTGTCGAGGGCACGCTTATTCGTTTTAGGTTTACCAGTCTTGACGTTTGGTATCCTTGTGCGCTCTGCCGTATAAGTGAGCCAAATTGGTCCTTGGTATGACCAGCGAACGGGTGTGTCACACACTGAAATCTACCGTGATTTCAGGGCTCTGGTAGAGAGTCAATTGCGATCCGTGTGCCGGATCGCTAGAAGTGAGATTTTGCATTTCGTTCGTGACCGCGACCGATTCACAGGCGCTGCCTTAAGCCTCGCCTCCGCCGCACACATCTCGCCAGCTGCAATTTGCATAGATGTACGAAGCAAATAGGGTAAAATACTGCTGCTCCGGCCTCGTCAGGGCGTACATACCTCAATTGCCACTTGCTCTCAGCTGCACCTATATAGAATTCTATAGATTATCAATCAATGTCTGCTCAGCGTTAGATCAATTCAGATGCACATTTTCAGGGCCACAGAACATGACGCACTTCTGCCACCCAGGATTCTTGTCCATTGTTCTCATACAGTATTGTTGTTTCAGTATTCAATCAACAACTATAATTTATGTCTGTTTTTTCTTTTAAAAAATAAATATTGTTAGTAAATTTTACGACATTATCAATCATTTTATATAGTCTGCACAGCGGGTTAACCTTTCTTGTGGCGTCACTTTCATTGTGGCATCCCATGCCTGGATAACTTTCAGTGTGATAATCTCATGGGTGAGATCTGGAGTACAGGGAGAGTACTTCAGTGTCTCCCTCTACAGTTGGTCCGTAATGAATGGGGCTGGTCTTCCAGATCGACCGGCGTACTGTATCAAATCGCAACCAGGACGGAACTTTGCGCACAATTACACAGTGTTGGTTTTCGGCATACATGCTACCGCACAGGCATTCTTCATTCTCAAATGGTTGTCTGCCATAGTTTGTACTTCCGCATCCAAGAAAAGAAGACAATATATTAGTCTTATCTCGATACATTTGGTAATAATGTCACCATAGTTCATGATTCGGCATTTATCACAAGCGCGTCAAAAATACATGACTGCAGCACTAATCCCTGGCCAACATATCAATTCTCATATATGTGCACCAGAGTCAGGTGAAGCAAAGCCTTCAAACATGAACTTATGCCAGGAAATCGCTCAGTCCATTCGCAAATCTGACTGGAAACTCTTATTGTGAATTTCCTGTAACCAATGAGTGCAATGAAGCAAATTATTCGCTGAACGATGTGCTAAAAGATGGTCATCCAGAGACTCGCTTCATGTCCCCGGCACTTTCTCATAGATTTCGCAATAATATAAAAAGTAGCCTCACTTCTTTGAACTTTTCTTCTGAATGTCATCCATCAGTCCTATTTAGTAATGATCCCACACCACGCAGCAACAGAAGAGAAGAGAGTGAACAAGTGTGGTGCAGATTTTCTGCATCTTATAAGTATTGTGGCAATAAAACGCCTCTTTGAGTAACACTTCTACGTGATGCAAACACTGCTGCAGAAGGTAATCTTGTTATTTGGCTTCGTGAATTCGGAGATGACATTCAGAACATAAAGCACGCCAAGATTCAAAACTCATCGCTTTGCTTGATAATATTGTGATCAGAGAGCATACGTCTGCTAAAGAAGGATTCTTACACGGCTTTATATAAGTGTAATTATTTATTTGATCCTTTCTCAAGGAATTTTGCTTCTCCCAACGTCGTGTTAAAAACTTACAGAATACGTTTTTGGCTGAAACTTCCTGGCAGATTAAAACTGTGTGCCGGACCGAGACTCGAACACGGGACCTTTGCCTTTCGCGGGCAAGTGCTCTACCAACTGAGCTACCCAAGCACGACTCACGCCCCGTCCTCACAGTTTTAAATCCGGCAGTACCTCGTCTCCTACCTTCCAAACTCCCCCAGGCTGTGGCTAAGCCATGTCTCCGCAATATCATGTCTTCCAGGAGTGCTAGTTCTGCAAAGTTCGCAGGAGAGTTTCTGTGAAGTTTGGAAGGTAGGAGATGAAGTAATGGCGGATTTAAAGCTGTGAGGAGGGGGCGTGAGTCGTGCTTGGGTAGCTCAGTTGACAGAGCACTTGCCCGCGAAAGGCAAAGGTCGCGAGTTCGAGTCTCGGTCCGACACACAGTTTTAATCTGCCAGGAAGTTTCATATCAGCGCACACTTCGCTGTAGAGTGAAATTTTCATTCTACGTTTTTGGCTGCTATCTTTAAGTTGAATGACAGGTAGCTAAGATACTTAATCAATTCGTAGGGTCATGTTAGTAGAAGGTCTATCTACGATTTTTAATACTAAGATTGGAAAGGTTTCCTGAATTAAATGCCTGTGGAATTTCATGGGCGCTACTTTTAAAATGTAGTGCAATAACGTCATCGAAGTCTTGAATCTGTTTATAGATTTTTACAGCAGATATTTATCTGTCATTCTCATTATCGCCTACCAGACTGCTGATTGGATGGTGACTTGTAATTCCTTCACGGTATTTCTTCCGAGAATATTTCGTTCAGAGTTTTAGGAATCGGCTGTTTTTTTAATTTGTTCGTGAATAGTAACTACAGTAAATTAGGTAATAAGCAGCCGCGTCGACATCCAGGTCTCAGAAGACGGCAATAATGAACCTGAAATGTCTAGCCATGTCTATACGAAACATCGTTTACGCCATGGTGACTCAGCGTAATTTAGGGTTTGCACTGTAGAACCACAACAATACTTGGAACAGTGAGGTGTTAAAACAAAACGAAAAGTTGCATGGTTCCTTTCGTACCATGTTATTTTGATGTAGAAGCGTGATGATAGTCCTAACATCAGAATGTTAACTTTTAAAGCAGCAAATGTCTTAGAAGAGGAGGGAAACAAAAATAACAATGTCAAACATTCCGTCAGTGTGGCATTCACTAAAAAAAAAAAAGCTTGAACAGGCTTTTTCTGTGACATTTAACTTTGCAATCCTTATGATACGATTCCCATATTGTTTTAAGTGAAATAACTGAGTGTCTTACAATCATGCTATGAATAAGTGAGACGAGCAGTACACAAACTCTGTCTATCCATAATCTAGAGGTAGCGGGATACAGTTCCCTCTTCATCGTAAGCATGTGGCTTACAGTATCATGAACAGATAGCTTGCTGCATCGCGACAGTGCACCAGCAGCGCACTGCTCGTAATCGGCTTCCGGAGTGTAGCGCCCAGTAGCCATAACCACGAGACCACCGAGAACTAATCCAATACCTGGCCAACTCGGCCGGCTGCTGCGGTGGGCTTCAGTAGATGCTCAACTTCGTTAATGTGGAAGCTCTGTGCCGCGCATCCAAACGTCAAGGAAGGTGGAGCTTCGCCTTTGTGTATAACCGTTACCTCCTGAGCGAGTGCAGAGCAAGAGGATGTAGATATGTATATTCCAACAGAAACTACAAACATACACTTTGTTCTACAAGTGCAATATTTAAAAAGATTTCAGAGGTATTTTCGGAAAGGAAGACAGGGTAATAAACGAATCAGAAGTAATATCCCAAAACCAAGACCACGAGTGTTTCATAACAGAGAAGAATATAATTGTTAACTGCTACAACATACCAAAAAAAAAATCCTTTTATCAAAATTTAACACGCAGTCTCCGTCCCGTGTAAAAACTGTAAGACTTTACAGCCGAAATAAACGTGTATTTACAGTGAATTCATTGTCTACTATTTTTAAACATCAAGCAGAAATGCACATCGACAAAAATACAGCCGCTCTTCCAAACTTCGAGTGCTGATGGTGTCAATGTACCACAATTGACAGACACTCACAAATAAACCAGATCCACCACAGAAACTCATTTACATTGCAACATGTGCATATACAGGGTGTCCACAATGAGACTCCAACGTTTGAATTCATAAAATCTGAGAGGAAACACAATTTATTGACGAACAAATACAGGGAAATCACACAGCAGCTCTACAAGTTTTCATACACAGGTGGACGGTTCAGTACACTTGAACATGGGCGCCACGGGTAGCGCGAAGAATATCAAGTCTATAATCGATTTCGTGCCATGTGTTGCGGAGCATCTGTTCTGTGACAGAGTTGATTACAATTCTTATGCGCTGTTTCAAGTCTTGCAGGTCGTTTACAGGTGTAGCGTATACCCGATCTTTCACATAACCCCACAAGACAAAATCGAGGGGGGTTATGTCGGGCGAACGTGGCGGCCAAGGAGTTGGACATCCACGGCCAATCCATCATTGCGGGAATGGGCCATTTAAAAATTTTCGGACATCAAGGCTCCAATGGGGTGGTGCAACGTCCTGTTGAAACATCACATTTGGCTGTAGGTCTATTATCTGTGGCACGGCAAATTGTTCCAACATGTCCAGGTAGATGGCTCCATCCACAGTCGGCTCCTGAAAGAAAAACGGCCCAACAATGCGATTTATCATCAAACCACACCACACATTAACTTTCGAACTGTCGCGCATGTGTTCCCTAGGTGCATGTGGATTTTCGGACCCCCAGATGCGCACATTGTGACGATTGACAGCCCCTGACACGTGAAAGGTTGCCTCGTCAGTAAACATCACGCGTGATAAAAATGTCTCGTCCGCGGCAATGCAATCTAACATGACACATGCGAATTCTTCTCGCTTTGGTCGATCATCGGGCTTGATTTCTCGCACAACCTGCACTTTATATGCGTACAAACGTAATCGCTGATGGAGCACTTTGCGCACTGTTGAACGTTTCATACGAAGTTCTCGTGCTGCCTGTCGCACTGACTTCTGTGGACTTTGTTCGAATGACCGCCGCACTTGCTCCACATGATGTTCGCTGATCCCAGGCTTACCACCACCACATTGCCCTCTCGCAACACTCCCAGTAGCCAAAAACTTCTTTATAGTCTTGAACGACGGGGGCGCTTTGTTGTAAACTCGACGAAGTTTCTTTGCACTTGGGTCTCCGATTTTGTCTCTGCATACCACCAGACCACTTGTGTAAGCTCCTTCATATCCTCCATTATGCTAAAACAACTGATTGCAGCTCCACTACGGCCACTTGGCGTTTCAAACTTCCACACCACAAACTTGTTGAGTTGCTCTGTCTGCCCCTTCAGGACTCACAGGTCCACCATCTGAAATGAGAAAGATATAGGATATTAAAATGTTGGAGTCTCATTGTGGACACCCTGTACATCTACAAGGCCCCTTTACAATTCATACTTAAGTGTTTTGAAGAGGGAGTTAAAGAACCAGTTTAACAAGGGGATCGCAGATACTCGTCATCACCGAATACATCCAAATTTATGATGTGTACAGGGCTTTGACAGGAGTGAAAGACACTGAAATGGGAGCTATAGCTCACCCGACGTTTCGAAAACAGTAGCATTTTTCATGTGGATGGTCGAGGCATGAGCCATTTGTGTTAAAGCGTTTTTCAGTGGCGGGCTGGAGCAGCAGAAAAGTCATTGCACAAGGTCGTGAGGTCGAGTCTACGTGCGGGAACGTTTTAGTTTTAATTTTTACGTCACTTACACTGTAAATAAACCGAACTAATTTTAACTATATGTCATCTAGCAATATTTCCATGAAAGTCATGAAACGGAAAGGCAACGGAGAATTTGGGATTTCAAATGGATTTCCAAGAAAGGATTGTACATAAACAGCGTCAAAAACAACTCGGCAAACAACTTTTCCAGAAAGGATTCTACGTAAAGGGTACAGGATTCCGTATTCCGTTAGTTTCATTTCGACCTTCGAGCAGCCGTCGTCATCTGCACGTTGCAGATAAATCTGACTATTGAGAGACAAAAAGAAGTCACATCCCGAGAAGATTGCATCAAAATACATTATACTGTACATAACCAGATTATGTCGCCAATACTTAGCGAAATGATGCATTACCCGTGGTTTGCTGAAAAACTGTGAGATCCGAGAGAGAGAACCTTGTATGAACATAAACCAAATCTGTTTTTGTAAAATGTAAAGTTCCGCTGTCGGAAATGTCACTATAAATAAAACGTTCCGGGCTATTATGTAGTGGTCATATGGATTTCACCTTAAAACCCAACGTTTCGTCTCATTCTGGGGAGGACACTTTCAAGGAGGATTCTAGCTTCTTTGAATGTCCGATTCACAACCAGGCTCGGTACTAACTGCAGCCAATTTCCGCTTCCGCGTGCTACTGCGCAGTGGCATGACGTCACATGCTTTGAACACGCAAGCGCAATTAGACGCTGTCGACCGGCGTCGTCCGCTGTTGCTAAAACCCCATGGTGGAAGACTGTGGAACACGACCAGGAGTACAAATGGGGGTGGGGGATCCTAAAGTGGTTGTCGTTCCTAGACCGTTTCTTGACCGTGCGCCCTGTCCACACGAGGTACCTGATAATCCTGCGGCGGTCGTACTATTCTGCTCCACAGCTGGCTTGCCTGAAATTTTCTCTCGAAATACGCAAGCGAGTTAGGGGAGCCACTCAACATCAAAACACAACACTGTTCTACTTCTGGTATGAACAACTAAATTCTGAGACGATAAATGAAAGTCGCAGGTTGCACTGTTTACATTCTAATTCAGAAGTGTTATTCCAATTAATGGATGATTAACAGTCCACAATATCATTCGGACGAGCGTACGCGTAACCGACACGACGCGGGTGATTGTTGATGATGCGGAAGCCGAATGATCGCACGAAAGTTCTTACGCTCGTCACACATACACAGATATTTGGTACCAGTCCTCCTTGACACTAGTAATGATATTTTAACACTGCTCACATGTTAAATTTACAGTTCACAGTTATCAGCTGTACGAGCGTGCGCGTAACCGTCGCAGTGCGGTTGATTATTGAGAATGCCGAAACGCGATGATCGAATGCACGTCCTCACGCGCGCTGCAAGACGCTGGCACTTAAATGCTCGCTTCTGTGGTAAATAGTATTACTGATTCACATTAGTTCATTCTTGGAGACCGTACACGGCGCGGATGATTGATACTCTACGCTACGACATGCACGAGAGGATACACAAATACGTTATCGGTGGCACTGATCATCTTTTAATTACTTCTTGACGCGCTTTCCTCTGAATCATTTCCATATTTCATCACTTTACTGTAATAGCACTTGTAGCAACACTTCCACTTCCATACTAACAATGCCTCTCACATGCAGAGCTACACACTACACAACATAACAGTGCGTGTCCCGTGCTCGATTCTACAGACACGACTGCCCGCAAAGATATTCCACAACTAAGCCAGCGATATGACAATACGCTTACAACTGGTACACATCACAGGAATCCAGATGTCATTCAGTTTCACTCCCTCCTGCTTCCTATCGAAACTCCTGATGTGTTTTACCATCTCTATGCCCTCTCTGCTAGCCTTTCATGGTATTAGCTTGTGGGTGCCTGTACTTGAGTCCTATAAAAATGGATGTGGTGGTCTCCTGGCTGAAAAATGTCTTTCGCGACAGCTGATCTGTCAGTCTCCTCTTCTCTGCAATTGCCCTTGTGCTTTTATAGTCTTTTTCTATCCCTTCTTTTTGTAGCACCCACAGCTATACGGAACAATGTAAGTCGGTGCTTTTTCCGGCGGTTGGCGAGCATCCTAGGCCGATTTTAGTGACCTTATATCTCCAGGATGCGTTTGCAGATTACCGCGATGTGCTATAGCTGTTCACTATGGTTGCGCTCAATTAATTGTTACAACAGCTGAATCGGATGTTTTCTTTCGATGCTGCAAAACCGTTTAAATATTGGCCCACAACCACAAATTTCAAATATAACGATGATTTCTATGAGCAAATGGATGGTGTCGCTATGGGGAGCCCCTTCAGCCCAGTTATAGCGAACTTACGTATGGAAAATTTCGAGGAGGAGGTAATGGAAACTGCGAACGAGAAACCGAATATTATTTAGTTGGGGAACATGCTTTGCAGCCAGGGGAACACAACATTCATATTGGTAGGACTCAGGTACTGGCAGTCACAAGCGGAAGCCATGAAATGCTATACAGAGGGGCAATAGAGATTTTAGAACAAGCCAGGAATTTCAATAAGAAGGAGGAGGGTGCGAAACTAAAAGACATCTTTATTAAGGGGGGTACGTCAAAGGGGCCGACTTCGAGAAGGAGAGGCACCACAGGACATTTTAATTTGCACTGTCTATACTTTTACAAATAAATTCATAACACTTTGTCAGCATGACCAGGAAGGATTCAGGATTCACACTCATAGCAGTGGAAGTTCAAAAACACGAAAAAATAATATTTTTCAAATGTGAAATTTCATGATTTTATTCACTAACTGTTGGCTGCGTTTGTTGTAATAGGTGCACTTTTCTTCGATGAATTTTCCACAGCTTACAAACCATACTTACAGGTGTATGAAACTCTACAATTTATTTAATCTATGGAAAAATGAATGGGCTGTTATGTTTTTAACTTCGTGTTTGGAGAAGACTCGAATTTCATAGTTAATTATCTCACTTTTTACCACGGTTATTAACAGATTTGGGAAATTCTAGAGTTTCATACACCTGTAAGTATGATTTGTATGACGTGCAAAATTCATCGAAGAATCTCTCTTACTTATGAAGAAAAGTGTACCTACAGCAACAAATGCATCTAATACCAAGTGAAAAAATGATGAAATTTCACATGTTTAAAAAATTTGTTTCTTATGTTTTTGAACTTCCTCTGCTGTGAGTGTAAATCCTGAATCCTTCCTGGTCATGCTAACAAAGTTTTATGAATTTATTGTAAAAGTATAGACAGTGTAAATTAAAATGTCCTGTGGTGCCTCTCCTGCTCCAAGTCACCCCGTTTCACGTCCTAACCCGCCCCCCCCCCCCCCGCCCCCTTAATTGGGCTCGCGTATTCAAAACATGTGACGTCACGGCACTGCACAGCAGCATGCGGAAGGGGAATTTTCCTGCAGTCAGTAACGATACTGGGACGAAAGGTTAGGTTTTGAGGTGAAATGCAATCGACTTCGGCATAAGAGTACGGAACATTTTATTAATTGCAATTTTTTTTGTACAGAAACTTTAAAACACCCATGTAATTATAAAAGTGCGGCTTACGTTACGTCTGCAAGGTGCTGGGTGAATTACTGTTTTTACGATGAATGATACTCCAGTATGTGTAAATCATTTAGTATGAAATAATAAAGATATTTTATCACCGGATTTTTCTTCCCATAACTTTCACGAAAATATTAATAATTACAACATACTGAGCATCTTTCTATTTATTTGCAGTTTAAGTAAGGTAAAAACTGAAAACATGATAAAACGTTTCCACACAGGGATTCGACGCCACGACCCTCGGATTTCCGTTCTGTAGTGCTTTCGCTGCGCCAACCGCTACCTGGAAATTAGCGTAAACAGCTCACGCTTCTTACGAACTGCGTAAAAAGTACCAGTTTTTCTAACCGTTTGGCCATCTAGATCTATCTCTTCAGTCGCTTTCATTTCCGTCCAGGCCCTGCATCTACTGTTAAGTCAGGACGAAATTGGTGATACCTAGGCTCTGTCCCCATCTAAGATTGTTTCTCTATAGTTCTACTCTTGAATAGGACGAAAGAAAAATTAGTCCCTCCATGATTCCGTGCGATCTCTGATTCCTCTTATTTTATTGTAATAGTCAGTACTCCATATGTCGGTGGGTGTCTACATATTATTTCGGCATTCGGAGCAGAAATTTGCTACTTTAAATTTCGTGAATTCGTATCATCGCAACGAAAACGCCCTTATTTTAATAAGTGGCACTGCAACTCACTCATCATATCCGTAACACTCTCTTTCCCATTTCACGACAAACTGCCTTTCATTGAACTTTTTCGATGTCTTCCGTCGGTCCAATCTGCTAAGGATCCCACACTGCTCATTTGTACTTCAGAACAGTGCAGAGAAGTGTAGTGTAGGCAGCGTCTATAATAGGTTTTTTTCAACTTTAAAAAATTATGCCAATAAATGTAGATTTCATGACAGTAGTGTTCACGTAAGGTTACAGTTGTACGAGTAATTGGTTTCAACTGTATTTAGTGAAATCGAAAATATTTAAATTTGCGTGATTTTTGGTCTAACCGAAATTTATTGCGGCTGCAATTAAACATTGGACATCAATCTGTTTCGCATTATCCTTTTGAACAGTCTCTTCATTGGACGATTGAGGCAAATGGTCACACACGGTACCGTAGCTTAACAAAGTATTTAATGTATTGTCTATAAAATATATGTTTCTCATGCAGTGTAGGCAGATCTTTGTCTCGCTGTGGTAATCGGATGTTTTTACTTCTGTGCTTTAATAACAGACGTACTAGTCGAAGGTCGTTGTTCTTTTTTACTACGACTTCTTTAGTAAATGACAGATTAATTTCCTGCTAACGAAGCACTGAAAGAGGTATTATGTTTCTTTCCCAAAGGAGTAGAAAACATGGTGCGTTGGAAATTTTTTTTATGTCATTCCAGGCAGTTCTGACGCGCAGCACATTGCATAGGATGAGAAGTCGACTATTTCCCCAACAAATTGGAGCGACTGGTGTCAATTCTTCATAGAGAAACACTGGTACATGCTTTTTATCCCTCTTAAGAAGTGAGTGGAAGTACACTGCATATGTGACACTCTTAAAGGTCTGTGGTCAATGGACTGTAAATTTCTGTGGAACTTGACAGGTGGATACATATAATGTTTCTCCCACGTTCATCTGATTTCTTCCTATGTTGTGTTATGCCTGGTAGCACCAAGACATGTTTGGTTACATCTGTTTCCTTACGTTTGTAACACGCCACCCGTCGTCCGCAGCTCGTGGTCGTGCGGTAGCGTTCTCCCTTCCCAAGCCCGGGTTCCCGGGTTCGATTCCCGACGGGGTCAGGGATTTTCTCTGCCTCGTGATGACTGGGTGTTGCGTGATGTCCTTAGGTTAGTTAGGTTTAAGTAGTTATAACTTCTAGGGGACTGATGACCATAGATGCTAGGTCCCATAGTGCTCAGAGCCACCCCACCAGTCACGTACCTGGTTTTGGCGTGTGTTGGTCCCAGTGAATTGACTAACAGATCAACAGAGAGCACAAAACTGCCGCAATATCGGATAACGCAAAAAAAAGCAATAAGGTCCTGTGACTCCTAATTGAACTGCGGTGGCAGTGTTGACGTAGATGATTCAGAATTGATCACTTTTAATTAAAAAGGGGTGCACATTGATGTTATATTCAGCTATTGAACACCAGATGCAAATGATGAACATAAAATTAATTAAGAAAGTGACTTGGGATTTCAACTACTTCGTTGAAAACAGATGCAGTCGATTAGCACAAATTTATTTTAACTCCCGACCTTCACCATCACTCGACATTAATTATTCCAATGTGTCCATACTATACCCTCTACAAGATGCATTGTGCCTTGTCAGTCATTTTTGTTCAGCCCTACTGTTCGCTCAACGTGAATTCGGTGATCTTTAATGACTTCATGTAAGGGGCATAGTTCTTGCCATCTTTCAAGTTCTCTTCGTCCGAATTGCGAACATCTGTATTGTTTGTCATATTACTACGACCAGCAATACATCATCAGATTTAAATGTATCGCTAGAACTGGAAGATTGGAATTCCTTAGATGAATCCTGAAGTATTGATACTGGACCAAGTGAGCATTCAGCACGACTCAAATCATCAAACTGAGTGCAAATACGTTCCATTTGCGTGTGATATTTTTAAAAATATGGCATCAGTAGACTATAGGTTTTTGTGGAGCGTGACAAGGAGATATTTTTGACGCAATTCTTCTAGGAGAAAGCAACAGAAGAGATTGTAAACGATGATTTCCAAATAATTATTCGCTACTACAGAGAAAATGGACTCTCCCCAATATCTGAGAAAAGACACTATTTTCTTTTTGTGCAACAATAGAGCCATGCCAACAATTGATGCAGCACTTGCGTGGGAGTTAGAAAATAGGGTTGAAGATTCAAAATTTTGGACACACATACTGATGCAACGTTGAACTAGAAGAAGCAATCTTATAAGCTTCTCAGACAACTAAGTTCAACCTCATTTTCTCATCGTGTAACCACGAATTTTGGAAACAAACGCATCAACCTCTCGATACATTTTCCGTGTCTCCACTCAATTGTGGAATAATTTCCTGGGATAACTCATTACTTGGAAACAAAGTATCGATAGCCCAAACGCGAGTAGTAAGAATAATATGTGGTATTCACCCACTAACGTCATGTAGGTACGCCTTCACGAAGTTAATCCTTTTACCTGAGCCATCACATTACATATTTTCGCTGATGAAATCGCCCTAAGTATTCCATCACGGCCTGGGAAGAACAGTGATTTCCTCACCTGCAACAGTAGGGGAAAAATGACCTTTATTACCCATTATTAAAAAGAGAAAGGTGTTCAATGTACTGCAACAAAAATCTTTCATCATTTGCCAAAAAGCTTAAAATATTTACCAGGTAGCGAAGACGATTTTATATCTAACCTTAAATTATTTCTCCTGAACAATTACTTCTATTTTCTGCATGTTCAGATGATCTTTGGAACATGTAAGTAACTACCTCATTAATGTTAAACACATATACAGCTCACCACTTAAGCATAGAAAAACGGGGAGCCTCACTCCTGTCTACATCATTGGACTACAATATTGACCAACAATTTCCTTAGTACATGGAACTGAATAAATGAGGAACTGAAGTTATCTATGCCACATTGCAACGCGTAAAGAGACACAAATTCTGACGAAATACGTGAGAGTAAACCCAAGCAATAAACTTTGTCAAGGTATCTGATAAACATTTACATCGTGTCCAAATTTAAAAATTGAATATCCATTCGATGGAAAGTTAAAACACCGAGTGCGACATTCCATGATCTGGGATTCCAAGGCAATTCTGAGCAGTGTACGAATATCATAAATAAGCCACATACTTTCTTAAATTTATTTGTCTAGTAGGCCTTGCGCTTTCCCTCACATTATCACAGCAACGAAATCCAGGTTTTGCCAAAAGAAAGTACTTGAGAAATAAGACTCGTGGATTCACGTAAGTCAAAATCGCCAATTTGATACATTAATCGTGGAGGCGGATAGTATAAGGGCAACTCAGATAGAAATCCACGTGGAGTCCTTGAAACAAAAAAAGTTTCATGAATCGAAAATTATATTTTACCTGCTACGCGAGCGTAGAATACACAAATACTATGCCAAGAGGCAAGCTGATCTAGTATGCGAAAACAGGTAATGATCCTTGGACATGTAGTTCTTAAGAAATGAAAAAATGTTTCAAATGGCTCTGAGCACTGTGGGACTCAACGTCTTAGGCCCCCAGAACTTAGAACTACTTAAACCTAACTAACCTAAGGACATCACACACATCCATGCCAGAGGCAGAATTCGAACCGGCGACTGTAGCGGTCGTGCGGTTCCAGACTTAAGCGCCTAGAACTGCTCGGCCACAAAGGCTGGCAAGAAATGAAAACTACTCACAAGTAAACCTAACCAAGGAATACGCTTCGATTTGCATCAGCTTAGAATGTGGCATAGTGTAGAGCAAAATAAAACACACATGTTTCTTTTACACGTTCCCACAAGGCCGCTAAACGGGAGAAAGACTCCCTTGAAAAAAACAATTGACTTTAATTTTTCTGGATGGGTACCACTGAAGCGGTAGTACTAGGGGGATGGGCCTCCTGGGACAGTTTTGATATTAAATGAATTAAATTGATCAATTAATTACCCCTACAACTAGGAAAACCTCTATCCCCCTACCTGCGGATGACGTCATGTGTTTTCCTCAGCTGACACGTGGGTCCCAGCCTCCTCCTCCCTCCCCACCTGTCCCCCTCCCCACTCCCCCATATACCCTATCTCCCCCATATACCCTATCAGTCGAAATTTCGGATTTTGGCAGGAATTTTGAATTTTGTCAGGAATTTCTTTGTTCCAGGGCTGTGCCGACATCCAGCACCACCTGTCTACCCTGGAAGTGGCGGGATATAAAAAATGGCGGTGCGCTTTCCGGGAGTCGATTCCCTGCTCCTTCTCGACGGAAAACCAAAATGTACCACCCAGCCGGCCGCGGTGGTCTCGCGGTTCTAGGCGCGCAGTCCGGAACCGCGCGACTGCTACGGTCGCAGGTTCGAATGCTGCCTCGGGCATGGATGTGTGTGATGTCCTTAGGTTAGTTAGGTTTAAGTAGTTCTAAGTTCTAGCGGACTGGTGACCACTGATGTTAAGTCCCATAGTGCTCAGAGCCATTTGAACCATTTGAAATTGAGGAAAATATTGGTCCTAGGTAGGTAATTAATCATATAGATCGGTCCTAATAACACAACTATATGCGTATGCCAAAATCGGAATACAACTGAGAATTTGACGATGCCATCCAACTGTTATCCAGCTGGGAAAGAATTTCACAATACCACTTGAAGCTAGTGGCAGACGCACTGGAACTCTACCTTTAATCTAAAAGCTGGCAGGAAAAAGGCTATTTTGTAGGGTACTATCTTCATTTTCTTGGCAGGAAATATATTCAACTGGTGTTGGGCGTAGAGTTTTATAAGTGTATTACCTGTAAGCATGCAGCTCAGGGAAGTATCTGTCACTGTTTGATGTCAGAGTTCACAACGGATGCCTGCTCGACAATCGTCTTGCAGCCCAGGTAATCAAAGCCAATACACATACCACAAGTGATGAAAAAAAAAGCATCACTGTTCTAATTACACATCGAAACTGTCGTGGAAAAAAATGCAAAACGTGTACTGGGGAAAATCATTGTCGCAAAAAATCGCAGAGGGAGCGGTAATTGGACGTGCGTTCTCCTCGATGCCGTGCTGTCGCTTGTCTTGCCCAATCATTTCGCAATCATGTCCGGACGCGGAAAGGGTGGAAGAAGCAAAATTGCTGCCGTTACCAAGCTCCTGCTCACGTTGTTGGGGGCGGCCACGGCAACAAGAAGAACAGCACGAAAGAGAACAGGGAGCAGTGCTACCGGTGCCAAAAGATGCGGCACCTAGCCAAAACATGCAAGACTACAGTTGTGTGCATGATGTGCGCACAAGCGCACTATACGTGCGACTGTAACAAACCAAAAGGAGTGACTGCTACTTGCGCAAACTGCGGCAGCATGCACGGTGCTAACTCACTCAAGCGCAACTACGTGAAGACATGGATGCAGCAGAAGAGGGTCACCACACGAGAGGAGGTGGACCGTGAAGGTAAAGCGGACGCCCTGCCTTCCCAGCAAAGAGGGGGAAGCGAGACGTGCCACCCAGTAGAGGAAGATAATGGTGTGCGCGAAAAGTTGCGGAAAGCCACCGACGAAGCTACCGCCACTCTCAAAAATGCCTTCGCCGAAGAGGGGACAGCTCTGAATAACGTCGCCTACTCGCGGGACTATAGGATGAGATGCGCGCTGCCAAAACGACGCCCGCCGCCCTGGTGGTAGTGGATGCGGCGACGCAGACGAAGACCCTCCGGCCCCTGCTGAGGCGCTGGGGCTCTCAGAGGACGTCATGGAAATGGGACCGCCTGCTGCCACGCCTGGAAGTGAGGTTGAAGACCAACAGCCGCATGACGCTCGACTGGAAGAGACCCAAGAACTGGCAACCACTGATGCGGAGCACTGACCAGAGGCAGTGCCGCCTCCGTCTGAGCCATGTCCGCTATACCGGACAAGAAAACCGTGCAGCAACTGTCCGAGGTGATCAGGCAAGCAATACGCCATAAAACATTGCCATTTCATACCTATCCCTTCCTCAAAAGCCATACGTACTAGGCTGGGAAATCGCCAACTTGACCGGCATCATCCCCAAGAAGGACGTGTGCCTGATAAAAAGGCATCCAGTTTTCACAGAACGCGATCGGCGTCATATCATCGATGTAACGCCGAGAATCAAACAGAAGAATAAGACATCTTCCTCATAAGTTCGCTAGCCTTCTAGCACTCCTATAATTAACTCCATCTGCTCAGACTCCAATGCCCTCCAATAGTCCCAGAAACCTATTTCAACCCAGCACCAGTGGAGTAAATGTCGAAGGACAACAAACTCCAGAATATAGGCAATATCTAGGGAATTAGAAATATATTGATACCTTCAACTGCTCACGGGCGTTGATATATATATGAACGGGGACAGGTGAAAATGTGTGCCCTGACAGGGATTCGAACCCGGGATCTCCCGCTTACAAGGCAGACGCTCTATACATCTGAGCCACCGAGAGCACAGAGCATAGTGCGACTGCAAGGAGTATCTCGCGCACGCCTCCCGCGAGACCCACATTCTCACCTTGTATGTCCACACACTACGTTGGTAGTGTCCCACCCCTACACACTCATTACTCGTGGAAGACATTCTTACCAAGTCCCGTAAGACTTCGGGGAATATGTGTGCATCCGCACAGAAGAAGAAGGTACTGATATATATCAAAGCTGTCAGCAGCTGAAGGTATTAATATATTTCTAATTTCGTTCTAGACGGCAGCAGGTCATCTATGGTGTCTGTTCTTTCGGAAGTATAATATCTAGGGAGGTTGCCATTACCAGTGCGCAGAGAGCCGATGTATGATCACTAGCTGCCGAAAATTAATGGCCTTCTTACCTCCCCTCATCCCTCCCCCTCCCTCCCCAGCGAGCTGTTACTTCTGAGGATCTCTGGGTTGTTCTGCGGCCTACCACCGTGCCACCGGCGAACGAGCGACACCCGTTGCGGCATTGAGGCGGCTGTCCTTCGCTACCACAAAACGGAAATTTGGCGGCGCCGCACACTGCCCCCCCCCCCCCCCCCTATCTGGGCGCACATGCGTTGCCGATCTCATACACACTGGTCTGTTCCCAAAGCGCCCCACAGCAAGCGACCCCCATTCTCTGATGGAGAATAGTTTTTAAAGACAACGCATCTCATAACCCAGCATCTTTTAAAAAGAAAGAAACAATTGCGACAATAATAAATGTCTATTTCCACGAAAATACACTCCTGGAAATTGAAATAAGAACACCGTGAATTCATTGTCCCAGGAAGGGGAAACTTTATTGACACATTCCTGGGGTCAGATACATCACATGATCACACTGACAGAACCACAGGCACATAGACACACGCAACAGAGCATGCACAATGTCGGCATTAGTACAGTGTATATCCACCTTTCGCAGCAATGCAGGCTGCTATTCTCCCATGGAGACGATCGTAGAGATGCTGGATGTAGTCCTGTGGAACGGCTTGCCATGCCATTTCCACCTGGCGCCTCAGTTGGGCCAGCGTTCGTGCTGGACGTGCAGACCGCGTGAGACGACGCTTCATCCAGTCCCAAACATGCTCAATGGGGGACAGATCCGGAGATCTTGCTGGCCAGGGTAGTTGACTTACACCTTCTAGAGCACGTTGGGTGGCATGGGATACATGCGGACGTGCATTGTCCTGTTGGAACAGCAAGTTCCCTTGCCGGTCTAGGAATGGTAGAACGATGGGTTCGATGACGGTTTGAATGTACCGTGCACTATTCAGTGTCCCCTCGACGATCACCAGTGGTGTACGGCCAGTGTAGGAGATCGCTCCCCACACCATGATGCCGGGTGTTCGCCCTGTGTGCCTCGGTCGTATGCAGTCTTGATTGTGGCGCTCACCTGCACGGCGCCAAACACGCATACGACCATCATTGGCACCAAGGCAGAAGCGACTCTCATCGCTGAAGACGACACGTCTCCATTCGTCCCTCCATTCACGCCTGTCGCGACGCCACTGGAGGCGGGCTGCACGATGTTGGGGCGTGAGCGGAAGACGGCCTAACGGTGTGCGGGATCGTAGCCCAGCTTCATGGAGACGGTTGCGAATGGTCCTCGCCGATACCCCAGGAGCAACAGTGTCCCTAATTTGCTGGGAAGTGGCGGTGCGGTCCCCTACGGCACTGCGTAGGATCCTACGGTCTTGGCGTGCATCCGTGCGTCGCTGCGGTCCGGTCCCAGGTCGACGGGCACGTGCACCTTCCGCCGACCACTGGCGACAGCATCGATGTACTGTGGAGACCTCACGCCCCACGTGTTGAGCAATTCGGCGGTGCGTCCACCCGGCCTCCCGCATGCCCACTATACGCCCTCGCTCAAAGTCCGTCAACTGCACATACGGTTCACGTCCACGCTGTCGCGGCATGCTACCAGAGTTAAAGACTGCGATGGAGCTCCGTATGCCACGGCAAACTGGCTGACACTGACGGCGGCGGTGCACAAATGCTGCGCAGCTAGCGCCATTCGACGGCCAACACCGCGGTTCCTGGTGTGTCCGCTGTGCCGTGCATGTGATTATTGCTTGTACAGCCCTCTCGCAGTGTCCGGAGCAAGTATGGTGGGTCTGACACACCGGTGTCAATGTGTTCTTTTTTCCATTTCCAGGAGTGTAGGTGCAGTCTATTTTCTCTTCGTATATGAACAAATTCGGTACAGCTTTTCGTTCGACTGCGAGATATTTTGCGACATCCAGCGAAGTGCACCACTGCCTATTACAAGTGATGAGACTGTAGACGCCTTTACAGGTCCACAACGCGTAAAATTTAAAAACTACTTCCGCTATTTTGTTGCGAAAACTACCAATCACTGTAGAATGTCTTTGTTATTTCGAAATCATCATCGAAGTAAAGAAAAAGCTAGAATTTAAACTCCGAGGACAATATATATAGCTTGATGGACAAGTTAAGCGAAATGTGAGCATCTCTCACGTTCAAATCAATGTTTGTAATTAAACTGTCAAGCGCATTTGCATTACAAATATTTAAGACACGTGAAGTAATATTAGAGAATATAATCTTTCAAGACATTAGCTCACGTATCGGAAAAACACAATCCTTTTACTTTTGACAACAAGAAGCTAGAAATTCAAAGTACGTTGCTGTTTTGTACACTACGGCAAGTCCCGTCTTACCATTGCGATGCTATGTACACTGGCGTTCACGAAGCAAATCGTGAGAGCCTGTCTTTTAATAGAATCTCCTATAAGATTTTAACGCACGTCTCTGTCGCCCATTACATCGAAACCAATTACCGTGTGCGTGCTAACATTTGACATTTTTGATACACAGTTCACATCTACCGACTTATCTGTTAAGTTTCTATCAAATAGTAGTTTGTTGCCTTCTGGTTTTGTAAGCAATTTGATAATCACAGTCTGTTTCACGCAGTCTACTCTCATGTCCGAAAAAAACAACATTATTATTTCTAGGTTCCATAACAAGCTATAATTCAAGTAGTGTCTATTTTATAATCCGAGATTATGAGGTATGAAATAACACAGGACTTGCGGTAACAGCAATTCTTAAAAACCCAATGTGACGATGACAATAAAAACACTCATGATTGCATGAGAACAGATACAGTCGTGTTCTGTTAGTTTTATGAGCAAAATCCGTGTATTTTAGAGAGAACTATCTGCATTCAAACTTTAACCAGTTATACCACTCCTTGCAATAGAACCTCATATAAGATTTTATCGCATCTTCCTTTTCCGATACATCGAAAAAGAACTGCAATATGTGTGTTGACATCGGGCACATTTCATATACATGTGACGCTCCATTGGAGCAGGTGGTCAGTGGTCGAGGTCGCTTTCACAGACTTGCGTAGTTTTGTAGACTGTGCTGGTGGATGACCATATACAACAGACTATGAATCATAAGAGAGGGCTCCTGTATCGGTCCTTCATGAGCAGTTTCTTACATTGTTTTTTCGGCTGTAACACATCCAAACAGCTTTTTCACCGCCGTACGCACTTGTTATCCTGACATCACTTCGAGGTCTGTCTCGGTTGGAAAACAAACGTTAACCCGTTTCGATCGTTTGGCACTCACAGAAAGCTGAAGATCGTATAGTCTAATCTATGCAACTT
Organism: Schistocerca serialis cubense; assembly: GCF_023864345.2. Classification (NCBI taxonomy): domain Eukaryota; kingdom Metazoa; phylum Arthropoda; class Insecta; order Orthoptera; family Acrididae; genus Schistocerca; species Schistocerca serialis. The sequence continues at coordinate 1,115,188,696 of NC_064639.1, read as the reverse complement.
CCACAAAACGGGTTGGTACGAATAAAACGGAGAGGCGATGTTTATCATTGACAAAATGTAGAAAACGTCACAGCATAAGGAAGCTGGGAGGGTTTGCGAAATTGTAGAGCATTTCCAGCAGGTATCGGAAGTTGATGACTTATACAGTTAACCTTATCTTGCAGCAACAGGGTAATGAATGTGTCGGTGTTCCATTTCGAAGAGCGTTGTTTCCACATTTTATAGTCATGTACAGGCTTCCTGTTCCGGGTTGACCATCACCGGAAGGTGCCATTCTCAAAACGCGTAAGGCAGTAGAAATAAAAAGAGATACTGTTATCTTAGTGGTGATAAAAAAATGAAAACAAGTGGAGAATATTGCAGCATATGTAAGTTGGACGAACCTGCAGCTTTGAGGAATGCTAACAAGCAAATGTCTGAAGGTGACGACGTCTACAGTTAATCCCATGCTCCACAGTGACAAGTAACAGATGTCCAGTGTTCTGTAAGGCTCCCTCCATCTCAACCAAATGGTGCCAGTCAGTCACTATGAGGTAATCAACTGTGTACCAGTAGGCTCCACACTATCGGAAAAACACTGTTGACATGGGAGATGTACAGTAACACACATCCTAGTTGATAGCGTGATCAATTTTAGCAGTTTTGCCAGTTGCTCCGTAGTTTCAACAACAGCCATTGACACGCAGAATGCTTCACAGTTTCTGCACCATTGCCAAATCACCCATCCACTACTCTGCAAGACCCAGACCCTAGATTGCGAATGCAGGTAGATGACTCTGCAGTACTTCTATTTGGTGATACACATCAAAGCAGACCAGTAATTCCGTGATTACAATGCCAGCCATTGACACGGGAGAATGCTTCCCAACTGCAGCATCATCGCTAAATCACAACTCCACTACTATGCAAGTACCATGTACTAGATAGCGAATGCTATATACGTCAAAGTCTAACAGTTGTTCTGTAATTTCACTGCCAGGCATTGAGACGGCAGAATGCTACCCAGTTTCTGCAGCATCGCTAAATCACACCTCCACAACTCTACAAGTGCCATGTACTACATTGCGAATATAGATAGATGACTGTGCAGTACGTCTATTTGGCCATATATTTCGAAGTATGCCAGGTGTACCATAATTTCAATGCCAGCCATTGGCACGGCAGACTACTTCCCAATTCCTGCATCATCGCTAAATCACCCCTTCACTGCCGGACGGAGTGGCCGTGCGATTCTAGGCGCTACAGTCTGGAGCCGAGCGACCGCTACGGTCGCCGGTTCGAATCCTGCCTCCGGCATGGATGTGCGTGATGTCCTTAGGTTAGTTAGGTTTAATTAGTTCTAAGTTCTAGGCGACTGATGACCTCAGAAGTTAAGTCGCATAGTTCTCAGAGCCATCTGAACCATTTCACCCCTTCACTACTCTGCAAGTACGAATACTAAATTGCGAATGCAGGTAGATGTCTGTGAACATGTCCATTGGGCCATATACATCCAAGTATACCAGCTCTTTCGTAATTTAACCACCAGCCAATGACACGGCAGAATGATTCCCAGTTTCTGTATCATGGCTAAATCTGGCCTCCACTACTTTGCAGATACCGTATACTAAATTGTGTATGCAGATAGATTACTGTGCAGTATGTCCATTCGGCCATATACACCAAAGTATACCAGACAGCGTCCAATACCGATGCAATTAGGTTGTCTACATATTCCCAGGCAAGCGATTGTAGTGCAGAATTTACGATTACGACTGGACATCTTTCCCTTTGTGGATGGGCATCACAGAATATTCTCGAATTCGTAGGATGAAGTCGGAGATTGACAGATACCTCCCACATTGCTCTTGACTAATCCTTCATGCAGCACCAGTCTTACACACGGCAACCATCCATCTGCAGATGCGTGAGTGTCGAAGGGGGTAGCTCATCTTATTGGCTTATAGTAGACATTAGAGTGTTGCGGCGATATAACAGACGATTAAGACGATACGTGTGATTTATACGTGATGGAGCTCCATACGGATGAAGTTAGAGATATTTCACGTAAATCAACTGTGCTATCAATTCAGAAGCATTTTTCCGATGTCTGGAGTCAGTACCAGGAAGGCAACGGCATTAGAGAAGCGATCGGAGGACATAAACACACACAACAATGGTTACCACGGCTCTGCACCTAGAAATGCTATAATGTTAAAGCTATATGGTTCCGAAGTATTAGTCGCACAGAATGCAACGTTCTTAGTATTCTAACGCAGGTTATATTTGTGCAGCATCAGACGTACATTAACCCTGCAAGTGAGAAACTTTAAAATGGAAAAACTTATTCCTGCTACACTATTATAGGAAGGCATCGTCAGTGTGTATCTACCATCGAGCTGCTTATAAACCAACTAGAACCAAGTCCGGAGACTGTTTTTCTGTCTCTTCGGAAATCAATGGATCTGACTTGTATTTTCAAGACAGGAACGTGCGTACCACCAATCACTCTTCCCGCGTCAGTCGTGTATATCAGTAGTAGTATCGGTTTTGATGGATGTGGCTATGACTCGTTAGGAAATAGAACAAGGGAAAACCGAGATGAATATTTTCGATAGCTAATACATTGAGATACCACCAACACCCTGCTGCACGAAAATGCTTACGAAAAAGCAGCAGCATCTCACAAGGGAGTAAGCCCCACGATCAGTAGCCAAAGGAGATGTAACAGTCTTATTGTTCCTTTCAGTAGCATCACCACATCTCTGTTAACATTCCTGTTGCGCAAGGAAGTACTCGTCTGCTGTTAGATAGTTTCGCTCAGGCGTAGAATAATATAGCAATTTCGTCCTAACACCACATATCTCGAGTACACCTCCCGCACACTATTAAAGGTGATATATATGTAACATTGGTCCACTGTCCTACATAACACTTTAGGGGATGGCTTAAGTCTGATAAACATATTGATTCTTCTCCTTTATATTTAAAGAACAACATTGTTTGTGAGAACCATCCATAATTGGGTAATATCTATATCTGACTACATGTGTGACAGCTCAGTTATAGATTGGGCTACATATATTTTGCCAACTCTGATATGGCCCCTCTGTGTAATACTTAAGTCGCGTTTGTTAGACTATGTGTTACGAAAACCCACGTAAACTCCGGGAGGGGGGGGGGGGGGGGGGTAGGGTTAAAATGTTTTAATTTTTAAGCTTTTGTCGGTCTTGGATTTCCAGGTACCCACAAACCACCCCAGTTCATCACATTCCGTGGTACTTCCTCTCTAATTCTATCTATTCTCTGTCAGTTTAAGTAACTTTGCAAGTTTTTTCGCGATTTTACATATTTCATTGTATTTCCCTCACTTTTACGTGTTTCACATTAATTTGACAGAATTATACCAGGTTTTACTCGATTTTTACTATTTTATGTCTTTTTCTCATATATTTTGATACTTTTCCGTATGTAATACTCCTACTGCTTGCCAGATGAGCTTAGCTGTTTTTGTTTACACTTTCGAACTCGGATACTTCCCCACAACTTTGTCACGATATCTACAAACTTTAGATTTAATGTAATTTTTCATCCTGCTCATGAGTATATGCACCCGTGGTCTAGTTGTAGTGTCTTTCATTAGTAAACAAAACATGCTCCGTCCTGGGTTTGAAACACGCCACTGCTTAAATTATGATTAATAATCAGCATTGGCGGCCGAAGGTTTCTGGCGTAAGAAGTCACCCACCAGCCTTGTCAAAGAAGACGGAGGAGCTGAAAGAGCGTCAGGACACTCTTGTCCTTGCGGGTGGCAAACTGCTCCTAAGGCTATAGAATCAGCAATGATCAATGGCATGAGGATGCAGAAGGTAATGGAAACCACCGCATTAAAAACACGTAACGTGTGTAAGGTGGCATATTAAATGGAGGTCAATTTCGCACCTTACTTGAGAGATAGAGGTCAATTTCGCACCTTACATGAGAGTTTTTATACATCATAACAGGAAGATGAATATGACACTTAACGGAAATGAGCAGATTTGCCTATAAGTATGTAAAGCAAAGGGATGACACTCAATCGATGGTATTAACACACCAATCCTATATAATGCATGTCAATGAGCAAGAGGAAACGTTTTGTTTGGAAGCAGGCACGAGCAGGCATGAAAGGCACACCATGAGTAGTACAATGGAAAGCTCTTATTGGGCATCCCACAGCGAGAGTCAATGAATGGGCGCCAGTTGACTTAGGCAGGAGAGCAAGAATTGGGACGCCGAAGTGGGATGGAAAGAAGCTTTAGAACACTGTGTTTTGGAATTTCCAAATGGATACAAACAAGTCAGTGATGCAGCTGATCATATGAACAGTGTATGGTACACTCATGCTGTAAAAAGCCATGACGGTTCATGAAAGGACCCAGGTGGATGACAGTTTTGCTACGAAAAAGACAAGACCGAAAATTTGAGGACCACACTCCTCTGAACTGGCATCAAGTGCAGCATGAGGCGCATAGCACTCTGTACGGTGTAGTGGAGAAATTTGTGTGAACACTGCGTTCACAGCGGCTGACATTCAGCTGGATATTAGCTGTAGGGTTGTTCAGCTCCAGTGAAACGAACCAGGCAATTAGTTAATTTTTCTTGCGAGAACTGAGAGGACATTATGATACGCAAGTCGCTCCAGTCATGATCATGCAAATTGCCATATTCCAAGACAAGCGATGAGTGTATGTTTTCTCACCTCACAAGAAGCATAGGAGAATTTCTGCTGATAAAATCAGCATAAGTTTTGATTAGCTTTTATAGCAATTTCAGAGAACGAGGGCAGCCATGCACATGACAGCTCATCTCAGTTAACTTAAATACCGCGAGCAGAGGGGTGACTTTTGGTCCACCAGCTAGCGACCACTGAGCACTCGAGCAACCTTTGATAATCTGTCGCTCAGCTTGTCACGAAACTAACCATCCTCTGTAGACTTGATACCAAACTTAGAACCGGAAGCGGATGATTTATCGTTATATTGGCCAACTTCTTGACGTATTAGTAAGAGTAATGTAAAGAAACTTATAGTCAAAATTCGATATTGTTGTGTTAGAGTTACCTCACTAAACAGGTTACAAAATTCTTGATAACTAATCAGAAGTGTAGCTGGGTGAAATTACTACTCGACTCGTCATGAATACAGCGCTTACCATAAGCTGGAAGGAGGTACTGTACCGTGATTTGAGGAGCTACCCAGCTGGGAACAGAAATCCCTGTTGTCTTTTATAGGTTCAGCACAAGATTTTTTTCGTTGTGCGATTTACCGAAATGAGACTGCCTAGTACTGTCACGAGAGGCAACATCTGTCCGCTGCAGAAGAGTACAGTTGTGAGACAAGGCATAGAAACCCCTAAGCGCGGGACGTGTTCAGAGACAGTTTCGTGGCTCCATCAGCAGAAGTAACGAGCTCTGACGTGGCGATGAAGGCCCCGGTGTGGCTCGTGACACCAGCTCTGCCAAGCGAGCCCCGTTATCCCGAATTAGTTGGAGGCGGTTCTGCCGGAAGCATTAAACGAGACTCCGCAGCTGTCGCGCAATCCCTTGGCGTCAGCCGCGCGCTGCGCAGCGCAGATGAGATTTGTCAGGCAATCTGGCCGCCGGGCGGGAAGGGCTAACTGGAGTCGCGGCGAGCCGGGCGAAAAAGGACAGCCCTGCTCCCTTACTGGCGCTTGGCTCGTTCTGGCCACAGGGCGACAAATCCCCAATGTCACAGCGCCGCCATTGCTATCCACTTACATGTTAAGTTCGTACCTCTATACACACTCTCGAAGACGTAAAAGAACGGCTGCAGCATACCAATAATTCATCTAGCGGTAAAGAACATCTGCTAGTGACGCGGTTTGGGTATTGAAGAACAGGTTTCAATAATTGCACTAGGTAATATGATGTATCCCCCCCCGCTATTGCTCTCTTTTCGTGTTAAAATCCGCTCTTGTCCTTGTGTTTTAACCCTCTAACGTATGGCGATGCCATTTGGCAACGTGTAATGTTAGGGCAACCATTCCTATAGGCATGATTTTACCGTCTGGCAACATACACAGTCTGGCTGCATCTACCTAGACTCAGTTTATCGCCATTATCTTTGCATAAACAGTTTAAAATCGATCTTTCTTGCTGAAGGTGGAGTGTACGTAAACATATGCAATAGCAGCTGAAGGAGTGAACATCTTTTCTGCCACGCAGATCACAGGTAATTAGATCTTCACGATATATAAAATGATGCTTAATGATAAAACGAGCCGGCCGGAGTGGCCGAGCGGTTCTGGGCGCTACAGTCTGGAACCGCGCGACCGATACGGTCGCAGGTTCGAATCCTGCCTCGGGCATGGATGTGTGTGATGTCCTTAGGTTAGTTAGGTTTAAGTAGTTCTAAGTTCTAGGGGACTGTTGACCACAGCAGTTAAGTCCCATAGTGCTCAGAGCCATTTGAACCATTTTTGAATGATAAAACGGATTATGTTTCCATGTCTCTGTAACTGAATAATCAATCAATATTTTCGATTTTTTGACGAATGGCAATAAACCGAAAATAATGAATAAATCAAAATTAAATCAAAATCTCTATGTTCAACCTGTTGCTTATTTTTTGTGTCAGATCACTCCCGAAGACACTGAAATTGGTTTCCTAAAAAGATATGGAACAGGGGGTTTGTAAGCCCCCCCTCAATTATCGACCTTAATGACAGTGAGAAATTAAACTGCGTGTACCTATTGGAAATTTGGGAAAAGCAATCGTCACCGAAGTTAATCTGACGGTAAAGAGGGAGGAAAGGATTACATCTAAATGAAAGGAAAAATGCAAATGAAATTGGTAGAAATTAATTTTGAGAAAAGGGTAAAATTAATAAAGAAAGTAAACGTGCAGTCGTCACGTTAACAATTAATTGGCGTTAATTAGATATTTGAGATTTGGGGAAAATTACGGCCGCCAGTCCTACGGACAACTACTATAATAACTGAAAAAGAAAGGTTATTGCACATATAATTAGCACTAAAAGCGTTGCAACTGAAGGTTGACTCGTGTTGTGTGAAAACTGAAAGTTTGTCAGAAGTAATAAATTTCACTACACTCTGACTTAATTTAGCAAAAGAATTAGTAAAACCGGACAATTGAAAGTCAATTTAGTGACTGAAATTAATAGTGAGATTTGTTTCTGAAGCACTACGAAATTCAGTAAAATAAGGTTAGTCTTGGGCTACCTCAACAATCATTTCAAAAGCTACTTGAATCTACGCAATTTAGAAATAAGAGATTTAACTTTGAACTTGAATTAAATGATCTGGACAATTAACAATAGTAACCTTTAGTACGTACCAAGCTGAGCTGCAGTCACAGGTACGCTAAAATATGCTAACAAAACTCGCACTCTTAATTTGTGCTTGTGTAATCTAAATCTAAATGACTGTTGTTTGATTGAAGGTTTGAAGTCGTCGGTCGAGGAGGTGGTGACAGTCACTCATTGTCGGCCGTCGCTGTTGCAGAAGCTGGATGTTGGTGCGCCTTCTTCTGGACACTGTCACCAGTCGAAACGGGCTCTTGATGTGCGCCAGCTAATGCTTCCCGCCCGCGACACCGTGTCAGAAACTATCATAGCAAGTCGAGCGCAATTACATGCTGCCCAACCCCGAAAGCGCGGCAACTTGCGGGAGCGCCACACAACACACCTGCTTCACCGCCCTACTCCAGCCAGACTCCTCTGCTCTGCCCGCGCTCCACGCGGCAGAGTTCCCTACCAAAGATCCTAAACATTTTGGTTCTCCACACAACCTATCGATGTAGTCGTTCGATAGCATAATTTTCCCTAGGCAAGACCCAGCGTAAAAATACAAATAATATTTATAAAACAAACCAATTATACATCGACATAAATGCATAAATATATTTATACAAACAGTAAAACAATTACAATATATAAAGAGACAGAAATGTCATATCTTCAGGTGACAAAATAAGGAAAAAAATTATAGTACAATAGATGGAAATAGGAGGATATGCGTTTCCGGCGTTACAGGTTAACGATACTTTTATTTTCACCTTATGAACTTACATAGTTAATTCAGTTTTTAAAATTTGGTATGAAATGACACTTGGCTCAATGCTGAAAAATAACTAAAAACTAAGGGTATGTTGCGGCAAGGGCGCCCATACGATGGTTAGTAGGGACGATGAGGGGGGGGGGTGACTTTTAAGAACCCATAAAAATGTTCCGGTTCCGACACTGTTAAAATCCTACGAAAAACCGAACTTTAATTAATTTACTTGAAAAAAAAAAGACTGACTAAACTGTTTTACCTACGTCTCAGAGCTAGGAGGGGGTGGCGCCCCCTCTCCCCCCTTGCCCCCCTCGTATGGGCGTTCTTAAGTGGGGGAAACGACCTGCATAGGATAAAAGCACGCATAGAGTGTTTGAACTGACCTCCAGTGATTCTGGAATTGACCACCAACTAACAGATTTGTCTTATTGAAAGTTATTGTTGAATGACTGTTCGTTCAGGCAGGCCGCTCCATAGATGAGGAAATGAGGTAAATGCTTTTTACTTCTTACATGACACTACTGTGATGTTTTACTTGAACATTGTATAACGTAAGGTTTGAAATGAAAAATCAACGAATTAGTCGTTGACACTAAAGCATTTAAGCTTGACTTTCGCGTGGAAATAATTGTTCCAGTTGGGCCACAAAGCCAACACGACGCATTAGCCAGATAATGGTGAAATGGGGAAAATCCCCGCAGCTCCAACAATGTTCCGACAAATGCTCCATGGTAATCTCCTCATAAGATGATATTTAAATCACAATACTTGTAGATATAATTATGCAGCCTACAATAAACATTAAGAAGGAACATGGACACCCTCTACAGAACGAATGGAAGAAGAATCCATGCGAAAAGAAAAGCTTGTTATTGAAAAGAAAAGAATGTACTATAGAAAAAGAACGACAATATGTACATTTTGTTTCACCAGTGTCAATAAAAGGAAGAAACCAGTTAAACAGCCAGTTAAATATGCTTCAGAGTCAAATTAAGACTTTTCAGCTTATGACAGTATCTCAGATCTGGATATCACCTTCTATATGGAGAAGAAGTATCCGAAGAAAAGGAAAGGGACATGGACTTCAAGGGAGGGTCAGATATCACTTTCACTCAACGACTTCGCTGCAGTAAACGTGCAGGGAAGAACCAAAAACTCAGTCCTTCTCTTTGTGAGCAAGAAAATTTAAATAGACCAAGAGGATGGCTACGAAGGTGCGTTTTACAGAAAATTTGCGAGAGCCGATAAATTTCCTGAGACATTTGAAGAATCTTTCATCGACACTGGCAGGCTGATAATGAAACTGTCAAAACCCACAGTTGTGAATGCAGCACAGCTCCATAAGGCAGAAAATTTATCAGAGAACCTGGCAAGGTAAACTATTTACTAGGTACCTAGATAGCCTCAGTCATTGAACAGTTTGTGGTTAAACTAACAATTATCCTTTTTTTGAAGAAGAAAGCATTATTTTTGTACAAGTATTTTTAAACAATATGTTTATATTTATGACATATTTAGTTGCAATATTGTGTTGAGTAAACTGGCTACCATACGACAACGTTACAAAGGGTTATTACAATTGTTTTTATTATAGAATCATCTACGTTAATTTGAGCCGTGGCAGGTTCCAAACTGCGGAACTTCGCCCTGTACTGTACGGAAAAACTCCGCAATTTTTGTAGAAAAAATTTTACATTTCTCAGTAATTAATAGTAAGACAGGGCTGGAATTTCGATGGGCTGTATTTAACGACTCATACTATAATTTCTATCTGAAATTGCACGAAAATCTGTTCCGCCTTGACCACTGCGCTAGAAAAAACTGATAATTGTCGGGCCTTAACCTCACCGTACACTATGAGAACTCTTTCAATTCGCTAATTAACAAACCTCATCTTTTCTTGTAATTCGTATCTGTAAGTTCATGACGGCTAGGCGTTCTGGGAGGCTGAGTTCGTGTAGGTAGATCCCTTTTTCGACCGGCTAGTGCAGCTTGCTTCTCATCTCCTGACGGACAGTGTTGGTGTTCATAGGGACACGTTGGTTTGTTGTTCAGAACTTTTAGAAGGCCGTATCTGATGGAATGTTCAAGAAGTTCTTAAAGATTTCTTCTTATTTTGGGATTTTCCTTGTTTTCTCTTCATGTTGGTCCCATAGATAAGACAGAAAACCTAATATATCCGTTTGTCGCAGGTGGAAGGTGGTATGAGTTGTTTCGGCGGCTATCCGTATGTTGGGAGATCTCTTGCAGGCATTGCCTCACAGCCTGGTACTGTGATTGCTATTACGCCTCAGTAGACCGACGCGGCTCTGTTTATCAGGTGGTGCATTTGTTTCCTTGTTTGCTAAACGCCTTGCGACCGTTCGACACAAAATCGTCTACTCCGGAGTCTCAAGTGTCACTGCACGGGTCACAGACGTTTGTCCGTATCTGGTGTATGCCCCGGCGTGACATCTACCTGTTCTGACTGCGATCCGGGCATCAGTTTCCTATTCTACTTGCAGCACTAATTAGCTTTGGATTTCTCACATAATCGCTGTCACTATGATGAAGTTGGAAATGAAATCGCATGCTTCTTTACAGAGCGTATGGGAACGATGCGGGAGACCCGCACCGCCGTACTAGGCAAGGTCCTATTGGAGGTGGTTTGCCTTCCTCCGAGAGTAATGGGGATCAATGATGATGATGAAGATGACACAAAAACACCCCGCCACCTCGGGGCAGGAGAAAATCCCTGACTCCACTGGGAATCGAACTTGGAACGCCGTGTTTTGGAAGCGAGAACGCTACCTCCTGACCACGAGCGAGGGACATGCTGAAGTTACTGGTATAAATTAAGGTTTCCTGAGGCGGTTAAAACTCTGTAAATAAATAAATAAAGATGACCTCAATTAGGAATATAGCGCCTAGGTGTCTGTCTTTTATACAGTGCTAACACTATATGGCAACGCCGGTCTGACTTCCAGCTAGGATTTAATGATTTACGAAAATGTCTGTGTTTATGGATCTTAATGATTATGTGCGTGTATGATTAATGTCTGTAATCTTTTATAGCCTAACTTGTCTGATGAGTGTGGATGCAGGTCCCTCATCTGAGGCGTCGGGGTAATGTGTTCCAACTGATGAAATAGACGTTGGGCGATGTGGAAGGCGTATCATAGAGGTTGTCAGACTTCTTCTTTATGTACGAATGTTTCTCATAAAGTAATGCACCACATTTCCTTCTTCAGCAATTCTTTATTGAACATAGTGAGAATTAAACACACGAAATAACGGTGTTTTAGCTACACACCCTATTTTTCTTCGTAATCTGCATCCCATTCTATGGCCTTCCTCAAGCGCGAAACAAGGGCGCGTATGTAATGTCAGTACCAAACCCAGTCCTGGTGGCGGAGCCAGTGCTTCGCTGAGTGAACTTCCTTTGCTGATTGACAGATGCAGCGCCAACTGCCGATTCGTAATGCGTCTTTCCTCGTGAATTACATGTTAGCTGCAACATGACAAGTGTGACGGCCGTGGTTGGTCTCCCCAACCGCTGCAAAACGTGGAGCTCTGCCGAACCGCCTTGTAATGACGTCACCCTCCGTGCCCAGAAACTAAGAGTACTTCCCTCGAGACGGATTCTCCATAGACTTTGCACAAGCATTTGCGAATACTCCCCACAGTCTCTTTCTCTGCAGTGAGAAATTCAAGGCCGGCACGTTGCTTTTAACTTACATCACCTTCAGAAGCCACTTTGAAACTATCCTGCAGCTACGCTATCTGTCGGAAGTGACGGAAACTTGTCGCGTTCACTCAGGAGAGTTCTAATACTACACACGTTTCGCATTCGTAGCATTGTGTTTGGGTGAGAAAAAAAATGCGGCGCGTTACTTTCTGGGTTGGGTTGGGTTGTTTGGGGAAGGGGACCAGACAGTGACGTCATCGGTCTCATCGGATTAGGGAAGGATGGGGAAGGAAGTCGGCCGTCCCCTTTCAAAGGAACCATCCCGGTATTTGCCTGGAGCGATTTAGGTAAATCACGGAAAACTTAAATCAGGATGGCCGGACGCGGGATTGAACCGTCGTCCTCCCGAATGCGAGTCCAGTGTCTAACCACTGCGCCACCTCGCTCGGTCATTTCTTTCTGTGCATTGGTATGAGAAAAGGGATGATTTGCCTAACAGGTCCCTAATACGTATATTTGGTGTCGATCGGTCGGTATCTGCATTGATGTGAAGAACTTTTTTCCGGGAGGACTGCAGTTTGTTCAGGTGTATACTCGCTGATAGGGACCATACCTCCGACCCTCACAGGACCGTTTGCAGGACGACACTCTTGCACAATATTAAACTGGTGTATATCGATTAACCCCGCCCCCTAGCAGCAGCATAGATTTAGTGGGGGTCAGTGAAGTGAATGGGAAGAAAATAAGGAGTTTTGGTCAAATGAATATAGGGTAGCATCAATGGGAGAAGACTATGGTGTAACGGGGACAGGATTCGTCACGAATAAGAAGAGTAGGGCGTGGGGTAGTGTCATCAGTTCAGTGATAGGATTAATCTCCTAAGAATTTGCAACCAAATAACGCCAACAACATTAGTTCAGCTATATACATAACGACGTCACAAGTAGAAGATGAGAAGATAAAAAAAATGTGTGAGGATACTGAACGTGTAAATACAGTATGTAGTACGAGATGATAATCTAATAATGTGCGTGATTGGAAAGCTGTGGTAGGAGAGGAAACCGAAGTTGAGGGAGAATATGGGCTTCGCAGTAGGACTGAGAGAGAAGGATAATTTTCTGCCATAATTCTTAGCTGTTAAAAGAAAATACGAGTACAACAACAGTTAAAATAGGAAGGGTTAAAATAGGGTAGGGTTCGAGCTCGGCACAGCATGGTCAGGCATAGATTTTGCAATGGGGTACTGTTGTAACTCATACCAGTGAGGTGATATAGACTCAGATGCGAATTTAGTAATGATGAGGAGTATATTAAAGTTTAAGAGTTTCGTCAGAAAGACTGAATGTTGGAAGATACAGAACTACGGGGGAAAGATGATGTGTGTTGTATAGTTGTCTAAAGTTGTAGATACTGCAATAATGAATACATTAATAGAAGTTAAATTTAAAACGAATAAATATTTCTAAAAAGGCACTCAGAGAGATTGGCCTTTCAAATACAATTACAAGGAAGGTAACTGCGAAGAAACTCTTGGTAAGAAAAGAAATACTTCAATTGAGCGACGTCAGAATGATGGAGAAAAATGTTCATTTACAATCAGGTCAACAGCAGTATGAGGAACTTAGGAATGAAATAAAGAGGAAGTCCCAGGAAGACAAGATGCAATGGCTACTGGCAAAATGTGAAGAAATCGAAAATTAAATGGTAGGCAGTAGGACTGATTCGACATATAAACTACTCCGAAGAATCTTCGGCAAAATTAAAATCAGAGGCGTTAACTTTAAGTGCTCAAGAGCAATTCCATCGTTAGACGAAGGACAAAAATCGAGCAGGTGGAGGAAATGTCTGATGATGTGACAGAAATGGAAACGACAGTCAGTGCGGGAGACAAAGGGGATCCACTAGTAGAATCTGACTTTTGGAAGACTTCCGGTCAAATAGGGCGGGAGGTACAGATAACAGTTGGCCGGAATTATTGAAACCAATGGGAGGTATGGAAACCGAACGAGTATTCAGTTTGGTTTCTAGTGTTTCGAATCAGACATTTATAAAAATATCATCCATAGAATCCCGATAATAGCTTGCATACAAGTGCGGCAACTAATGCATATTCATTTTAGACGCTCATGCGTCGATGTTGCTGACGAGTGTAACATACAGAACAATTGAGAAAAAAATCTAGAATTTGTTGTATGACGATCAGTTTGGCTTTAGGAATAGTAAAGACATCAGAAAACAATTCAGATTTGAATTTGATAATGCAAGAGAAATACACATTCATAGGATTTGTCGACCTGGAAAAAGCGTTGGACAATGTGAACTGGTGCTAAATTTTCGAGCCGTTAGGAAAATTATTGTATGTTGAAGGAGAAAAGGGTATCATGCAACGTTTATAAGAAGCGAGATGTAAAGATGACACCGAAAGACGAAGAACGGAGTGTTCGGACTAAAAAGAGTGTAACAAGGGGACGCAGTCTCTCTGCCCTACTGTTCGCTCTATACATCGAAGAAGGATAGAATGTTCCATGTGTAGAGGAACTCTCCGAACCTCGATTACAGCGCGTTGTTTCCCATGCACCAACATGTTACGTTACAGATTGCCATGTTACTTGCTACTATTCGGAGCCCTCTAGCAGCTGAGGGCTGCAAGTACAGAGAATGCTAATAACGTTAGTTTTATTGAAAACGCCTTACGAGTTTTCGCATAAGAAATTCGGAGGCACTACGTCTCAGCACAGGGTTCGTGTATCAATGAGTTGTAACCGATTACACTGTGGAGCTAAGGCAAAGGAACAGTAACAGTAGAACCGAAGTTTAGAACTCCATGCTTAAAAGCTCATTTACTCTTGACGATCGTACTACAACGCTGCTTTCAAGAGTGACAGACCAGCTCTGCCTCGGTGCTATAGAAACGAGGGCCCCTTAAGTTGAAAAGCCAATGGACCTCTCCGAACAAGTAGAAACATTCACTTTGGCTTTGACGACATTCATTTTGAGTCCTACATTGAAATAGCAGTAGAATTACACTTAGCTTACTTTTTCCGCCTCATTCGCACAGGAAACCGGTAGCAGGAAATGAAAAACGGAAGCAGCGTCGGTTCGTTTGGCGGAGCATGTGTACAAAGCCGCAGAAATATTGGCACGTAGAATCTGGAACAATATACCACATAGGGTAGGTGGGTCATCGACAAGAAGTAAGATTTCGTACTGAAAGAACATTTATTAAGCGCAGGTGATAACACAGAGTGAACTTAAATACCCGCCCTAGTAGAAGATGCTCCTATTTACATATACAATGCTATAGCATATTCCAATAATCGGAAAGCAAAAACGAGCCGTCGAACATTCCAGAAACTATAGCACTCAGCTGATAAATACACTCCTGGAAATGAAAAAAAGAACACATTGACACCGGTGTGTCAGACCCACCATACTTGCTCCGGACACTGCGAGAGGGCTGTACAAGCAATGATCACACGCACGGCACAGCGGACACACCAGGAACCGCGGTGTTGGCCGTCGAATGGCGCTAGCTGCGCAGCATTTGTGCACCGCCGCCGTCAGTGTCAGCCAGTTTGCCGTGGCATACGGAGCTCCATCGCAGTCTTTAACACTGGTAGCATGCCGCGACAGCGTGGACGTGAACCGTATGTGCAGTTGACGGACTTTGAGCGAGGGCGTATAGTGGGCATGCGTGAGGCCGGGTGGACGTACCGCCGAATTGCTCAACACGTGGGGCGTGAGGTCTCCACAGTACATCGATGTTGTCGCCAGTGGTCGGCGGAAGGTGCACGTGCCCGTCGACCTGGGACCGGACCGCAGCGACGCACGGATTCACGCCAAGACCGTAGGATCCTACGCAGCGCCGTAGGGGACCGCACCGCCACTTCCCAGCAAATTAGGGACACTGTTGCTCCTGGGATATCGGCGAGGACCATTCGCAACGGTCTCCATGAAGCTGGGCTACGGTCCCGCACACCGTTAGGCCGTCTTCCGCTCACGCCCCAACATCGTGCAGCCCGCCTCCAGTGGTGTCGCGACAGGCGTGAATGGAGGGACGAATGGAGACGTGTCGTCTTCAGCGATGAGAGTCGCTTCTGCCTTGGTGCCAATGATGGTCGAATGCGTGTTTGGCGCCGTGCAGGTGAGCGCCACAATCAGGACTGCATACGACCGAGGCACACAGGGCCAACACCCGGCATCATGGTGTGGGGAGCGATCTCCTACACTGGCCGTACACCACTGGTGATCGTCGAGGGGACACTGAATAGTGCACGGTACATCCAAACCGTCATCGAACCCATCGTTCTACCATTCCTAGACCGGCAAGGGAACTTGCTGTTCCAACAGGACAATGCACGTCCGCATGTATCCCGTGCCACCCAACGTGCTCTAGAAGGTGTAAGTCAACTACCCTGGCCAGCAAGATCTCCGGATCTGTCCCCCATTGAGCATGTTTGGGACTGGATGAAGCGTCGTCTCACGCGGTCTGCACGTCCAGCACGAACGCTGGTCCAACTGAGGCGCCAGGTGGAAATGGCATGGCAAGCCGTTCCACAGGACTACATCCAGCATCTCTACGACCGTCTCCATGGGAGAATAGCAACCTGCATTGCTGCGAAAGGTGGATATACACTGTACTAGTGCCGACATTGTGCATGCTCTGTTGCCTGTGTCTATGTGCCTGTGGTTCTGTCAGTGTGATCATGTGATGTATCTGACCCCAGGAATGTGTCAATAAAGTTTGCCCTTCCTGGGACAATGAATTCACGGTGTTCTTATTTCAATTTCCAGGAGTGTAATTGCCGAAGATGGGAATTATTTTATGACCCGCAAGATTCATACAGAAATTACAAACGCTACTTCATGCCCAACGACGTACAGCACGTGACAAATTTAATTTTTACGATCTTCCTTACCTGTTCCGCGCTGTATTGCAAAGATGATCCCCATAACAGAATAAGGCCTCCTAAGAGTAAACTACACGGTTAGCGGTTTCCGTGCGCTGTAGTTCTCGTATGTAGAAAACAGACACACGGATAAATCATATTCTCCTAGATTTACCAATGGCGTTCAAGAATTCAGCTTTTCACGGACTGACAACAAAGGTATCACTGAATGGAACTTCTTCATTTGCTGTATGAATTCTGGTAGCAAAGGACGACGTATGTATCACCTGACAGCTAAGGTTCATTAGAAACAAAAACCAAGTTGGCTAAAAAAGCTTGACAGAGCTTCCTATATTCTAAGTGCAAGCTAATGTCTTGTCGTTATAGTAAGTGTCACAGGGCATCGTAGTCGTTTTACCAGGAGAATATGGATGAGGAAAGGAACATTCGGGAGATATTGTTGGTCTACAGACCACGAGGACTAGATTAAGCTGACATTTATCTGTCCACAGTGCAGCTGCGTAAATGGTGTTAGACAGTCCAGCCTTGTATCATTCAGGAGAAAGTAACTGCAGATGCCTTGACTTGGGGTGGAGGCAGTCAGCGGTTGACCTTTCTGATGCCCTGTCGAGCTCGTATGTCAGTGTGGGTCATGGAGGGCCTCATGGAGAGGAGATTTTGAGTGTTTTGTGTGTAGACCAGCACAAGTTGTAAATGCTTAAACAAAGAACTTGCCTCGCACATTCCAATCCCTACCACTACCAGCACTGACAAATGTTTCACAGCCATACGGACTGCACTAGTGAGCTATTCTGTTTCGGAGTCAGAAGAAATGGTGTAATTCTAACAGAGGGTTTTCCATTATTTTAAACTTGGAGTAAGTTGGTATTTCTATTTCCCGCCATTTTACTTAGGAGAAGCGAGATTCTGCATTACCACCTCTTTTAACTCAGTATATTAGAATATCTATAGAAGAAGTGGGCTCTGTGACGTTTTAAGGGTGGGACAAAATTGCTTAGAATTTAAATAAAGATAAACATTAATAAAATCAGCCCTAACCTTAGGGTGTAAATTTGCCATTTCAGAGTGCTGGGTGGAAACTGTTTAGGTGTTGAATAAAGATGCAACTGTTCCTTCCCTGTAATTGGTGTGGAAGGATGTTGTAATTATGGGAACTAAGGACCGCTGGGCCAGTGTCGTTTTAAACTTAGGATTTTATACTCAGCATAAGCGAACTCTGATGAGGAAGAACACAACGATTTTTGAATATACAACCATTTTAAGCTTAGCACCAGATTCTAAACTTAGGACAAATGACCTGGTAATCATGCAGGCTGTGTTCATATTCTCACGTTTACTGTCTTGAATTCTTTACTTGGCACAAATGACCCAACAATGATGTACAGTGTACTGTTATATCAAGGTGCACCATTGTGGATCACGATCTCGGATTCTGATGCTATAAACGCTGCGCGCATAGTGCCACGTCAGCCACCTTCAACTGTGATGTGAAAAGGCCGTGCACATGTTCCTATGTCCACCATCTTCACTTGATATGTGGGATTTCTTACTTCCATTTTTTAGTTTCAGCTGCATTAGATTACGTGGTTTGTTGCGATGGAGTGTCTCTTTCAAATGTTTGCACAAGATATAATCACAGGGATCAATATCTGGGCCATGTGGTGGCCATATTGTACCGCCCTGAAAACGCTCTGGATATCAATGGGGCATCATTCGGTTACCGAAATGTTTGTGCAAGATATGCAGATTAACGTTTGCTGTATGCGGACGATCTGCATCTAGCGTGAACTACCATTCCTCCATTGGTAAACCTGTTGTATAAAGTTTTGGCAGAAAATTGTTATGCCAAATATCCATGAGCGTGCATTGTTAACTGTAACGTTCAAAAATATTGGACCAATAATTCCATGGCTGGAGATGACACTCCATAAACTCACTTTTTCTCCATAATTTTCAATCTCTCATACATCAGCAGCTTTTCGTGCCCAAAATCTAGCGTTAAGGTAAACGTACACATCATCAGAGAAACATATGTTATGAATCTCGGCATCATCATTTTCGATAGCCAAAATCGCATATCGTAATCGCCGCTCTTTACAACTTCCCGTCAGTTTTTGCAATATTGTCATTTTGTATGGAAATTATTTTAGAGAATGACTTCAGATGTCCAATTCGGTCGAACCTCGCCTCGTGGATTTCCTGGGTATTGGTATGAGTCTCTTGAGTATGGACTGTGTTGACACGAGATTGCTTTTGCTCCAGAATTCTGCCATCAGTTTTTGTCTTCCGGATTTACACTGTATGTCCGCAGAGGTCCCATTTCTTACGAAACTAAAAACGAAAATGTCGCTGAGTCTCTGCTACACTTGTCGTTACCGCGTAAAACAACACAGTCTTCACCTTCTGTTCTAGCTTCAACCGGGTTTTGCCCCCCATGTTACTAAACTAGAGCGGTGACGACACGCAATCGTGCTATTGATCCATGCACGAACTGCGGATACTCTTCACAACATTCCAACGTTGCCAACTGCAGAGAAAGTATTTATTAGTTAATGTCAGTGTATGATGTTATAGTTTCCTTACCGCGTGACGTACCCACACCACCAGTCGCCATTTACTCTCTTGGTGAGCAGTGGACGCAATGTTTCGGCTCACTAGTGTATGTCATAGTGTATATTCAACTGCCTCTTACACTCAAGGAGCGTTTTCGTGATGTCTGCTGCAAAATTACTTAATGGATGTTCAGCATTATATACTGTCGAATTAAATAATTCTGATAAGAGTATGCAATCATGCCATTAGGAGTACGCACAGTACATACACGGGAACTAAATAATTCTAACAACTAAATAATTCTAACCAGATTTTCTAGTCATGTGTTTTCCTGGTCTATCGTGTCATCGTGTACGATGCAGTGAATACAAAGCCTGGTGTATTTATTATCCAGAGCCTTCGAGAACGGGACGATTGCCGTGAACTGTTGACGGTGCGGTTCCAGCCATTTGCGGACGTACCTATACATGTGGCAAATAAGGTTATCTCCCTTAAAGTGCCAGTTTCGTCATGACATACAAGTAAATGCAAAGTGCTAATGTTGATCAAAAAACTAAATAATAATGTCTCTCACGAGATTTTATAGTCCTTATTTCTAAAGCATCTATCTCGACTTACATTGTCTAAGTAGTGCATGACGAATGGCACTTGACCTTTGCTACCAGTTCTAACTGCCGTTCCTCTTCGACTTTCCTCTGTAGGAGTGATAATCCTACATCTGTTACGCGAGATGAGCATTGGTGGTGATACAATTCCGGTTCAAAGGTAACTAGCTACGAAGCAGTTAGTAGTGGTATTAGACAAGGCGACTGTTTGAGCTCGCTCCATCTTTTAGTTAGTTAATTGGTTCGCTTGTGGGAGGAGACCAAACAGCGAGGTCACAGGTAGTGTTGGATTAGGCAAGGATGGGTAAGGAAGTCGTCCGTGCTCTTTCAAAGGAACCATCCCGGCATTTGCCTAAAGCGACTTAGGGAAATCACGGAGAACTCTAATCAGGATGGCGGGAGGCGGGTTTGAACCGTAGTCCTCCCGAATGCGAGTCCAGAGTGTTAACCACTGCGCCACCTCGCTTGGTTCCAATCTTTTTTTATATACGCTCATGGACGAGATGATAAATATGATTTTGGCTGGAAGTGATTATAGAATGCGGGGCGGGGACGAAGAAATACAAACCGTTAGTCAGGCTGACGGCGCAGTTCTGCTAGTAAACAGTGCATGTAATTTACATAAACTTACACACACACACACACACACACACACACACACACACACACACACACACACACACATATATATATATATATATATATATATATATATATATATATATTAACCTCCCCGGAGAATTTTGAAAAAGACAATAATTAAATGTTAATGGGAATAGAACCTAGTGTAACCTTCCCGCAAGAATGAAAGATAATTTTTTAAATGTGAATACTCATCGTGCCAAGTGTAATCTCCCCGTAATTATTATTAAATGATATGAATTGAATAAAAAATGCAATTAGAGCCAAATGTCATCTTCCCACAGTAACAAAACTCAATGATAACAAAAATGTGCAAAAATGTTAAGTCTCCACAAAACTAACGTTAAGATCAACCTGATAAATTGATTCTGGCAGGAAAAGCAAAGGAAATATTGTTTCAATTGTAATGATTATTTTCTTAAAAAGATTGCTTTGAGAACAAAATTATTATTGGGGCAATTCTTGAACAAATTAATTACAGTTAACAAAAAATACATTATCAAATGTGCGCAATGCTGCTTCATTACCTTATTTAAAAAATTTATACCTCGTCCTGAACCTTGACCAGAGGCCCATGTCGACGCCCGCCGACACCTCACACACAACTCCGACTGTCTCTCGCGCGCTACTAGCACCGACGAACTACATGCTCTCGCGACTCGCTACGTACAACAACTGCACTCGCAACTGAACTGAACTCTCGCGCGGTCAAGCGCAGACTAGCAACGATAAATAACTCTCTGGTCAGAGATTCTGTCATGCCTCGCCATCGCTGCTACTGAATACATACGTGTTTTTATATATATATATATATATATATATATATATATATATGTTGTTGTTGTTGTGGTCTTCAGTCCTGAGACTGGTTTGATGCAGCTCTCCATGCTACTCTATCCTGTGCAAGCTTTTTCATCTCCCAGTACCTACTGCAACCTACATCCTTCTGAATCTGCTTAGTGTATTCATCTCTTGGTCTCCCTCTACGATTTTTACCCTCCACGCTGCCCTCCAATACTAAATTGGTGATCCCTTGATGCCTCAGAACATGTCCTACCAACCGATCCCTTCTTCTGGTCAAGTTGTGCCACAAACTTCTCTTCTCCCCAATCCTATTCAATACTTCCTCATTAGTTATGTGATCTACCCATCTAATCTTTAGCATTCTTCTGTAGCACCACATTTCGAAAGCTTCTATTCTCTTCTTGTCCAAACTATTTATCGTCCATGTTTCACTTCCATACATGGCTACACTCCATACGAATACTTTCAGAAATGACTTCCTGACACTTAAATCAATACTGGATGTTAACAAATTTCTCTTCTTCAGAAACGCTTTCCTTGCCATTGCCAGCCTACATTTTATATCCTCTCTACTTCGACCATCATCAGTTATTTTGCTCCCCAAATAGCAAAACTCCTTTACTACTTTAAGTGTCTCATTTCCTAATCTAATTCCCTCAGCATCACCCGACTTAATTAGACTACATTCCATTATCCTTGTTTTGCTTTTGTTGATGTTCATCTTATATCCTCCTTTCAAGACACTGTCCATTCCATTCAACTGCTCTTCCAAGTCCTTTGCTGTCTCTGACAGAATTACAATGTCATCAGCGAACCTCAAAGTTTTTATTTCTTCTCCATGAATTTTAATACCTACTCCGAATTTTTCTTTTGTTTCCTTTACTGCTTGCTCAATATACAGATTGAACAACATCGGGGAGAGGCTACAACCCTGTCTCACTCCCTTCCCAACCACTGCTTCCCTTTCATGTCCCTCGACTCTTATAACTGCCATCTGGTTTCTGTACAAATTGTAAATAGCCTTTCGCTCCCTGTATTTTACCCCTGCCACCTTTAGAATTTGAAAGAGAGTATTCCAGTCAACATTGTCAAAAGCTTTCTCTAAATCTACAAATGCTAGAAACGTAGGTTTGCCTTTCCTTAATCTTTCTTCTAAGATAAGTCGTAAGGTCAGTATTGCCTCACGTGTTCCAGTGTTTCTACGGAATCCAAACTGATCTTCCCCGAGGTTGGCTTCTACTAGTTTTTCCATTCGTCTGTAAAGAATTCGTGTTAGTATTTTGCAGCTGTGACTTATTAAGCTGATAGTTCGGTAATTTTCACATCTGTCAACACCTGCTTTCTTTGGGATTGGAATTATTATATTCTTCTTGAAGTCTGAGGGTATTTCGCCTGTTTCATACATCTTACTCACCAGATGGTAGAGTTTTGTCAGGACTGGCTCTCCCACGGCCGTCAGTAGTTCCAATGGAATATTGTCTACTCCGGGGGCCTTGTTTCGACTCGCGTCTTTCAGTGCTCTGTCAAACTCTTCACGCAGTATCATATCTCCCATTTCATCTACATCTACATCCTCTTCCATTTCCATAATATTGTCCTCAAGTACATCGCCCTTGTATAGACCCTCTATATACTCCTTCCACCTTTCTGCTTTCCCTTCTTTGCTTAGAACTGGGTTTCCATCTGAGCTCTTGATATTCATACAAGTCGTTCTCTTATCTCCAAAGGTCTCTTTAATTTTCCTGTAGGCGGTATCTATCTTACCCCTAGTGAGATAGGCCTCTACATCCTTACATTTGTCCTCTAGCCATCCCTGCTTAGCCATTTTGCACTTCCTGTCGATCTCATTTTTGAGACGTTTGTATTCCATTTTGCCTGTTTCACTTACTGCATTTTTATATTTTCTCCTTTCATCAATTAAATTCAATATTTCTTCTGTTACCCAAGGATTTCTACTAGCCCTCGTCTTTTTACCTACTTGATCCTCTGCTGCTGTCACTACTTCATCCCTCAAAGCTACCCATTCTTCTTCTACTGTATTTAATTCCCCCATTCCTGTCAATTGCTCCCTTATGCTCTCCCTGAATCTCTGTACAACCTCTGGTTCTTTTAGTTTATCCAGGTCCCATCTCCTTAAATTCCCACCTTTTTGCAGTTTCTTCAGTTTTAATCTACAGGTCATAACCAATAGATTGTGGTCAGAGTCCACATCTGCCCCTGGAAATGTCTTACAATTTAAAACCTGGTTCCTAAATCTCTGTCTTACCATTATATAATCTATCTGATACCTTTTAGTATCTCCAGGGTTCTTCCATGTATACAACCTTCTTTCATGATTCTTAAACCAAGTGTTAGTTATGATTATGTTGTGCTCTGTGCAAAATTCGACCAGGCGGCTTCCTCTTTCATTTCTGTCCCCCAATCCATATTCACCTACTATGTTTCCTTCTCTCCCTTTTCCTACACTCGAATTCCAGTCACCCATGACTATTAAATTTTCGTCTCCCTTCACAATCTGAATAATTTCTTTTATTTCATCATACATTTCTTCAATTTCTTCGTCATCTGCAGAGCTAGTTGGCATATAAACTTGTACTACTGTAGTAGGTGTGGGCTTCGTATCTATCTTGGCCACAATAATGCGTTCACTATGCTGTTTGTAGTAGCTTACCCGCATTCCTATTTTCCTATTCATTATTAAACCTACTCCTGCATTACCCCTATTTGATTTTGTGTTTATAACCCTGTAGTCACCTGACCAGAAGTCTTGTTCCTCCTGCCACCGAACTTCACTAATTCCCACTATATCTAACTTCAACCTATCCATTTCCCTTTTTAAATTTTCTAACCTACCTGCCCGATTAAGGGATCTGACATTCCACGCTCCGATCCGTAGAACGCCAGTTTTCTTTCTGCTGATAACGACATCCTCTTGAGTAGTCCCCGCCCGGAGATCCGAATGGGGGACTATTTTACCTCCGGAATATTTTACCCAAGAGGACGCCATCATCATGTAATCATACAGTAAAGCTGCATGCCCTCGGGAAAAATTACGGCTGTAGTTTCCCCTTGCTTTCAGCCGTTCGCAGTACCAGCACAGCAAGGCCGTTTTGGTTATTGTTACAAGGCCAGATCAGTCAATCATCCAGACTGTTGCCCTTGCAACTACTGAAAAGGCTGCTGCCCCTCTTCAGGAACCACACGTTTGTCTGGCCTCTCAACAGATACCCCTCCGTTGTGGTTGCACCTACGGTACGGCTATCTGTATCGCTGAGGCACGCAAGCCTCCCCACCAACGGCAAGGTCCATGGTTCATGGAGAGGATATATATATATATATATATATATATATATATATATATATATATATATATAATGTAGCAGCCAAAAACATAAACATGATCGTATCCAGTCAAAAAACCTAAACTATAACCATGCCTGTGGAACCAATTATATGCAGCGGAGTGGAAAATTATTCAACAGGTAAAGCCATATAAATGTCCTGGTACTGATCTGTCCAGTAGGGAAAATACGCAAGAGAAACTCAGAAAACAAGTAGCAAAAGCAAATAAAGTGGATGGGTATTTAAATGATTGGAAAAACAAACATACAGGAAAAGACACAAAGCCAAGAACATTAAAAAAATAGTGAGACAAGTTATGATATACACAGTTGAGACAAGATCTGAAACATCAGAAACGTTTGGAAACCACGAAAACGAAAATTCTACGAAGGACTGCCTCGTAGACACTGAGAGACAGGGACAAAAGCGCAAGCATCAGGAAAGGATGTAAAGTGGGCTTCATTAATGAGTGGTTCATAAGAGAAAACGTCAATGGAACGAAGACATAGACAGGATGGTTGGAAAATCATAAGAAATAAATTACCAGCTGGTAAAAGAAATATAGGCCGTCCAACGAAAAGATAGAACGACACCCTCAGAGTAGAATGAGAGTTACTGAAGGAGACAAGTATTACACAGAAAGGAGGAGGAAGAAGGAGAAGAGGATGAAGTTGAGTCTCTGAACTTACCAGCGTTCCATGCTAAAAGATCTTCTTCCGACAAATTTCTCCCGTCTAAGGTTACGAAACACTTTCGTATCTTTCTCGTACTGACCGAACTGACTGGCAAAAATGTGGCAGCGCCCTTCTGAAATGCATCAACGTTTTCTTTAGTCCGAAGAAGCTTTAAAGGCACCTTAACGCTTACCACTCCGAACTCTGTTTCCCCGATAGGCCAGCCTACTTCTACTTCTCTGAAGTTCCTTCCTACAAATGTGTACATACTCGTTCTGTTACGAGGAAAACGTGATTCAGTGACCTATAAGTAGCAGTCCTGTTTGAGATTACTGTCTCGGAAATACAGACTTTACTTTGGATGGAAATGAGCGTTAGGCGTCATTGGCCGGTAGGTCCATTACGGGGTAGGTCCGGCCGCCTTGGTGCAGGTCTTATTACATTCGACGCGCCATTGGGCGACTTGCGCGCCGGATGGGGTTGAAATGATAATGAAGACAACACCATACTCAGTCCCTGAGCGGAGAAAATCCTCGACCCAGCCGAGAATCGAACCCGGGCCCCTTAGAACGGCAGTCCGTCACGCTGACCATTCAGCTATCGGGGCGGACTTCACTTTCGATCATGCTTTAACACTGTCTACTTTTCAAAACGGACGAACTGATTCACTCCGTCGGCCGCTGTGGCTGTTTGAAAGGCTCCGATGAATGGGAGGTTGATGGCAGATATAGACTAGAATTTGGCTCCTTAAAAAGCTACAAACGCTGGTACTGTGATGTGAGATATTTTCCATATTATTTTATTGATGATGATCTCGTTCTCCTCTTGGGCTCCTTGAATTTATCACTCCATATCAGAAAAAGTTTCTGTTTAGTTTCATTAATAATTCACTGCATGTCCTCAAAGTACCACACAAGCATTTTTAGATGCATGGAAGCAATAAACTGCTTATATTTGTCCGCTCGTTCAGCCTCTGGCTCGTCTATGAACCAATCTGCATTTTCGTAAGCATTGATATCCAAGGACGAAGCTGAGACATACGTGTTGAGAGTTGATGCTATGCCAACATTAGGTGTATGGTCAATATTGACTACGAAGTCTTTCGCGACGGAGTCCTTGCATAAAAAGTTCTCGGTTTACTTGCCGCGTCAAATTTGGATAAAATCCCAAGCTTTCGATGACTACCTCCGTCATCTTCGTCAGGGGTAAAACAGTTTTACCCCTGACGAAGATGACGGAGGTAGTCATCGAAAGCTTGGGATTTTATCCAAATTTGACGCGGCAAGTAAACCGAGAACTTTTTATGTATGGTCAATATTCCTTCTGTATAATTTTTATCATATTCTACTGGGGCAGTTGTACTAACCGATGTCGTTGCAATGTTGCAGGTTCACCGATTTAAGTGCCGTCCGTTGTAGCCGAGCGGTTCTAGGCCCTTCAGTCTGGAACCGCGATACCGCTACGGTCGCAGGTTCGAATCCTGCCTCGGGCATGGATGTGTGTGATGTCCTTAGGTTAGCTAGGTTTAAGTAGTTCTAAGTTCTAAGGGATTGATGAGCTCAGATGTTAAGTCCCTT
This sequence comes from Schistocerca serialis cubense, assembly GCF_023864345.2. Classification (NCBI taxonomy): domain Eukaryota; kingdom Metazoa; phylum Arthropoda; class Insecta; order Orthoptera; family Acrididae; genus Schistocerca; species Schistocerca serialis. Next base: position 1,115,161,866 of record NC_064639.1, on the reverse strand, counting down.
AGAGCTCAGAGCCATTTGAACCATTTGATTCACTCGAGACGAATAAACAGCGAAAGTGCCGACTGAGGCCTATTGTGTTACCAGTGGAATGGAACGGCCTCAGATGTAATATGTGGCTCTAAAATGGTGCTCTCGTTTTGGAAAAAGCTCAGAACATAAATTATTATTATCAACGCCAAGATGAAATATATAGAGCTTATTGGTCCAATGAAAAGACCATCTAGCTGTCACATACTCGCCATCTCGCCTGCGCAATCACTTCGTCGCACTCACAAAAGGTCAGATATGTCAGCATGTGTGAACCAGTTATGTTGTATTTTGGTTCAGTGGAAATACAATCCTACAGCTAATAGAATTGTGTTCCACCCATGTGAGTATCCTATGCACTTATCCAAGTAGAATCCTCACCATTGATTAATGAATTCCGAGAGTGATTCTTGCACAAAAGTATTAACAAAAATACAGTCAAATTTTATGACGTGCGGTAAAGTTTTCTGCCAGTACACTCAATATGCTTGTCAAGAATTATTCATTTCTCATACTTATAACAGTGTATATCTTGGTTTGAAAGTTTTAAAACTTATCTAGAAATTGAACGAAAAATCAGATTAGGAAAAGAGAATGCTAAAGTTTACTGAGTCAAAATTGCTTTCAAAACCTACTTACTTCACAAGTGATACTATGAACCTTTTGTCTTGATGCATTTGTATTATAAAAGGTTACTGAAATTAACTGTTTTAAAATGCATTTAAGGTGATTAAAATTAGTGCACAGTTTGTCCCAGAAAAGAGTGTTTAGTTAGTTTCATGGTATTGGAAATTTTAAGAGCTCACAGTTTTGTGCTGTTTACAATGGGAAAACATTCTTAGATAATGGATTTATTAATTACATTCTGAAGAAATACTAGAGATTTGCGCCCTTTGTGTAGTCGAAATTGGAAAGCCTGTTTGGGGTACTCACTTAAGTCTTTGTTTATAAAAAGTTACTATGAATGCTTTGATTGAAGAAAACAAAACAATTTGGCTTTATAGAGAGTATAAAAAATCCAATTGCAAGTGACTTTTGATTATACCTGTACTACTTGAGAGGCAACTATTGGAATAGAGCTAAGCCCATGTCCAGTTCTAGTTTAGTAGTATATTTCACAACAATTCATAATGAAATAAAAATATTTACTATTGAGAAGAAACAAAGTGTGGTTGCTAGTACAAATAAAGATGTAGTTTGTAGGACCACATTTCTATTCCAACATAATAAAAGAGATAAATATTATTAGTAGGTTTCTAGCTAATGGATCTTGAAGTAGTCAATGAGTGACAAAGACAGAACGTTTGTGTACTGGGTGTTCTTTATTGCTTTCTATAGTGAATGTGTTTGATTATTGTACCTGAATATTATCATGTGCTGTCTGTCGTTGTGTAGTTAGTGAAGGGCGGGTTTGAGCCATGTTAATTATAGACTAAAGTAATGATTGAGGTAAACAAGAGAAAGGGCTTATTGGCAAGTCTTGCCTCTGCTTCAATGCGAAGGTGACAACTGATGCTTTCCCCTGCATACTTTGTCCATTCGTGTGTAGTTATTGCACTTCATAGAACATTGTTTAATGAAAGTTCATTTTTTGCAATAGTAAAAATAGATTCTTTATGAATAATCCTTTTGCATTATTGCACCTAACTAGGCTGGCGACCGTATAACTATTCCAATTAACAATAATCACTTACTGTTACCCACCGTAAAATAAATTCTTTCTGTTATTTACCTACACTTATTCTTACGGAATTAAGGTTCCATTCCAAATTATCCGTCAAATAATCTCGGTCAAATTACTAAAAATCCTTTCAGAGGGTAACATATACTGTGCGTAATAAACCATTTTTGGTAATTATCTGTAAACGCTCAGACGCCAGTAGGGAGTTATAAAATGACACTTTCATTAAAATACAATAATTTTTGACGTCACTGCAGTACATGATTGTCTCCTGGACATTATAAATGGTGGGACATTGTTCCTAATAGGGTGTATGATCACGACGGTCGGCAGTGTATGCTAGCCACAAGGTTAGTAAAGAGTTCTTGTTGTAGAGAGTTCCGTTCCTCCATCAGCACGACTGGCGGGTGCGACTGCCGAATGGTCGCTGGATGCATGCGGACGTGCTGCAGCACGTCCCCCCAACGCATCCCGCCAGTGTTCATGGGATTTAATTTGGGGGAGCGGGCAGGCTACACCATTCGCCGTATATCCTCCCAGTCCAATGGTTTCTCTACCTGCATTGTTCGATGCGTTCACACATTGTTATCCACAGAAATGGCGTCTTGGCCCAATGTACTCCTGAAAAAACGCATAGTACGAAGCGGTAAAGCTCGCAATAAGATTGACCAGGTGAGTATATCGTGTTCAAAGATTTGGAGGTCAGCACATCCATGTTACGTTGTGCCTTCCGGCACCGTAACACCAGGCCAGTCAAAACGAACCTGTTCGACAATGCACTTAGGAACACTGTCGAAGAAGGTCGTATTGTAAATACCTGACACTGTCAGCTGGAGAGCGATCAATTAGTTCAATGTAAATAAAGCCTCTGATAAGAAGTTCTAATTTCATAACATGTCCTCTGTCGACCTCAAGATGGCAGCTCAGTCCTGTCGAAGCTAGTAATCCAGCAATACACATACACATGCACAGGTTAGGTTTGTGACAAGTAAGAAATGATTACCTTTTCAAATCTGTACGTGTCCTTTGAGCCTTACTATTCAGTGTGTACACTATGCGCTGCAATTAGAGCTGCTATAAGCCGTGGCATTGAATCAATAAGGTTCTGAACACGTTCCTGCGGGATTTCCCTCCACTCACTTTGTATCCGATCCCACAAATCCGTGACACCAATTACTGGACGATTGTGACGCACCATGCACCGACCAACCATATATGAGACATGTTCGATTGGCGACGTGTCTGGCGAACGTGAACGCCAGGGAAGCAATGGTACCCACCGCTCTTCCAAGAAGGGTTGTACATTTGTCGCAATATGTGGCTGGGCATATGAGGCCTGTGGATTTACCTGAAGCAGGGGGAGTATCTCAGGCTGCACAACCTCCGTTACGTAATGGTTGCTGTTCAAAGTGCCCGCAATCGGTACGGGACGAGATCGGTTGTTGTAACCAATGGCGCCCCAAACCATCATACCTGATGTTTGTCCGCTATGCCACTCCACAATGCAGCCCTCCAAGTTGCGCTCACCATGGTACCGCCGGGCACGTATGCGGCCATCACTGTAGGACACGTTCAAGCAGTACTCATCAGAAAAGATTACATGTTACCATAGATTACATGTTACCATTCGGCACGCCAGTGGCGGTGTTCACGTGCCCATTGCAGTCGATGGAGCTTGTGGTTTCTGGACAATGGAAGCCAACATAATGCCATACGTGCAAACAGTCCAACCTGCAACCGAAGCTGACGAGCCGTCGATGCAGACAAGTTCACACCTATTGTAGCGCTCCAGCGACGAGCCAACACTGTGGAGGACGCTATACCGTCTGGAATGGTCATGCGGACAAGATGACGGTCATCCCGTGCTGTGGTCATGTTCGAACATATTCGAACTCGCTCACATGTCGATATGGCCCCCTTTGACGTCGACAAGGCGTACTGGCACTCACTGTACTGTTTCAACGTTGTGTGACAGCTCAGCACCGACTACACTAGGCGCAACATCGAGCCTGTCGAACCGACACAAGAGGGCTCTGTTTGGCTTACGTGTACCCCATCTCACTGCAAAACGTATCACGTATTGATTGCACACCCGTCGCCTCTTCCACCAAGTGTGGCGCTATTCGTGTAGTTCCTTCTCGGTGCTGCACTTTTCACAAACGTCAGTATGTTAAGATCGTGTTGCTTGCCGAGGTGTATGGCGTGGGGAGCCATAATGCTACAGAGACGTACTGACCTCTGAATCTCTGAACACGGTCCACTCACAGGTCTACGTTATTTTGACACTGCATCCTTCCCCCTCCTCATTTTATCAGGGGTAAATTCTGCCCTGACTTCATTTTCGTGGATAATAATGAGCGATCGCATCCAGCATTGCTAGTGGATGAAAGAACGAGAGGATGTTGGGCGAACTGACTGGCCTGCCCACTCACCCGACTTAAATACCCCCGAGCATGTGTGTGATGCGCTGGTGAGATGTACTACAGCAAGTCCACATGGACCAACGACAGTCCAGCAGGGCTCAGTAGCTATCGTGGGGGAATGGAATGCACTCCTTACCAACCGTGTGATCAGCAGGGGAGCACGTTGCAGAGCTTGTGCTGCCATCTGTGGTGATCACACACCCTATAAAACTACATATCCCTCCTTTTGTAATGTCCGATGCACCACCATGAATCGCAGATATATGAGTGCAATTATTGTCTTTGAATCAATTACCGTACGTCTCACCATGTATTTATTTCAGTTACCTTCTGTACTAATCTGTAATTGTTCTTTCTACAAATTATTTAAGTCTCATCGAGCTATGTTACTTGGCACATCGGGTAAAAGTTACCATCTCCCTTAAATTTTGCACCCCAGTCTACTTCCGTAACTTACTACAAGAAATCCATTTGCGTGCCGTTGAAGATATCTGTGAGATTGCACGCTCAGTCTATCGCGATTACAGTATACGAGCTTGTGCTGAGAGGTAATGCCTACCAACTTTTTGCGTGAAAACTCTTACAGCTTGTTAAATAAGAGAAATGTTATTTACAGTCTAATCTTTGTTCTTCATGCCTACATACTGATTTCTCAACATAGTCACTCTCACGACGAACACATTTCTTCCAACGGGAGACCAGTTTGTTGATACTGTGACTGTAGAATGTTTGACTTTGTTGACGAACCACAACGTCGCTACTGCTTGCACCGCCTCATCTGTATCAAAGTTAAGTCCTCGAAGGTTTTCCTTAAGTCTCGCAAACAGATGAAAATCGGATGAACCCAGAACGTCGGTTTTATGCAGATGTCGCAGCGCTAGTGTGTGATCCGCCAATGTCATGCATGTGTACTCCATGTGTGGACGAACTCTTCTATTTCGAAACCCGATTGCAGTACAATGTTTCTCACTCACCGACATAATTCCGCTGCGCACCGCCATGTTACACGTTATAACTCTTAGTCCTCTGGCGGCAGTGGGCTAAAAATATATAGAAATAAAGAACAAAGATCTAGAACGTAATGGTGTTTGGTTTAAAAAGCTTTAAGAGTTTTCACACAATAAATTCGGAAGTAGCCCTCATAAATTTAGCAGACAGCATTCTCTGACACTAGTTAAAAATCATTTACATTGTAGATAAAATTAGTATCTTACTAAAGGCGAGTAACAGTTATTCTTATCTATTAGCTAAACATCGTCTGCATATCGAGTTCGTAAAGCATATACTGTACAATATCATAGAAACATCAGCTGTTCGAAACGCCGTAATTGTCTCCCATTACTAGTAGATGTTTGAAATTTGGCTCAAAGACGCCTACAGCTTTTCTCTGTAATTATGTAAAAATACGTGGCGCCCTGCGAGTCAGCCTCGGGCTCGCTTAAGCTAGTAAGAAGTCGGCACGTACGAAAAAGTGGCCAGAGCTGAGATTTTCATGTCAGGGGCTATTGCTATAACATTGGCACGAAATTTCGATACAATTCCGCCTAACGCCAGGCAAGTTGTAACCTCCCCACAAAATATGCCCCACTATGCGATATAAGACATACTGTCAAAAGGAACTGCAACAAATACATAAATAACTACATAGCATCTCTTAACTAATACAAAAAATATAAACCTCATCATTATCATCATCTGCAAAGAAAAACTTCATTATTCATATTACCATAACTTCATCATTATCATCACCTGCAAAGAAAAACTTCATTATTCATATTACCATAACTTCATATAACTATTCATCATAATTTATTATCATCTGCAAAAAATAGACTTTCAATAATGATTATGAATTTAAACTGGTAGATTTTGGACGTCAGCAGTGCTGCGTCATGGCCCTGAAAGATCATTCTGAATACATAGAAAATTCTTACCTCAATAAGGTCGCCGGATAAAGCGTATATATCTGCTCCTATAAGAAATATTTCTGGCACAGCTCAGTGCAATGCTGGCCAATAGATTTGCATGTAGTAAAAAGAAAGAACTGATTTTTGTTTACAGTAACCAGGATGACCAAGGATTGGAGAATTTAGTAAATTCTTTAAATTGCGATAAATGATTATCAAAAGTTACTCTTTATGAGAAAGATTATTATTAAGAGATTTTTTTAAAAACATTTACTTGGGACTTGATTTAACAATACTACATATGCGCGAGGCTGCTTTTACCTTATACTACAACGCTGAGACACCGCCATCGCTACACACGACCGGCCCAGCCAACACGATACACCAGACTGTTCGCTAGCAACTACTTAACTGCTACTGCTGACAACACTGGTCTCTGGTCTGACATTCTCTTATACCTTACATATCGCAGGCAGCGCGTGAGCAATCCATCGAAATTACATCTGCTCGAATGCGCTAACAACAAATTCCTTAATCATGGACCTCTTACATAACCCTCCACTGGGGGGGGGGGGGGGGGGGGCAAAAATTTGGCAGCGACGGTGAGTCAACTGGACTTGCCATGAGCAACAAATTTTTCTATAATCTATTTAGTTTACTAAGGCTACAGTCACAGAGTATATACATTACTGACTGACAAAGTGTATACACAATGAGTACAAAAGATATTAACAAATTACATAAAGTGCACACACATTATAAAACTCTTTAGCATTTTTACAACAATTAAACATATCAAGGAGTGAAATAAAGTGAACACTCACTGTAGAAGTCTTTAACATATTTAGGACAACTGATCTTATTAACAAATGAAATGAAGTGCACACGCACTGTATATGTCTTTATCATTTTACAAAAATTTAAACGCACTGTATAAGTCTTTACCAATTTATAAGAACTAAGAAAGGAATGGGAAGGATTGCATCATGGTTGTAGCACAGTAGGTTGCACGTAGCTGCACTGAAAGTCCATATCTTTCTACAGAAGCACAACACCAAGTGAGACAATCTGAAGTTCTCTTCCTGAAGTATTTATCAGTGTAGCCAAGACACTGATATGTTGTATTAATATTAAATGTTATCATTTTGGTAGTACATTAGGTACACCAAACAGTAGGACCATAATAACATCTCCATCATGCAAGGTGGTGGACAGCTTGATTTGTCGACACCACATTCTTGTAGTATCCGTACTCTTACATCAACGTAGAATTAGTGCAAAAACCAAATATAGTGCTCCATGATCATAAGGATGGACAGGACATACAGATATTGCAGTAACTGCTGGTAATTAGGTCAGAAGGTGAAGGACATTAAGTCTTACGCTAGTCATCATTGAGAATTACATTAGTGTATCAAACGATTTGAATAATTATTGGCACTCATTGGTTAGTTGCTAAACATTTCTGTACTATGTATGGAGTATTACAGAACAGTATTCATAAGTCATCTTATTACAGTAATTATTACAGAACATTACTCATAAGTCATCTAATTACAGTAATTAGTGGCGTTCATTAGCCAGTTACAAACCAGTTTTATGCATTATTCAGAAGTCATCATCCAAAGCAAGAGTTAATTAATTGCATAGCACTTATGCATAAGTCATCATATAACAGTAATCATTGTCATTCGTAAGGCAACTCATTACATTAATTATTGGCATTCATTTATAGAGTATAACAAAATATTATTTACAGAAATTATTGGCATAACATTTATGCATTATTACAAAACATCATTCAGTATTACTCAGAACTCATCATTCGGGTGACATAGGACATATTTAAAATGTAACACACTGCAACTATTACTCAAGGTCCGTGGTCCAATAATATATAGATATAATGGATTCAATACATCTGAGAAATTTTCATTATATTTAGGACTAGAAATATGTCTTAAACTGGTAGCATTATTTGGGTGTATACTGGTAATAGTTGGGACTGGTAATAAGTTATTTTTTTGTGCTTGCAATGCATTGCGTTGGGATCGATAATTGCTGGGGTATGAAAACATAGGCTTTTGACTTATTGCTGGAAATAAGGAATAATAACGTCAATCGTCATGAGTCAGCTGTAGCAAGGTTATGAAACAAGTAGAGTATATGTGATCATATTAATGAGTGATGCACAACTGGGTAAAGAAAATGCAAGTACTGGAACAGGTTTAATAACTGAATGATTATACCATATTAATATCATGAAAAGCTTCTCCTGGAAAAAATACAAAATGGATTATTGAGCTGAAAGAAGAAATGTATTCATATTATGCTGAAAAGTTGTAAACTTCGAATTAACAGGTAAGGAAACGTGTACTTAATATCTGTGTACTGTAGCTGTCTTTCCCAAAACATTCAGTCATTATACTATGCGACATAAGACATACTGTCAAAAGGAACTGCAACAAATACTTAAATAACTACATAGCATCTCTTAACTAATACAAAATATATAAACCTCTTCATTATCATCATTTGCAAAGGAAAACTTCATTATTCATATTACAATAAATTCATCATTATCATCACCTGCAAAGAAAAACTTCATTATTCTTCTCCGGCGCTCTGCGGCACGTTTGATGTTGTTGAGTGCAATGTCAATTATTTCATGGTGACGTAGTCGACGAGATGTAGGAAAGGATACTAATTCTTTAATTTTGTTGGGTGGTTCAACATTTTTCAATATAACAGTCGGAGATAGCATAGTAGATTCATTTTGTATGGAGTTAATTACATCCTGGAATGAGAGTATGTGTGTATCCCAATCAATATGTTTTTTATGGCAGTATATTCTACATAGTGTACCAATTTCTTTCATTAGTCGTTCACAAGGGTTCGAAGAAGCGTGATACTTGGATATATAGATCGGAGAAATGTTTCTAACTCGTAACATCCGTGTCCATATTGCAGATCGAAATTGTGGTCCATTGTCAGAAATTACTTTTAATACATGCCCTACATGAAATAAAAAATGTTTTACAAATGCATTCGAAACAGATTTAGCAGTAGCTTTGCGTAACGGAGTGAAGGTAACAAATTTCGAAGTGAATTCAACAGCGACAAAGATGTAGCAAAAAGCTCTATTAGTTCTGGGAATCGAACCAAAAATGTCTACAGCGGCCATGTGTTTCAATTTAACGGGTACAATGGGATGTAACGGAGGAATATGTGAAGTCGTGTCTGATTTAGATTTCTGGCAAATTTTACATGATGTTAAAACTCGTCGAATACGTTTCTCCATGTTCACAAAATAACAGTTCTGTCTCAGTATAAGAAAACATTGTCTGGCTCCATAATGCGCGTAACTTAAATGAGTATACCAAATTAATTTCTTAACGAGCTCGTCAGGAATACATAATAACCAATTGTTGCTGTCAGGGTGAGAGCGGTGAAACAGAATGTTATTGCGTACAGTGTAATGGTTTCTGATGGTAACATTATTCCTATCTTGCCAAAGGTGTTTAATTTCTTTCCACACGTTGTCTTTGCTCTGCTCTTGTGCTATGTCTCGTAATGATGGCGAAATAAAATTTTCGAATGCAACTTGTTGAATATACATGACGCTAAAATTTGCTTGGCAGAAGTTGGTTGCGATGTCTTGCTGATTGTTGCTGAGAGAACGGGATAGTGCGTCTGCTACAACATTTTGTGTACCGGGAATGTGAACAATTGTAAAATTAAATTCCTGTAAATAAAGTTTCCATCTGCTTAACCTGTCGTGATTAAATTTAGCGGAAAGTAAAAACTGTATAGCTCTATGATCTGTGTAAACGGTCGTATGTCTTCCATAAAGAAAATGCCTAAATCTCGTAAATGCCCATACAACACATAATCTTTCAAGTTCTGTGACAGAATAATTGCGTTCAGCAGGTGACAGAATGCGACTTGCAAAGGCGATGTTTTTAATTACTGTATTACCGTCTTCTTCTATTTCCTGAAAAATGTGTACGCCTAAAGCGGAGTTAGAACTGTCGGTGGCAATGGAAAAATTTGTAGTAAGATCTGGGTGTGATAAAAGTGGTGCATTCAACAAAGCTTGTTTCAGATTGACAAATTCAGACTGTGCTTGGCTATGCCAGGACCAAATAGCGTTTTTACCCGTCAATTGGCATAATCTAGGGGTGTCTAAAGCAGAGTAATGAATAAATTTACGGAAAAAGTTAATTAATCCCAAAAAGCTGCGTAATTATTTCTTTGTCGTTGGAACAGTAATGTCACGTAAAGCTTGAAGTTTTTCTGGGTCAGGCGCAATGCCTTCTGCTAAAATTACATGTCCAAGAAATTTTATAGAAGTTTTGCCAAAGTGCGATTTGTTAAGACTAACTGTGAGTCCTTGTGCGGGAAAAGTTAGCAACAGCTGTTCAAGAATCAGATTGTGTTCAGACCAGTTAGCTTCTGCAATGTGAATGTCGTCTACATACGTTGTGATTCTGTCTTTCAGTTCTGTCGGAAGTATAGTATTTAAACCGCAAATAAATGCTGCTGAAGAAATTGTTAAACCGAACGGTAATTTGCAAAACTGGTAACAGTTACCAAAACAGAGAAACACTGTGTACTTTCTGCAGTTCGGATGGTGCTGGATTTGCCAAAATCCCGATTTCAAATCTAATGTGGAATAAATAGCAGTACCATGAAATTTCTGTAAAAGTTCATTAGTGTCTGTGGGCGATCTGTTTCATTAATAATAATGTCGTTGACATGACGCGAATCAAGTACGAGGCGAAGCGAGCCATCCTTTTTCTTAACAATATGGAGCGGGTTTATGTACGGACTAACTGCCGGCTCAATAATTCATTGGTCAAGCATAGCTTGCAATTCTTTCTTAATTTGTTCTCTGTGAATATTAGGAATGGGATAATGTTTTGCTTTAAATGTGTCGTGCTGTTTAACTTGAAATTCATACATAAAACCGGACGTAGTACCAGGGATGTTGTCAAAAACTGGAGCTTGCTGTAAAAGAATATTGCGTAGCTCTGCACGTTCGTCGTCTGTATTTGCACTGCTCTGTTTAACTTTATCAGAAATGATTTGCATAACGTCATAGTCGGCATCGTGTGGTTTATTGTAGTTGTGAACATACGTATCTGTGAACAATGTGGAATGACAGTTTGTGTTATGTGATGCAGAAATGACCTCTGTCCGATTAATTGTTTGTTCTTCTGCAGATAAAGAGTGCTGAAATTCTAATGCCAGTTGTACATTTTCATCCCTTAATATTAAATGGGAATTTTGAAAGTCAATAATTGTGTCGTGTTGTACCAGAAAATTCGTACCTAAAATAACGTCTGTTGTCAATAAGGGAACAATCCAAAAATTTGAGTGGAACGTATGACCTGCAATACAAAATGATAGGTGTGTCTGTAATTTTACATCTACTCCCTTACCAGACACTGCTCCTCTTACTTTAATTTTGCTTAATGGTAACGTAGGATAAATATTCTCTGTTACATTCATTGAAGGTTTCTTCATTTATGACTGACATAGGTGATCCAGAATCGATTACTGCTGAAAATTTGGATGATACAATCTTTACTCCAATGACAGGTTGGGAAATGATTTTTTTTGAATAACTGGTTTTTCATGCTAAAGTGTGTCTCGGATGTCGTCAAAAGTAATAACATTTTCGTGAACAAGAGTCTTTGTATCAAAAGTAGTGCTTACGTTGCTGGAAGATTCATTCTGCACTGTGTCTAGTCAAATTCTTTCTGACGTGCTGTTATTTGCGGGAGGATGCTGTGGCATCTCGACTATTTGTACTGTTCTGTTATTTCTTCCTGACGTATTAGGTTCGGGATGATACCGACTGTCCGGTTCATTCATAATAATCTGTTGTTGCGGGTGATTCTGCTGCTGATAAGACCGACTGTTACGCTGAAAACTGTGCTCATTACTTTTACGTCTGTCATAATAATCATTGCTATACGGCGCATTGCGATATGAGTTGTAATGGTGTGTTTTCTGTACGTAGTGATTTTCTTGTTGCTGTGCGTTACAATTTGGTGGAGCCGACGCTATGCGTGTAGGCGGCGAAACATGAAAGCTTGGTTGACTTTGCAGACTACATTGTTGGTTAGGTATGTTAACCGGCTGGCTTTGATGCTGTTGCGGGGAAAACCCTCTATTGTTGCCAAAATACGTCTGCGATAACTGAAAATTTTGTACATACTGATGATTACACTTCTGTCTTTCATTAAAATTACTCTGTTAGTTCTTGTCATTTCGGGAGTCTCTACTGAAAACTCACTTTCGGTAAAACTTGTCATATCAGGTTTTCTTTACACATTTCTAATCCTAGATAGATCGATAGCTGAAGAGTTGTTTTGATAGATATAAAGGATAGTAGAAGAGAAGGCATCAGTGCAGAAAACTAAAGATGAAACAGCACTACTACGGCTCAGGGCCCTGTGCACGCTACGGCACATATTCATGGAAGTGTAATGAATCCTCTGAGGTCACTTACGCGCTGCACATAAATTTTAGTTTCTGCGTTTACAGGCATTGGCGGTGAAAATTCAAAAGCAAATTGTTGTATCCAGTCAAAAGGGTGAATCTTTGTTCTGTTATTTTTAAAGGCCTTAAATTTGCTAACGGATAGAAAGTGCTTGTAATCAAAATTATCGTCTCTGAATGTCTGAACAGGTACAGGATTGCATGAGAATCTACTTGTCTGTGTCTGTTCTGGCTCTAAGTCTCGTACTCTCTGTAAATTACCTAAATTATACTGGCTGTGTTAGTGTGACAAATGTTCAAGATGTGGCATATGCTGTGACGTGTTAGAGACTGAAACATTTTTCATATCTGTCACTTTAAAACATTCGTCAATTTGGCTGTTCTGTTGTTCAAATCTCTTATCGACTTTCGCATCCAGAGTGTGTGAAAGTTCTGCTGACATTAATTTAAACTTTGTTGCGTTTTCTGAACATTACCAACCGCACTAATTTCATCTCCAAGTGGTTTAGTTGTGGCTGCATGTGTACTACGTAACTCTTCACTACTATTCCTAGCACAAGCACTAATATCTTCTTGTAATTGTTCTTTAGTATCATTACATTGCACGGAAATGGCTGTAATCTGTTCATTAAGCTGTTCAATAGAAGTGTCAAGTTTTTCATTAATTTGTTTAAACGACCTGTCGTGTTTTTCATTCAACTGTTTGAAACTTTCATTAAGTTGTTTGTCGTGTTTTTCATTCAACTGTTTGAGATTTTCATTAAGTTGTTTGTAATTGTTGTCGTGTTTTTCATTAAGTAGTTTGAAATCGTTGTTTAGTTTTTCATTCCACTGTTTGAGATTGTCATTACGTTGTTTGTACCATTCATTAAGTTGTTTGAAATGGTTATCTAGTATTTCGTTCCGCTGTTTGAGAGTTTCACTAAGTTGTTGTTTGTACGATTCATTAAGTTGTTTGTACGATTCATTAATTTGTAGCAATACTGCCATAACTTGATCCCAGCCAAAATTAGCGGCTCTATTCTCTGTATTGTGTGAAGGTTTGCCAATGGGATGTGCACTGTGGATCACTACATCGGAATCAAACAATTTTGACGTATTTCGACTACATTGCTCATTTTCGTTAGAATCATTTATCTGTCCACTGAGTAAATTTTGCAAATCAGGTGTGGCAGCGTTCGCTGTAAATGAACGTGCCGCGTCATCAATTGTCGTTAAATTAACAGAGGACACCACTGAATTTGTTTGCTCATCATTAGCATTAAAATCATTACTAGTGATCGGTACGCACTGATTATATGCAATTAGAGGATTATCATTATGACACCACTACGGTTGCAGGTTCGAATCCTGCGTCGGGCATGGATGTGTGTGATGTCCTTAGGTTAGTTAGGTTTAAGTAGTTCTAAGTTATAGGGGACTGATGGCTTCAGTGCTCAGAGCCATTTGATCCGATCGTCATCAAACCCCACCCTAACCTTCTTTTGACGCCACTGCGAAGGATGTCGGAACCGCAACGCCCACCTTTGTAATCGAGCAGTTTTTTTATGATTGGCCTTGGAAAACGTTCAAGGCACACCACCACTCAAAATCGAATCGACATGCCTAGGGGGATGGCATAAAGTGCGTCAGTGAAACTACCCCTTCACTTCGGACATTGAATCTCACACCGCTCGCTGGGCTATGAGCAATTGGATAACGTTGACAATCCTGACCCTGCTACCCCCCCCTGCCCCCCCCCCTCTCGCCTTCCAGACGACTCAGCACTGCGGGCAACCAACCACATTGAATGTTGAATGTAATGAGTGGGAAACAATTACAGAAAGGAAGGCGTAGTTTCATTGGCGCCCTATACGACAAGCGCAGAAGAACATCCGTGTGTCTGAAATATTTTCCTCTGTCAGGCATAAAAATACAGCATGATTTCAACGGTGGCGTCGCGGTTCTGATCACCACAGAGGTGTCAGAAGTAGGCGTGAAACGTGGGCAAGGTGGAGTGTGACGACATTTCCGTCATGTGTCACGTCGACGGTACCGCTGGGCAGGATTGTGGTGAAAGTTGGTGCTACAGTGGCACCGTTAACCAATCTTCCGCCAGCAATGAACATCTGATCTCGGACAGTTTTCTCGCGTGTTTCGTCTCCTTGCTGTTTGAAGCGCCGACGAGCCCGATGGTTGCGTCGTAGTGCGCCACGCCATTGCGTCCCCACATAGGAAGATCGTGCAAAGCTTTGAGCCAAATTTCAGACGTTTAGGTCCAAACTGGAGACAATTATAGGGTTCCGAAACGCGATCATTTGATTGTTTGCACAATATAGTTACAACGAAAAACCTTAGCAGGAGATCATAGCACCTACTTTAAATATAAAGTTTTATTCAGTCTTTTAACATAAAAATTAAAACAGTTTTGGTCGCAGTAGAACCTTTATTAAAAGTGGCAACCAATTTTGGTCAAAAATCGACAATCTTCATGCCACATGCCCTGATTTGTAAGAGTAAATACAGTATAGATTTAGAGGGAAGTCTAATAATAATAGTGAATGTACGATACATAAAGTATGAGCAAAATTAATTATACCCAAGGCGGCAGTTGATGGCTGTGAACGGAGCAGATTCCATGGAAGCAGGTGATTAGTGCTAGTGGGGGTGGGGGGGTGGGGGGAGGACTGTGGATTCGTTTCATGTTGCTCCTCCAAAACTTATCGTATTATGTCAGTAACGTCCAATCAGCCATACAGTACGTGAAAAGCAATATTACTAATAATGTACACACAAAACATCTGTACAAAGACTAATAAAATAGTTACATAACATCAAGTGAATATCTGCTGTGTAAAGGAGTTTATGAGCTTCTTGTTAGTTAGAGGGGAATATGCTGGTGAAAAGTTAAATCGAATTGGCTGTAAGTACACAGATTGTCCTCTACGGGCTCGTAAAGGAAGCTCTTACAGCTTAATCACAGCAAAGATAGAGCCACGTGGCGCTGTTGGTCTCCATGATGACAGCATGATAGTATCGATAGGCACGATCCAGGGTTCGGCTCCTTTAGCTCAGCGGTCAGCGCGTTTGATTTCCGGTAGGGTTGGAGATTTTTCCGTTCGGCGACTAGGCGTTGTGCAGTCATCATCATTTCATCATCATCGACACGCAAGTCGCCCAGGGTGGCGTCAGCTGAATTGACTTCCAACACAGCGGACGAACTTCCCCAGGTGGCGACTCCCAGCCATCAATGCCATACGATCCGCTCACTTTATGCACCATCCAGGCCTGGTGGAGGACGCTGTCGAAGGTTCCACAGCAACTGGCCGCCACAGCGTGCCAGCATGCAAACAAGAATAGCAGTTGATGTTCATTAAAACCGCTGATGAACGTTGTGATGTGACCTTCATGATGATTGGTGACAGAAGCGTACACAATGTGGAGTATATTACATAGAGATCAACAGTGCCGCGATAAAAGCGACAGAAGAGTACGTAATTTTAAGTATAAATTGGTAAGGTACGAAACAATTAGCAATGTCGATCAGTAAATTGCCTTTAAAGCACCAAGGTAACATAAATCGAAAATGTCACTAACTATAAAATAACAGCTCAAATATTAAGTTTATGTGCAGTGTCATTGTCTTTCATGAAGTAAATTAGTAATAGGATAAAATGGTGGAAAAACATTTGAAAAGTGGAATGAAAATGTAGTAAAATTAAAATTAGAAGCATAAAGTAGGAAATAATGGCTTTGCTGTTTAAAAACAATACAGAATTACATTCTACAGTAAGAGTTCGAAACAATATGTTTTACTGTAGTCAAACTTCCCGTTCAATAAGGACAAATGCTTATTTTTATAATTTAAAAAATTATCTTATTGGTACAAATGCTCCTGATGTATGTTTGCATTTTCAGTAATTGTGAATATTTATTTTATTGTTGATAATCGAAAAGATTGTATGCGATATCGAGTTCCCGGCGGATTTTGGCTTTCGAAAAGTATGGATGAAAGAATTAGCATTAAATTTTACTTGAAAACTGGAATAAAGTGAAGCACCGCATTCGAAATATTAACTGAGACTTCTGGCGAATCTACTATGAGTAAGACCAGAGTTTACGAGTGTTAAAAACGTTTCAAAGAGGATCGAGAAAGCGTCGATACATAAGTACATCCTTTTTCGTAATTTGTGTGGATACCGGATTCGAGTGACTGGTCATTACCAATGGCCGATACATATTTCTTCGCCAATGGCTGTGTTAAAGAACGTTAGGAATCAACATTTCTCTGCGGCTAGCGGACTAGGCAGTTCCAAACTGTGTAACAAAGAATTTATTTGAGCATAGACTGAAATAAAGTTTGTAGTTTGAAACATTTTTCGGAGTGTAATGGAAACATTTAAAAATTTTTATGAGTTTTTGATGGCTGTATAATAGTATCTTTGGATTTTATAAATTAGTAAACGTGTATTGTCCGCCCCTCGTGGTCTCGTGGTAGCGTTCTCGCTTCCCGCGCACGGGGTCCCGGGTTCGATTCCCGGCGGGGTTAGGGATTTTTCCTGCCTCGAGATGACTGGGTGTTGTTGTGTCGTCTTCATCATCATCATTCATCCCCATTACGGTCGGAGGAAGGCAACGGCAAACCACCTCCATTAGGACCTTGCCTAGTAAGGCGGTGCGGGTCTCCCGCATCGTTCCCCTACGCTCTGTAAAGAAGCATGGGACTTCATTTCACATCAAATGTGTATTAAATAATCAATTGTATATCATTTCAGGTAATTTCACGATGTATTAACTCAGCCTCTATATAGACACATTACGTAATGAGTATTAGAAGAATAATTTATCTTCTACAAATAATAACAATTTGGAAATATTTTTAAAACGTACCCTTAGAGCTCTTCCACGCTATAAGCATTAACACTATAGAATAATTACATTGTATGGATAGACAGTATCTCTGAAGTAGGTGATCACATCGTCAGTCTACTGCTACAATGTTGTACGAAGCGTGCTACCATTTTTAATGTAATTATGTCCTTTCGGTTGACACGCTTTTCATTCAGGTTCATCTGCAGCGTGGATGGTTACACAAAAGACACGTGTAAGTCTTGCTGGTAACTATATTTCAGCACCTTTAAAAATATTTAATATTTAATTTTTTTTATTTTTTTATTTTTTCATTCTCATTTCTACTACATTACCACGTGAGTACATTGTTATTCCTTTGAACGTAACTACGGCTTACACGTCTACCTAAACGACATGGTACAGGCACATTTTACATATTAACCAAATGACCCTGTGGAAGCCCTGATGTAATAGTATTTCCGCATTTTGTAATAAAATTTTTAATGTCTTATATCTGGGTACGTTGTCGTCACTTTGGATGTAGCCACAGCTTACACTGCTACCTTAACGACACTGCAGAAGCCCAGAATGTAATTTTTATCCAAGATTTTTTAAGGTTTGTAAAGTATTAATAAAATTAAATAATTTACCGGTTCTGTAGCTGCGTCTGTAGCTTTTGTAAAACGTTAAAGCCTGTGTTATGTAATGTATTGTATATCAGTTTGCCGTAACTGTGCCAAATATAAATTCAGCTTTTACATAGGTACATTGCGTAATTAACGTTAGGAGGATAATTTTTTAGGGTCTGACTTAATTAATTGTTATCTTTAGATTTATTTTCGTCCAAGATTTACCTATCGCACTGTAATGTAAACTCTTGAATTATTTTAAGAAACAGTATACTTCATCATGTTACCTTCCATTCAGAAGGCTCATGCACGCAACGACTGTTATATTGACTTGTAAACAATATATTTCAGCTATCAGTCGCCCTTTTTAAATTTTTTATTGGCAGATTTAGAATTCAGCTAGAAACTAGCCATTGTCAATGCACTATCGTTCTTGATAAATGAATGTAATGCTTGTTGGACGGGCTTCATTCACAGTTCATTGAATACTCAATGAACAATTGAATATTCAATGAACTGTGGATGAAGCCCGACCAACAGTCATTCCATGCGTTGATAAAAAATGATAGAGCATTGAGAATGGCTAGTTTGTAGCTGAAATCTAGATCTGCCAATAAAAAACTTAAAAAGGACGACTGTTAGCTGAACTCTATTATTTACTAAACAGTATACTTGTTACGCTAGCAACACCCATAGGTGCTATTATCAACGTCTATCCGTTATTAGTCGCCGCATGCTAGCCTAGCGGCGCCCTGGCTGAAGTAATATGACCTGTTGTGAATGACGTAAAACAGATGTACGTGGCGAGTAGCTGTGTATATAGTTGTTTCAATTTTTACGTGCCGATGCGTCAGTCCTCTAGACTGTTACGTATCTGCCAGTTCACGAGAAAGAGTACTTTTACTGTTATTTTAAGAAACATGCAATATCCTGCCTGCAGAGGCATGTTGTATTTATGGATTTTTTATATTACACCTCATATTGTATATTACAAATGTTTTGTACACCGTCACACTGTATAAATGCTTTCCGGTTCTGAAGATGGTAACACTGATTACCGAAACAGGTAATTAAGAATAAAGGTTTAATACTGGCGACCATGACTGAGAATTTAATCCTTTGTAGAGTATTATAGTTGAAAGTAATTTCCTCCCTGATACTCTGTTCCAGGAACGTGGTGTACCAGAGCTAATTTCGCCCGCCTGTGTTGACTTGAGTTCAGACCAGTGCGGCAACTGCGCAACAGCAGCCCACGTGACCCAGCACCTGTCTTTCAGTATCTGAGCCAGCTGCGACCCGCGCAGCAGCCGGCAGTTTCTGTCAGCTAATCGCATTTCGCGCTCAGTGGAGCACGCCTCCTCAGTTAGACGTGGATACTGAAGCGCCGTGGAAACAGCTCAGCTGGTCGTCACGGTAGCCACCGGAGCGAAAAATGGAATTGCATAAGCTGCGACTGCGGCAGCTGAACATACATTTTCCCCTGCGAAACCAACAACGACGTTAGCACCGAGTTTAGCAAGTAGCTATGGAATATCACGCAACTGTTTCTGCGAACTGCAGTGAAGTCTCCGTCTCTTCTCAGAGGTAGCACTCTAATAGAGGTACAAAGCAAGAGCAGCATGAACAAGTGGCGGCAAACTAAAGGGAGGGAAACTCGTGGCTAACAAATAAACGTTCCCGTAAGTTCAGAAAACGGAATTCCTAAAAATGTATTGTACCATGAAGAGACTGGATTAGGTTTGTACACGCAATACAGAGGGACTGTTATTAGTATCAATATTTTATGCTAGTGTAACTGTAAAAGCACTCTCGATGTACAAGATATATGCAGTCTGTGGCGAAATTCCACCTCTAATAACCTCATCATTGATGGGATGTTGAATACTCTCATCCGTCTGGCCACATTACAGAAATAAGTATTAATGTAAGTCACCAAGGAAAATTATGTTTGACACTAATGTTTAGGTGGGGAAAACAGTACCCACAGTCAGGAATATCTTACCATAGGCTTTACCGGAACTGTTATTGATATCAACACTTTTAGTGTTACCAGTGAAATTTTCTGATATTCACTACATGTTTCAGAGTTTTAAACCTGCATCAATAAGAAGTATGTAAATTAATAATGTAAGTGGGCTGTTTAAGTTTTTATGTTGGTAACGCCACGTAACGCTCTGTATGAAAATCACTGACTGTGCTGTTAACAATCTGTGGCTGGTTGGCATTGTCGGAATATTCGCTATTATAGTGTTGGGCAGTTGGATGTGAACAGCGCCTAGCGCTGCGCAGTTGGAGGTGAGATGCTAGCAATGGTGGATGTGGGTACAGAGAAGGCAGAGTTTTGAGAGCGGACGATCTGGACATGTGTCCGTCAGATAAACGAAATTTGTGAGACTGGATGTCATGAACTGATATATGACTTTTGAACGCTGTTAAGGTAAATATATTGTTTGCTCTCTACCAAAATATTTCATTTGTTAACTATGCCTATTAGTGGTTAGTACCTTCTATAGTTAGAACCTTTTATTTAGCTGGCACTATTGGCGTTCGCTATATTGCAGTAGTTCGAGTAACGAAGATTTTTGTGAGGTAAGTGATTCATGAAAGGTATAGGTTTTTGTTAGTCAGGGCCATTCTATTGTAGACATTATTGAAAGTCAGATTGACTGGCGCTAAAAAGAAATATTGTATGCCAGTTTAGTGATGATCAGAATAAGTAAAGGGAAAAACGTCTGAGTACGTTCAGTTTTGCTCAGCTGTTTGAAAATCAAATAACGTAAGAGGTTTTCCAGCACTGTCATTTATTAATTTTTCTAAGAGGATGTTTCAATAAGAAGTTCGTGTGTTGTGAGTACGACTGCGGTGTAAGCTATGGGACTGCCTGCAGTGGTCACAGAATCCTCATTCTCTCGTCTTTGCATTACATGTAACATCAAATCAAATTTAGAAACACTTCAAGGTAATAAGATGCTTACAAAACGTCGGATTAGTAGAAATAAAGCTGACCTTTACCACACTTACGATAACAACTAACGAACGAGCAGCCTGACTGTCTTGATGTATTTTATGGTTTTTCAAAAGGCTACTCTTGGGCGCTGTACTTCGGATTTCAAAACTAAAATGTCGACTACTTTAAATGTATTCCCAAGTGCGACTGTGGACAACCATCAGCTGTAGGACAGAATGAGGAGAATGACAATTTTAGTCAGACAGGGATTCGAATCCGAATTTCACGTTACTGGGAGTGGTCGCCTTACAATTTAATTTCCTCATTTTGTTTGTCATTGTTCGTAGCATTTGATCGAAGACTACGTCATATGACACACGTTCAAGTTCTTCTTTGATCCAATCACTCAGTTTTCTTTCCTTTTTTTTAAGCCAAAAAATTGAATTTCTGTCTCAGAGTTATAACCACCCTACACATGTATTGTACACAAAATGAAGCACTTATAAACTAAACTTTTACTACTTGAGCCAGTGTAAACGAAAAACTATTTAATACGTGTGTACCCACTTTATAGGATTATCCTCAAAGCATGTGCGCCAGGATTTGCGTTGTAAGTAGTGTTAGTGTCATGACTTACCGTCAGGCGCCGGTACTGGTGAAATGGGGATGGAACCCCAAGCTTCATAGTACGTTAGAACTGCAGACAGTCATCTTTGATCTGGACAAGGTAAGCAGGGCTTTGCTATTACAGCTGTTTTATCAGGACAAGAGCAATAGTGTTTCTAGTCTTCGCGAGCGTCCGAGCATTAAAGCAGAAAGGGGGCGACCCTCTTTCCATACCGTGGCTGAAGAACACGATTCAGAATTTCGAATTAACTGCCGCTTTGGAAGTTGCTGCTGGGAAAGGCCGACCACCAATTGCGCCACCAATGGCTGAAGAAGTTACTGCTGCCAGGGCTGAGAATGCTGAACGAAATGTTCGATTTTCTAGCTGTGCACGAGCGGTGTCAGGACAGCTGAACATTCCGTGGTCCACCGTTCGAAAAGTGCTGCGAACACTGGTGATATGGCGTCTTTAGTGTGGTTCCATGCTGTCCTGATTGTAGATAGTCCTCGCACTGAGCAACGCTGATAACCTGGAATGTAAATGTGGTACGCATTAACAAATGTTACCCTCTCATGTGGAAATTAAAATCTGTTTCTTTCAATGGTTTATTCGTTATTTCTCTTCCGTAAGTCCTTACAAATGTGTCCTCAAAGTTTCATTGTCCTACGATCAGTCGCTTTTCATGGGGACTCTATTAAGCAGCGAAAATTTAATTATAACCACCATGGACTTGCTGTCTTAGTACAACATAGTCATATTTCTCCGGTATAATCTTGTACACTGAATAGTGAAGTTTTTTCATACGCTAGTAATGGTTACCTTCAGACATTTGCGCACTGATGTATCCTCACTCTTTCTGTCTAACAAATAATATGAGCAAGAAATGTATCCGCTGTTTGCGAATACGAAAATACATCAGCTGTACTATTTACTATGAACACATGAAAATATATGCCAGATGGCTACTCGAATCCGGATTTAGCGTTTTTCGCGAGCGATCGACATAGTCGATGTAGATGTCCTTCTGAAAGACACTTCCTTCGAACTACACAGACGCTAAAAATACGCTGCAGTAACTGGAAATAATATGTGATTGCTATACTCAAGTCGTAAATACTTTTCATTGTTCCCTACCCTGCATGTGCATAAAATTGTCGGAAAAAAACTGTTTAAAATTTATTTATATTTTTTCCGTGACGTACGTTTAACCTGTGTATGTTACACACAACTTAAGAAATTCTGTTGACCTAGAGAAAAGATCAGATTAACGCATCTGGTACAGTTAACATTGCACTAGAAGGAACCATACAAAGAAAATTGTAGGCGTTCAGAAAGATTAAAATAACTAATACGAATATCCCTATCATTGAGTGAGGAAAGGTACAGAGACTGATCATATTTACACACAACTAGAAGAGGTACATGTAACATTCAGAGGTTATTCATTGGTGTTTGTCACTTCAATATAACACTAGCTTCTATATTTCGTAGCTGCGTTACGAAAGATTAAGTGTGCTAGACTCCCGGAGAATTCTCCGATGATGGGGCCTTGCAAGGTGTCTTAAAGTTGCATGTGACTTGAAAGAAATCTCAGAAAGCATGATCACAACTTATTTCTTTTAGCAACACTGGAAAGCGAAAAGTGGTTATTTTCATGAATAGTGTGCGCCGGATCTAGCTAATCATTGGAGAAAGTAGAATCTCCAGTGCTATTGTTTCTGAGTTATTCATACACCAGCCGCTAGTTCCGTTCATTTTTTTCCCGTTCTGCAGTCTGCACATGTATTATTTATGTTTCACAGCTAACAAGTCAGCCTGTGGTTGATTCAGTTTAGTATAATCACCAGTATCTTCACAAACTATTTTGTATTCAGGTCAAATGCAGCTGTTGAAAGGTAAGGTGTTAGAAAGATATCCGCTTACAGCTAGTTAAACTGATGTCTATTAAAACACGACCGGTTTCGCGGCATCAAGCCGTATCGTCAGGTGAACTACACGGTAAACAGCAAAGTACAGTGTTACCACATTTTGTGGATATTAAAATTAATAAAGCAGTGTCTAAAATTAATAAAGCAATGTCTAAAATATACTCACAACGTTAAAAGATCGTATGTATACCCGCCGCTCCTTGTGAAAATTTGCTATTCAGAGAATATCGTCAATACTACGGCGAGCGAAAAGGAAGACGTGCTACATTCTTTAAAAATTTGCCTGCATCTAAAAAGAAAAAAGACAATATTTTATAGCGAGCGGACGCAAAAGTTAAAAAAAAAAGAGTTGATTGATGATAAAGAATTGTCACTACCAATATGATTAGTCGCTGCATATGCAAATTATTGTGTGGAAAGTGTGCGGTTGCAATGTTTTACCAGCGTGACAGCAAAACAGCTCAGTGTAGGGCAAGGCAAAAGCGGGCCGCACGAACAACAAAGAGACTTTATCTGGCTGACGAAACGGAAGCTATCCATGTGGACAGTGTGACTTCGTATACTTAGGCTAGGAGCGCTGGGTCGTTACTTTTACAAGCTAGAATAATGCTGAATTTTATTACACGCTAACATCTGATCACACAAACAATTAAAATTAGCCACAGTACTATGGTGCTCGAATTTCAATTGGTTATTTAACGTCGAACTGGGCGTTTTCTTTTTTATTTCAAAAAATTGCCGCTTCCTCTGATATATTCTAAATATGGCTTTTTTCTTTTTAGTGAAGTATTTTTAAGAGCTTGAGACACTGTGGCCCTTCTAGTTTGAACCAAAAGGTATAGTTCACTGGGTAGTGCGCTGAGAATGACACTATACCATATTTGGACCTCGAAGTGACCGTATGAAATGGAAATATAGGCTTAAATATTTACCGAAAGCCAACCACGACAGTTCTTGTTATACTCAGGCAGTCATATCATCCAATGAAATATAAAACCTCAGCAATGCGAGCCACGTTAAACCGTACGTATGAAGTGCCCATTACCAGAGAAGCTTATGTGGCGGAATATGAGGTTATTCAGTGGACAGCGTATCAAAACGGCTGCGATACAAAATGTACTAAAGCTATTAATAGAAGTTTATTGAAAAAGAAAAATCTTCCTTCCCATGGCGGATTGCACATTTACAACGCTTAGCCTAGCCAAGCAGCCAAAATAACGCTCTATTTTTTGTAGAATTTCATATGTGGGTGGAATATCGAAAAAAACTGGCAGACATTATTCCAGCGTATTTTACATTTTCAGATCTAGGCAGAAAGGCACAAGGAAAAAGCTGCGATATATAACTATAATGACGCGGGTGTATACCTGATTACATGCAATGATTGTCCTAAGAAATGTGCAGGACAAACCGGTAGATCATTCCGAATAAGCTTTGAAGAACACCTTAACTTAAAAGAACCGCGATCTGCTTTAACAGTGCACTTACGCGAGGAGGGCCACAGCATCACAAACTCTTCAGAAAATTTAAAGAGTGCTTCACAAAAAAGCCGTGTTTTTAATATAATAGAGGAAGTGACATGTTTGGAAATAGAAAAGAAAACGCACAATTCATGTTGAATAACCAATTAGAATTAAAGCTCTATAGCATTCTGGTTAATTTTGATTGTTTGTGTGATTAGATGCTAGTATGTGATAAAATTCTGTATTATCATAACTTGTAAAGATAGCGACTCAGTGCTCCTAGCCGTATATGACGTCACACTGTCCACGTGGATAACTTCTGTTTCGCCAGCCAGCTAAACTCTCTTTGTCGTTCGCGCGGCCCGCTTTTGCCTTGCCCTGCACTGAGTTTCCCTGTTGTACACTGGAAAGCCACTGCAACCTGATGTCTTCAACACAGTAATTTGCACGTGCCTCGATTAATCAAGGTAGTAGTAACAATTCTTTATCGCCAATCCGTTCTATTTTTTTTTAAAAAAATACACCTTCTGCTCAACATAAAGTATCTTTTCTTTTTTGATGTAGGCAGATATTTAAAGAATGGAGCACGTCTTCTTTACCTTTCGCTCGCGACAGTATTGATGATAATAGAAAATTTTTACTAGGAGCGTGGGTATACCTATGATCTTTTAACGTTTTGAGTAAATTTAGATACTCATTTATTAATTTTAATATCCACTAAATGTGATGATATTGTAGTTTGATTTTTACCTTGTAGTTCAACTGATTATGCAGCTTGAAGCCGCGAAACCGGTCGGGTTTTAATAAACAACAATTTTACCAGCTGTAAGGGGATTTCTTCCTAACATCGTACCAATATCTTAGTCAGTGGAAGACACAGACTTATGCACGTAGGATAATTTTATACAGTAAGCAAATTTATGGGAGCACATAACATGTCCTTGTATCGCTCAACGGTTGAGGGTACACCGAGTTAGCGGTCTCTATTGAAATTATGCAAGGCATTTTCCAAGACACGTACACCCCATCTCGACAGATCATAGCAGAATGAAATTGGAGTAACATGGGATCTTCGCCCTACATTGCTGTATACTGGCTTGACCTTTGTAGCTTCTACATTTGAGCTGTGTGACTGTACCTATTGCGTCAGATAGTCCGATTGACTGCGCAAATCATTGATTAATATCGGCTTGTGTACTAACCGTATTTCTTCTGGATATTTGCGTCATTTGTACAACACAGTGCATTGGATTTCCTGAACAACATCACATAATGCCTAAAGGCAGAGGAAAGTAGGCAGGACAGTATGCTGACGATGTGGCTTTTCTCCGCCTAGTTTGAGATATTAGCACGAGCTTTAAGTGTCCTTACATATTTAAAGATACGCTTGAGGCAGATAAAGGGAGCTGACTGTGGTATATTTCTTCGAATTTAGAAGAGAAAAATTTAGATATGTCCTAAACAGTACGTTCAAGACGCTTCTGTTGAACATTCGTACACATCGTTGAAGATCTGCATGGAAGCTGGGGAGACTAATGGTGCTGGAGCATACATAATGCAAAAATTTTAAGAGTCGCCTCACAGGAAAAAATGTCGCAGAAGAAATGCGAGCTGCTAGGTAAAAAATTAAAATCACGACCAAACTTTTTGATAAGGGAGTATCCATTTTCCTTCAGAACTGCAGGCATCATGTATGAGACCAGAATCATCTACCTTGACAGATTTTGAGCAGTTATTCGACGCAGGATTCATAGACTTGTAATGTTATGTGTGCCTCACTGCTTTTTTTCTTTAACTAATTTGTGCCCGATTTTATTCTGAGAAGCCCAGTAATGTATGACATGTAAATGTCATTCAAAAAGTACTTGAAGTGAAGTGAAGCGCAGCTTGTAACCTCCCCCTCACTTATCGACCTTAATGACAGTGAAAAATTAAACCGCGTGTACCTAATGGAAATTTGGGAAAAGCAATCGTCACCGTAGTTAATCTGTCGGTAAAGAGGGGGGGAAAGGGTAACATCTAAATGAAAGGAAAAATGCCAATGAAACTGGTGGAAATTAATTTTGAAAAGAGGTAAAGTTAATAAAGAAAGTAAACGTGCGGCCGTTACGTTAACAATTAACCAGCGGTAATTAGATATTTGAGGGAAATTACGGTCGCCAGTCTTAAGGACAATTACTATAGTAATTGAAAAAAGAAAGCTTATTACACTTATAATTAGCACTATAAGCGTGGCAACTGAAGGTTGACACGTGCAGTGTGAAAACTAAAAGTTTGTCAGAAGTAGTAAATTTCGCTACACTCTGACTTAATTTAGCAAAAGAATTAATAAAACTGGAAAATCGAAAGTTAATTTAGTGACTGAAGTTAATAGTGAGCTTTCTTTCTGAAGCACATCGAAATTCAGTAAAATACGGTTAGTCTTGGACTACCTCAACAATCATTTCAAAAGCTACTTGAATCTACGCAATTTAGAACTAAGAGATTTAACTTTGAACTTGAATTAAATGATTCTGAACAATTAACAATAGTAAAATTTAGTACGTACCAAGCTGAGCTGCAGTCACAGGTAAGCTAAAATACCGTAACAAAACTCGCACTCTTAATTTGTGCTTGTGTAATCTCAATATTGTATCCAGCTATGAATACCTTAACTGAACTTTGAAATTAAAGCAGTGAAATCGAATGATATTGGCGTTTGAATTTCAACGACACTCGGGTTCATTCCGGAAAAGGAAGGGACCCTGCTTGGTAATGCAATTGGGACAATGAGCAACAAACATTCATGCTAAGTTGCTGTAATTTTGTGGTGCAACAATTTTAAAAGTTTGAAAAGCTGAGGTCTGCCATACAGTTCTAAAACTTTACGTGCTTCCAGTCTTCCTTGTTGGTTGATTGAAGGTTTGAAGCCGTCGATCGAGGAGATGGTGACAGTCACTCATTGTCGGCCGTCGCTGTTGCAGAAGCTGGATGTTGGCGCACCTTCTTCTCGACACGGTCACCAGACGAAACGGGCTCTTGATGTGCGCCAACTAGTGCTTCCCGTCCGCGACACCATGTCAGAAACTATCATACCAAGTCGAGCGCAATTACATGCTGCCAGACCCCGAAAGCGCGGCAACTCGCGAGAGCGTCTCACAACACACCTGCTCCACTCGTTACTCCAGCCAGACTCTTCTGCTCTGCCCGCGCTCCACGTGGCAGAGTTAACACTACCAAAGATCCTAAACACTTTGGTTCTTCACACGACCTATCGATGTATTCGTTCGATAGCATAGTTTTCCCTATGCCAGACCCAGCGTATAAATACAAATAATATTCACAAAACAAACCAACATAAATGCATATATATATATATATATATATATATATATATATATATATATATACAAACAGTAAAACATTTACAATATATAAAGATACAGAAATGTCATATCTTGAGGTAACAAAACAGGGAAAAAAATTATAGTACAATAGATGGAAACAGGAGGATATGCATTTCCGGCGTTACAAGCTGGACAGCAAGAATCTCTTTAGCGTGAAATCCCCGCACCGATAGTATTAGAGAATCTTTGAGTATGCACTCAAAAAAAAAGATACTTTATTTTATTAAAAAAAGAGACTGTTAATCTGTATCTTGTGGAAAGAGGACGTGTTGCTAGGGCGTCGCTCAGAACGTATTGTTACATGTAATGAAAATTGATAGTTTAGTGATTAAACCGAGTGAAGTATGTGTAAGAGTTGCCAAACATTTATGTATACAAATTTTCAGGAAGTGAAGAATAGAAATGTCTTATTTTTCGAAAAGAAGGTGAACTTCATAGTTGTCGCCGTCTATCAATTGACAGAATTGTAAGTGTACAAAGTTCACTAAATACCGGAAAAGAAATGCATTCTCTATAGTTTTCATTCAATAAGTAACAACCGCTCATAACTTTTTAATTACAGTAATTGGATTATATTCTTGTACAATAGTATGGTGCTGAACTCCACTGACCAATTTTGATGTAGGAGGACGTGTAGTTTGAAGGAAGTTTGTGTGTCAAGCAATCTCCTTTTCTCACGAAAAGCAGATTGCTGTTTGATCTTACTTACTTACAACAGTGGTCCCTTAGGTACGAAAAGCTACGAAACCTTGGGCTCAAAGCTATCCGCAATACGGCCAAGTAACTAACAGAGTCGTATTTTAAACCTTAAAGATCAATAACTTCCTCCAAATTGCCATACGTCAACAACTGGTGCAGAAGCTGATCATTCAAGGAGGCAGCAACCAAAATTCAAGTACCAGATACGATTTAGAGTAAAAATATCAATCAAAAATCAATCTATCTCTCTCTCTCTCCAAACACATACATAAATATTCATATTATTTAAAAAAGTCATTTTATAGCCTGATACGTTACGCCGATGATGCTTTGATATCTGTAGTCGCTGGAATCAATTACAGCTAAAATTGTGAGTCGTACGTTTCCTCCAATGTGAGAATGTCTCACAACATTGAACGATAAACGAGATAATCACTTGAAGTCCATCTTTTACAAGAGAGTATGCAATTTAAAATCAGACACTGACATCCGAATTAATACTGTTAAAATTGCATTGCGCGAACAAAACTCGTAATTACATGATGTTCGCCGCTGTCATAAGCGTAATAATTTTCTCGATCAACATTTCCTATTGGGAAGAACTAAATTCAGTGACTGACTTTTCTTTTACACCATTTGTACACAGAGGACTAGTTCGGCATAAGGTTGAAAAAGATGTCTCTCGAAGAGGCTGTGGAAAGTGTGCAAGGTAATTAGTTATATGTTCCGTAGATCATTTGAACTATTCTTTTATCGAAATGATGTGGGACGAGTCAGTTAACGGGTATACAAGTTTAGTTAATATAATAGATGACTATATTTCTTAGTCCTACTCATGCTGTAAAACTTAAAAACAAAGTATTTTTCACAAATAAGAATTTTTTTCTGCATATTACTACACTCAAAGAATCTATCGAGATATTTTTATTTTGTAATGGTATATCTCTATGAAAGCCATGCAGAAAATTTAAAAAAAGGTTTAGTGTTTAACCAGCCCCAGTACTTCGGCCTGTACCATTGTACTTCTATTAGACATAAAGTACCCTAACATTTTACAAAACATTGTTTATGTTTGTACGAAAAGACATAAATAAAAGAGCATTTCTTCGTATCCTGTGACGGGTAACACAAACATTGTTTCAAACAAAACTCCTTTCGACTAGAATAATTGTGGACCTGCTGCCGAGTATTCTAGGAATTCGCTTACACGGGTAACATAGTGCCATTCAAGCGCAATCCTTCCATGAACTCGTATGTAGAAGTCAATTTTTGTGGCGTGTAAAACTTTTGTAAGGAGAAGCAGCAGAGCCAGAGCAGACACAAAGGGCGTTGAAGAGCAGGGCAGTTGAATCTGCGGACTCATGCATAACACATGAGGGGCAAGGAAAATACCTGCAGCTGCCCTCTGAAAAGAGCGGCCACTGGGCTGGAATACTGCACTGGATCTCGCTTTCAAGTGGTCCCTCATCACTCCCTCTAGAACTCAAACTGAGACGACATGTTTCTGCTGTACTGTCTGGTTATCCTGCATCTCTTATGTAACTAATGTTATAAGTAGTTAAATCTCAACACAGAAAGTAATTCATTAAGGATTTCTTCCAGAATTTCTGAAAAGAACAACTGCAGAAACGCGGAAGATGTAAATTTTCTTTTAACATGCTCGAATTGGTCTGTAAACGCAATCAATTGTTCAACTGTACTCTCTATTCAGCGTAAAATATCCTTTATATTGTTAGAGTACATCTTGTAACATATTGTGGATTTGTATACCATTTTTAGCATTTGTAAATATTGTCTCGGCTTTTATTATAGTGAGATCTGAAAATATTATTCTGCGTGTAAGACAATGCAATAGCTAGCTTGTGATATATTTTGTATATGTAAAAAACTGTCGAGATTAAGCATAATTTGTTCTTGTAACAAAAGAATGTGATTTTAATTAGATTGTGAGACGGTTTGGTAAAGTATTTGTACTTAGGCTGTTAGAAGCTTTGGAAGTGGTCCTGCAGGGGGTCTTGTGGTTGTATTTGGTCAAACAAACTAGTCATGTAGGCCGCTGAAAAATAATTTCGTTCACGGAATTACTACATAAATTGAGTTTCCTGCTACATTTGCCCTGGGGCACCCCCCACTTGACAGTACCCCACTCAGATCCCACATCACAGCCATTATCAACATTGTGAATAATGACCTTTTGCTGTCTGTTGCTAAAGTAAGAGGTGAACCAATTGTGAGCTACTCCCCTTATTCTGTAATGGTCCAACTTTGGAGCAATATTGTGTGATCAACACAGTCAAATGCCTTTGTTAAATCAAAAAATACGCCAAGCGTTCGAAACTTTTTGTTTAGTCCATCCAGTACCTCACAGAGAAAAGAGAATATAGCATTTTCAGTTGTCAAACTACTTCTAAAGCCGAACTGTACATTTGAGAGCAAATCGTGTGACATAAAATGATCAATTAACCTTACATACACAGCCTTTTCGATAACTTTTGTTGTGGATTGGCAAGACAGCCAATCCACAATGACGGGTAGCCGAAAGGCACGCGTTCAAGCTCACGCAGGCTGGCGTGAGGTCTAGAACAGGTAAAGTAATTATACTAGCAAAAAAGGTACGTAGCTGCTGGAATACTGAACTTTAATCCATAATTGGTGAACATCGGTCTGACGGTACATGCATCACAATATCAATAGTAACTGATAATGGCGGCTTGCTAGGTCGTAGCAAATGACGTAGCTGAAGGCTATGCTAACTATCGTCTCGGCAAATGAGAACGTAATTTGTCAGTGAACCATTGCTAGCAAAGTCGGCTGTACAACTGGGGCGAGTGCTAGGACGTCTCTCTAGACCGGCCGTGTGGCGGCGCTCGGTCTGCAATCACTGATAGTGGTGACACGCGGGTCCGACGTATACTACCGGACCGCGGCCGATTTAAAGGCTACCATCTAGCAAGTGTGGTGTCTGGCGGTGACACCACACTTTTGCAAACACTGATGGCATAGAAATAGGTCTAAAATTATCTACATTATCCCTTTCTCCCTTTTTATAAAGCGGCCTTACTACTGAGTACTTTAATCGCTCAGGAAACTGACCATTCCTAGAGGAAAAATTACAAATATGGCTAAATACAGGGCTAACATGTGCAGCACAGTACTTAAATATTCTACTAGACACTCCATCATAACCATGAGAGTCCTTAGTCTTCAGTGATTTTATTATTGACTCTTATCTGTATCACAGAGGAGTATTTCAGACGTCAATCACGGAAAGGCATTTGCTAAGAAATTTATATGATTTCCTGTAGAAACTAAATTTTTATTTAATTCACCAGCAATGCTCAGAAAATGGTTGTTAAATACTGCACATATATCTGATTTATCAGTAACAGAAATATTACTTCTGCCAACTGACTTTATATCATCAACCTTGTGCTGCTGACCAGACACTTCCTTCACAACTGACCATATGGCTTTAATTTTATCCTGTGAATTAGCTATTCTATTTCCATACCACATACTTTTTGCCTTGCTAATAACATTTTTAAGCACCTTACAATACTGTTTGTAACGGGCTACTGTAGCTTGATTGTGACTACTTCTAACATTTTGATATAATTCCCGCTTTGTTCTACATGATATCCTTATCCCACTAGTCTGCCAACCGGGCTGTCCATTACTGCTAGTACCCCGTTTAGAATGTTCTAATGGAAAGCAACTCTCAAAGAGCATGAGAAATGTGTTATGGAAAGCATTGTATTTATCATCTAAATTATCCGCACTATAAACATCTTGCCTCTCTTGTTCCTTGACAAGTTTTGAAAAACTCTCTATTGCTGTTGGATTAACTTTCCTACGTAGTTTGTAATTAAATACGACAATGGTTAGAGTACAAAAACCTTTTAGTGTTAAAATTTGTGCATTATGGTCTGAAAGGCCATTCACCCTTTTACTAACAGAATGCCCATCTAGTAATGAAGAATGAATAAAAATATTGTCTATTACTGTGCTACTGTTCTCCTGCACCCTAGTTGGAAAAAAACACAGTTTGCATCAGATCATATGAATTTAGGAGATCTACCAACATCCTGTTTCTTGCACAATCATGTACAAAATTAATATTGAAGTCACCACGTATAACTACTTTCTGGTACTTCCTACAAAGTGAATCAAGAACCCTCTCTAGCTTAAGCAAAAATACTCTGAAGTCGGAATTAGGGGACCTATAAACAACAGCAATTGGAAGTTTAGTTTCACTAAATTCAACTAATGCTGCACAACTTTCAAATATCTGTTCCACACCGTCTCCAAATTTTAAGTTTCTATCCTTAGCGGTTTGGACCGGGCGACAATGAGCCAGTCAGTCAGTGAGTCAAATTGTGAAAATGGCTCTGAGCATTATGCGACTTAACTTTTGAAGTCGTCAGTCCCCTAGAACTTAGAACCACTTAAACCTGACTAACCTAATCCATGCCGGAAGCACGATTCCAGACTGAAGCGCCTAGAACCGCTCGGTCACAGGAGCCGGCTGTTAGTGATCACTCATTCAGTCAGGACATTGCCTTTTATACTGTATATACAGAATAAGGATAGCCAACTTTATGGTGACATTAAATGGTTCACGCTTAGTGTGTTCTCATCTATCTTTATTTAGCTGCCGGATTGTAAGGAACATCAGTGGTTTACTTTCCATTTCTGTGGTCTGAAAGTTATAAATTGTTATTCTGAATTTATTTTTCCTATTTGGACTGGCGACCATACTTTTTGTCCTTCCGCATACCGTTACTATTACTATTGCCTCAAGAATCTTGGTTCGAATGCTATTATTTTTCCCGTTTTGACCGGCGACTGTTCTTGTTTAATTTATTATGTACTGGTACATCGACTATTTGCCTGAGGCACCTCAGTTCGAACACTGCTATTGGTTCGTTCTCTCCTTTCTATAAGAGTCTGTGTTAAGAAACGAAATTGATAGCCCCAGTGATTTAACCCTTTAGAACCATTTTCAGGGTCAAGTAAAACTGCAGGAAAGGTAACACATATTTTGCATATACGAGGATTGCCCAGAAAGTAATGCATCGCAATTTTTCTTCAACAATTCTGTATTGAGGTCAAGTAAAACTGCAGGAAAGGTAACACATATTTTGCATATACGAGGATTGCCCAGAAAGTAATGCATCGCAATTTTTCTTCAACAATTCTGTATTGAACATAATGTGTATTACACACATGAAATAATATTATTTTATCTACACGCCCTACTTTTCCACGTAATCTACATCCAACCCTATGGCCGTCCTCCAGCCCGAAACAAAGGTGTGTATGCCATGTCGGTACCAATCCTTGTTCTGATGGCGGAGCCAATGCTTCGCTGTGTGAATCACTTCCTGGTCGTCCTCAAAATGTCTTCCACGAATGGCAGCCTTTAGTGGCCCAAACAAGTGGAAGTCCGATGGGGCTAGGTCGAGTGCGTCAGGTGTGACAGCCGTGGATGGTCTCCCCGATCGCTGCAAATCATGGAGCTCCACCTAATTGCCTTGTGAGGACCCTCACCCTCCGTGCCCAGCGACTAACTGTACTGTCGACAGCAGATGCCCCATAGACTTTGCACAAGCGTTTGTGATTATTTCCTACAGTTTCTCTCCCTGCAGCGCGATATACAATGACGACACACACATTGCTTGTAACGTACATCACTTACGGAAGTCATTTTGAAACTGTTCTGCAGCTACGCTATCTGTCGGAGAAGACTTCAAATAATGCATACCTAACGTTTCGCATTCGTAGCATTGTTTTCGGCTGAGAAAAAAAAAATGAGCTGCATTACTTTCTGGGCAACCCTCGTAGTGAGTGTCTTCCAGGTCTCTTGTTTGTCTGCATCTAGTAAAATAAGCCACGGTGTTATAAGATATAGACGTGGATTACAATTTACTACTGATGAAGAGTATACTCAAGTTTAAGAGAATCGTCCGGAAAAAATCAGAGTAAGGAATTTGGGTACCGAACTAATGAGGGACTGTGAGATCCGTTAGGAGCTCTTTCAGGTGATAGATAGTGGGATGGTGAGTACCACGGCAGGGACCTCAGCTGAAGAGCAATAGATAACTCTAAAAAGGTAATGGGAAGTTATCTAAGAAAAGTCCATGCATGACGGAAGACAAATTTCAATTGGCCGATGAAAAAATGAAGAACAAAAACGATCAGAATCAGTCCTCTTCTATTGAGTTATCAGTTTTCTCTGTTATTTAATACGGTTGCCCTCCGCTTCCTCTAATGTGACACTATCTTCATATCAGAGCAGCATTTACACTCAACGTCCTCAGTTATGTGTTGGGTATTTTCCAATCTCTGTCTTCCTGTACAGACTTTACTCTCTACTGCTCCTCCTAGTACATTGGAAGTTATTACTGACGTCTCTGATGACTGGATGTTGGGATAATTTTACAGCTGTTCGCACTGCAAGTGGAACATCATTCCCTCCAGACACGTAAGAAAATGCGCGTCGATATGACAAAAAATTTGACAAAGTTGTTCACGGTATAGTCATAGAAACTTCAAAACAGGATGTCTGCTTGCTACGTCGACGCATCCTATTCATTACCGTTTCGATCTTGGTTCGCTCGCTGCACTTGTCACTCTACCGTTACGTCTCCGTCATTTATCTTTTGCTAGTTGCTGTCCACCTAGCGACTTGTTGGAACGCCCTCGGTATGCTTCCATTGATTTTCGAGTCGTCACTATATACCCAATTTCAGATGCCTGATACGTGTGTTGTTTTTATGACTGTCTGTATAGTACTCAAGATTTAGACGTCGTCAGATTATTGAGCAACGTCCAAATATACAGTTATCGTTATACACTTGGAGAACAGCATCCACAAATAAATGCAGTAATTTCTCCCCTTTGAACAGGTTTGTTAATGCATTAGGGTTAGTAGTGAAAAGCCTGTCAGGATCTCCTGCGTAGCTGGTTTAGTACACCGCCCAACAGTAAGATGACAGACCCAGAAATGCAGGAGGAAACGAAATGAAACTTCATTGGTTCAGATGGTACGAAATGTTATGTCGCTTATTTTACAATATCAAGGACGTGTGCAATGACACATTCCGACGAAGAGACATACACTACCTTAAAAGCTGCGCCAAAGATTAAATTGAGAGGCATGTAGATTATAATCTTTGTAATGTTCACATTGGATTCTCTTTTGTTTCATACTCCAAGGAGCTAAGGGACACTTTCGATTGTTGCCTCGTGGAGGATGGACGTAATTTTTGGTGTGTGCGGAAAGGCAGCCATATTGTTAGTAATTATGGATTGTGCGACGAGCAGAGCAAGTTTTATTGTCTTGTGAATAAAAAATAGTGAGAAGTATCGAAGTGTTACGAAAATTATTTAAAGCAACGTTGGATTGTATTCCTTGGTTTCCACCGTCTTCGTGAAGTGAACTGATACCGACTTAGGAAGATACACTCGGTCAACAAAGAGATGAACACCGATGGCGACTAATGAATTAATATTGTGGCTGAAGGACTAATTCTACGTCTAAGGTGAGAACTCTGATTAAATCAACAATGACGTAGAATTCAGAATGTAATTAATCGGAATGGTAAATTATATTACAGGCATATTTCACGCAGCACTGTATTTGTCCACATTCAAGCTGGTCAATACAATCCTTTAAAAACCTTTCAAAAATTCTAAAGTTACAGTTCCATATCCATAATTTTTCCTCATTTAAAAAAAACCGCAATAAATTCAAATGTTTTTTATTTATTTCGCCACACTGGCGACCGCTGACAGGGACAGTGCTGGTGGAACAAAGAGTAGGTACTTGATTGTTGTACTACAAATGTACTTGTACTAATTACTGTTTCTCTGTTACATGACGCACATGGAAAATGACGAATAAGGTGAAACAATATTAACTGTATAAACGGATGGCACGATAACCAGAAGGAACAAGGACAAGGATTTACAAAACTAACGTAATCGTGTGTGACGCAGCTCAGCCGGAATTAAGGTAGGAAAGCGCAAACGCATGCAGCAGCCGCACCTTGGCTTAGCTCCACTTAAAGCAAAACCATCTCCTTTCCATATTAAAATCCTGGTAGTTTTGGTGGCTACACACAATTACACTTTGATAATTACTTTTTTATGTTCAACAATCGCAGAATTAGAAGACGTAGTGCGCCTTTTGTAAATTTTCGACGCGCAACAAACTGCGAGAGAATTTAAAGATTTAGATTCAGTAAAGTACAGATAAAAATAATATCTCCACAATGGAATCGGAGAATTTTAATTTGACAAATGTTCATGGACACGTCACCGATTCTGAGAATAGTGACGTAAATGATGACGCAATTAGTTTTTCAGCACAACTTAATGTAGAAGTAAATACAATTCAATTGCACTCCTCAGGGATTAACAATAACGAACCACTTGCAAATGAAACCTTGTGCACAGTCGATGAATCATCGATTACCAGATCAGATGAAAATGTTTCGCGTGAAATCAGTGAACCTAGCCCGGTTTCGATTCAATCAGACCGTGGCAGAGAAACAATGGCAACAAATAATTGCAGTTACGCTTGAGGCATTATATAGTCTGATGTCAAAGGTGAGCGAGCAATTATGTGATTTAAAGATCAGTCACAACACAACGAACACAAAACTGGCGAATCTAGAAATCAGCCACAACACAACGAACACAAAACTGGCGAATCTAGAAATCTGCCACAACACGACAAACACAAAATTGTCAAACATGGAAATTGGGTTCCAACAGCAGTTTTCAAGTGTAAACACGCAATTTGAAAACATGCACAGACATTTCGATCAACGCTTAAATAAACTCACCAATTAAATCGATCAAAAGATCGAAGACAAAGTCATCAAAACCGTCAATGGTGTATACAATGTATTGGCAAATGACTTAGAAAAGAAATTGTCAGATCTTACAAACAAACAGGAACAGGAACTGTCAGAAATAGTAGAAACACACAATCAAACGCAAACCGTACAAAAAGAAATACATGAAAACGTACAGGCTATTCAATTAAATTTAACAAGAGTACAGTCCGCATGTGAAGAAATACCTGACCAAGTTAATAAAGTTAACGAAGAAGTCGGTTTTCTGAAACAGGAGACCCGACGTATCAACGCGGACATTATCAAAATAAATGAAACTTTAGAAAACGGTAATGTAAATGAATCAATAACTGACCGGGAAACAAAACTTTTTGAAAAATTAGGTAATGAAATCAAAGTAGCCGAGGACAGAATACGCAAGAAAATTGCTGGTAGACTGAATGTTTCAAATGACTTGCCTACGTCAAGCAACAGGCAGCGCGACACTAATAGGCCCGTGCCAGATTACGATGTCAATAACGCAGAACATTACGCGCCCAGTCCGGCGTATGTGCACGCACCGGCGCAGGCAAACAATGGCTATTCGCCAAACGTAGTGCTGCAACAGGCAGTAGGCGTGTCGCCTTGCATCTCGACGATTCTAGTCGATGAGAGCCTGTTGAAACATAGACAGTTTCCATTTTTCTCCACAGAATCCAGAAAAACTCATCCAGTCGTATTCGTAAGAGCATTTAAAAACGTCTTACCAAGAAACTGGACTGAGGCACAGAAGATTAGATATGTAGTAGGCTTCACACAAGGCGACGCACTTTTGTGGGCCACAGACATGGCTGAACGGGCTTTCTTGGAGAAATATTGGTCTGCTGGGGTCCAAGAAAGACTGCGACGTGAGGTATTCAACCCACAACTGTTCAACCTCAAAAACGGCGGGTTGAGAAAGTATTTCGAAAAGTATTTGAATAAGACGCGCTATTGGAACAATCCAATACCGCACGTAGATGTTCTCAAAATTCTGAAAAACAGATTACCCGTGAACTTACGCGATAAATTGGTAACCATACCGGAGAACGACCTTGAATACTTTCTTTCCGTGCTTGACTCAATTGATCTAATATACGAAGAAGAGCCGAGCACAAGTAATCGGAATGAACACTCCGTAACCAATCAAAACACCGGTAACGGGAATCATTTTAATGGCAATGGACAAAACCAACACAGTTGGCATCCGTATGCAACAA
This sequence comes from Schistocerca serialis cubense, assembly GCF_023864345.2. Lineage (NCBI taxonomy): Eukaryota > Metazoa > Arthropoda > Insecta > Orthoptera > Acrididae > Schistocerca > Schistocerca serialis. The sequence goes on along the minus strand of NC_064639.1, from coordinate 1,115,122,727 downwards.
GGCCAAATAATGGAAACTGGAATTACGGAAATCGGAGGAATTCGGCGCCACAGAGACGTGAAGACCGAAGATATAATACAGATTACGGTCCACGCCGGTATGGAAATGATAGAAATCACGTGAATGGCTCTGAGCACTATGGGACTCAACTGCTGAGGTCATTAGTCCCCTAGAACTTAGAACTAGTTAAACCTAACTAACCTAAGCACATCACAAACATCCATGCCCGAGGCAGGATTCGAATCTGCGACCGTAGCGGTCTTGCGGTTCCAGACTGCAGCGCCTTTAACCGCACGGCCACTTCGGCCGGCGAAATCACGTGAATGATTGGTCAGGTCCGCGTTATGAAAGGCGGCACACAAATGAAAATTACAATAGTTACGGTAATAGGAATGACCTACCAAGGAGAAATAGCGACGGCCGGTCGCAAGAAAATGTGGCACGCAGCGGTCCGGAAACTAAATGGCGACAGAATAAACACTCAGTACACTTTGTAGAGGTAACGGACAGTACTGAAGCAACGCCGTTGTCTCCCCCGGTAAACAACAATCGGTCGTAATGAGCCCCCACCGGCCGATCGATTTGACAACAGGGGGCACAAACAAGCACACATTACATCTTAAACAATTATTTTTAAGATATGATCAGGATGCGACCGTCGAAGATGATCTATGTGAAGAAGAGATGAAAGCACCGGACAAGGTAAGTGACCTCGTGCAGGCTGTAATAACAGCAAAGATAGGAACTATAATTACCAATGTAATTTTAGATACAGGCGCATCTACGAATATTATTTCTAACATTTTATTTAAAGAAGTTTCGAAAGCATTAAAAGTACCAGTGTTGCCAACGGGAAATTGTAAAATCTTGACAGCTGTAGGTAACAAGTCAAAAAGTATGAAGTGACAGACGAAAATACCTGTTACCATTAGCGATGTCACGATAAACTGTACATTCTTAATCGTTGACAAGTTAATCGTCAATTGTATTTTAGGTATGGAAGTTTTCCGGCAGCATAAAGTAACATCGACATAGGCAGTGGACTTTGCTATTTCCGAGTGGGCAGTCGTAGTGTGAAGGTCAATCTTGTAAAGTCAACAATAGAACGTAATGGTCAATTATAGAAAACATAACTGAAATTTCAGTTAAACATCGAAACTAGTAATCAACTGGGGGCATATGCCAGCTAAACAACGCATAGTTAACCACACCTAATGAAACGTGTTACTGTGAGTCTTAACACTATAAAATGAACCATACAGTACTTTTATACTCTAACTCAGTTATTTAAGAGAGAGGAACACAGACAAATTAGAGCGAAGGTCAGAGTTTGTTCGCTTGAGACGAGCAACAAACTACGAGTCGAAGTTGCAATCCAACGCTCAGCTCATGAGCACGCGATAGCTGCATGTCAAGACGAGGTCATTGGCCGCGCTGTAGGCAGCGAGCCGGGGAGAAATCTTCCCCCTTCCCTGTCCGATCAGTTGAGTGTATACAAAGCGCGAAGGCGCATGCGCGGTCGAGTCCAGGCGGCACGTGACTCTATTACACGATGGTGGCCATCACGAATAATGTGCATCAACAATGCAGAGTTTTCCCCGCGCCAACAGTCCAGTCGTGGTACATAAGCGCGCATGCGCGGAACGTTTAAAAGTTTTGAGACGACTCTTACTATGAGACACAGTAATGAAAGCCATTCAAAAACAAGAAAGAAAATGGTACACAAGTCTTGTAAATAGTAGTTTAGAAAATTTAATTATAAGCTGGTACTACGTAATAAAAGTGAACATACAAGTACATACTGGTCATCGACGGTATTGTAATATTATATTATATTGAGTAAAAATCTTAGCTTGTACGGAAGGAGAAAGAAAATAGAAAAAAAAGTAATGCAGATATATAACCGGAAGAAAGGCTATGTTCACGAGAACAACACACAATTACATATAGGGAAAAAGCAGCAAAGAGGAAAGCAAAGAGATAACGCATACATTTACATTCCACAGTAGCTAGTGATTTTCAGAATGAACAACACGGTAAACGTGTGAATTTTTGTGACTAAGGAAAAGAATGACACAAGCTTTAAAATAGGAAAATAATAAACAGATCTATGCAGCGTGGGTAATGAACTAAATCGCTCTCAAAACAAATACCTAGGATTTATAGAGAGAGAAACACATTAACGTTAGGAAACACCTAAAACACTCAGCAAACAACTTTGTAAAATATGTAAGCTATACACGGGGTTACATGTAAGAAAGCTAAAGTGTAAAGGAGGAAAATATGGAATGATTGCGCATTAATGGACCGTAAGGCAGTTATGTATGTAAGAAGAAATATTTAGTTGTAAGTATTATTAGTATGAGGGGACGATGCTCAGCACACCCTGAATTATTTTGGAATATTGAGGGAATGGTGCAGGGTACCGAAAAAGGGTCCCACCAGCAAAGTGTATGTTATAGTGGTAGATATTTTTTGTGTGTATAAACGTATGTGTGAATGTGTGAAAGGCGAAAGAAGCTCTGTACATGTACGGAACCTAAACAACATAGAAGTGTATAAGGAAAATTAAACTCTAAGACAACCTCGTATAAACATATATACCTAACGTCAAGAAATAACTTAATTAAAACCGTAAGACTCTACGAGTTTACGAGAAAATACGAAAAACCGGATACCCAGTGCAACATTAGCGATTCTTCACTCATGTATGCAGAAGGAAGGTATGAATTACTTTACACACTTGAAATATGAAATGATAAATCATGTCTAAATTATATCTTTCATACATATGACGATTTACGGTAACAAAGAATGAAAATGATATCGCCACTATATGAGAAACAGGTAAGTAGTGTGATGGACGACCTGTAAGCAAAGGAATCATCTGTAAAATAAACTATGAAAAAAAAAGTCATACAGAATTTCATGCTGCACTGAAGCTATGAAAGTCAGATTATTCGCGTACATAGATTTTCATGACAACCGATGTATTAAAATGTCTGTATTTTTTCTCCCATGATAACAGAAGACGCCTATAAGCGCATTTTAATTGAAGATGATACACGCACACAAGGGCGTGCCGCTATTATGAAACACTGTACATAGTTATAGTAGTTACACCCTGAACTTCAAAGTTTTATGTTTATATGTCCATGTTAATGTAGGAAGTTTCATTAGGGTTAATGATTTACAAGCACACCAGAATGTGCTTACACCAAAAACACTGTACATATTAGGGTTATGCTGCATATAAATGATTATTTCGTGCATTTTCAGATTTTATACGTAAAAACCGTAGTATACACGTAGTCGTTGCCACTACCCTAAGTAGAAGGTAGAAAATTCCCTTCCCAAGCTTCAGTGGAGCGGCAACAGGTGTATTCTCTGCATGCTGATGCATGTCGTTGCGTATGAAGAATACGTAACGGAGGTAAACCTTAACTTATACTCGAGTGCAAGAAGGAAAACAAAGGACTTGTTCCTTCTAACTGATTAATGGAAAAATGTGTGTGTGTCAGTAAAATCCAAGACGAAGAAGCCACTATGAGTGGTCAAAAATTTTTCAATTTTCGTCGATAGTTTTTTCCTGTAATTAATGTAACCAATGTATTGTATGTGTTATATGTTATTCCATTGTATGTGATGTATTTTGTATTTCATGCCAAGTCCCGTGACTTACAAATTTGCGAATACTTACGTACATTGACCAGAAGTATTGAGGGAAATGAATCTCGGTACAATAGGTAAAAGGAGTTAATGCGAAAAAAAAGTGTAGTGAAAAAGAAAGTTTCGATCGCAACACTCCCGGTTAAAGTGGTGTGAGTAGAAATTAAAATTGTGCAAAGTAGTGCTACGTTGCAAGTGTCAGCGAGCCTAAACAAGTGACATGGAAAATTGAAGCTTGTATCGTCAAACGACCCATGGCGTAACAATAAGAAAAGACAATGCCAAACAAGTTTGACATGGTACGCTTCTTACCTGGAGCTGCATCGACGGGATCGTCCTCCGCCTCGCACATAGTGTGGTGTGTTCTTCGGGGCACATATTCCAATGTACCTCGTCGTATCCAGTCTAAGTACTGGAAGGAACTACAAAAAGCACACGCATGCTGAGGTTCAGAAGTCTCGGTGGTACCCGCACGTTGGTGTATATTCAGTGCACTGGCGCGTGCATTCAACCAACGTCGCCCGCTAACGGACGACCAAACAATCAGGCGCGCGTATCACCCGCCCATATTCAACACTGGGGCTGGCGAACAAAGTTCGTCGCCCCAGAATAAATACAGAAGGCAATACAAGGACTTAATTTTCACCACTGATGAGGAAGGAAACATTTGTAAATAGCGTTGTATTCATTGTATATTTTATTGTACAAACTTTACCACATGATGTCGTTTTCTCAGTATTAACCAAAACTTTGTATATTAGGATTAAGGTTTGTAAATATTAGCATAAGTATACCAAGAAACTGACACACACTTAGTAATACCAAAGAATTCACAGTGCCATGAAAATGAGACAATAAAAATGAAGTTTGTAAATAAAAGACCCCCAAACCTATCAAATGCAAGGGCGATTACTGTATCCTGTCAACCAAATAAAATTTTCTAGTGACAGTATACAGTAGGGGGGCAGTTGTAATGACGCATTCCGACGCAGAGACATACACTACCTTAAAAGCTGCGCCAAAGATTAGATTGAGAGGCATGTAGATTATAATCTTTGTAATGTTCACATTGGATTCTCTTTTGTTTCATACTCCAAGGAGCTAAGGGACACTTTCGATTGTTGCCTCGTGGAGGATGGACGTAATTTTTGGTGTGTGCGGAAAGGCCGCCATATTGTTAGTAATTATGGTTTGTGCGACGAGCAGAGCAAGTTTTATTGTCTTGTGAATAAAAAATAGAAGTATCGAAGTGTTACGAAAATTATTTAAAGCAACGTTGCATTGTATTCCTTGGTTTCCAGCGTCTTCGTGAAGTGAACTGATGCCGACTTAGGAAGATACACATGGTCAACAAAGAGATGAACATCGATGGCGACTAATGAATTAATATTGTGGCAGAAGGACTAATTCTACGTCTAAGGTGAGAACTCTGATTAAATCGACAATGACGTAGAATTCAGAATGTAATTAATCGGAATGGTAAATTATATTACAGGCATATTTCACGCAGCACTGTATTTGTCCGCATTCAAGCCGGACAATACAATCCGTAAAAAAGCCTTTCAAAAATTCTAAAGTTACAGATCCATATTCATAAATTTTCCTCATTTAAAAAAAAACCGCACTAAATTCAAATGTTTTTTATTTATTTCGCCACACGTGACAATTTGTGCCCACTTATGAGAATGTATGCACTGAGTCGATTGGGAATGGCGTGGTTTAGACGCTGTAAAAATTTTCCTGAGGCACGCAGACCCACAAATAATGTAAATGACCCTTCATATCTTGAATACTGGCGCTGGAACGGAGTGTACATCCGAAATGGCCTCATGTTCTATCAGTCACGCATTTGCACATTTTGATGACCACAGTTGTACCTCAACGCGAAGTGACAGTTCGTAGAGGCACATAGCATCTATGGACGAGTATTGTCCAACTCATATCTGGCACCACGGTATTGCCGCATAGGAGGTAACACATGAGAACGCAGGATGTCAATGTTGTGCCGTCACAGTTGCCTAAGTCGCCACCAGCCATGACCAGAAGTCACGCCCGATGGCTTCCCCACACCACCACGGAAGTAGTAACGCCGCTTTTGCTCTCCCAAACATTAAAGGAAAGTGACCTCTCCCCAGGTCGCAGCCATACTCGCCAATGACTGTCATTCTGCGTAGTGCAGAATCGCTATTCACAGCTGAACTCAGTGCGACGCGATTCGACTGCAATACGTGCTTCCGATTAGTGGCAGCATTCCGAACACCGCCGTGTATGTAGTGGTTTCACGGCATACTACGCATAGAACAGTAATTCCCAAATCCTGCTGCTCCTTGTTTCCGACCAAAACGGTAGCGGGGGTGGGCGGGGGCGGCGGCAGAGTGATACAGAATACTGCAGGGAATTCTTTACTTGTTCAAGGATGGTAGGAGCAGATGTGAATGGGTTACAGCGTGCTTGGTTCCCAGTGTGATCATCCGCCCTTGTGGTGGTCAGAGGTGGTCGACTAGATCCTTCACTACGAGTGCGCCAGCCGTTGTGCGCTTATGTAGTCCGACAGTGTGCCACTTTTGCAGGTGAAAACCACATAAATGTGGATACTGGACGATTCGACCAGCCAGCCAAATGGAGACCCACTGTGAGGGCACTTTCGAAATCTAGGATGTCGTGATAGCGCTGTCTCAAACTAGTACTCAGTATCCCCTTGTCCTTAGCAGTGATCTGTCAGTATCTGACGCTGTTCAGGTACCTTGTGTACCCTACAAGGCCTAGTAGCAACGCTTAACACGAAAAACAAAAAACAAAAAATGATTCAAATTGCTCTGAGCATTATGCGACTTAACTTCTGAGTTCATCAGTCGCCTAGAACTTAGAACTAATTAAACCTAACTAACCTAAGGACATCACACACATCCATGCCCGAGGCAGGATTCGAACCTGCGACCGCAGCGGTCGCTCGGCTCCAGACTGCAGCGCCTAGAACCGCACAGCAACTCCAGCAGGCCACGAAAATCACTAATGCATTCTTTTCGCCTTCTGCCTGTCACATCCCACATGTACGAAGTTACTTTCACATGTCTTCGACACGTTTCACTTTTTTGTCAAGTAGTGAACATTTGGTTTAGCAAAATGTATGTTCTCTTATAAAGAAGACTAAGTGTCTCTAATGGCTGTCTAAAAACTTTTTGAAAATTAGTAGACGCATAATGTGAGAACTTCTAGGCTATTAAGCGTTTAATTTTTACGTTAGAATGACGGTAAATAGCAGTTAACTGGCAGCATAGATCCTTCGCTGGCAGCATGTGAGGTGACGAACGCCGCGCGGGATTAGCCGAGAGGTCTCAGGCGCTGCAGTCATGGATGTGCGGCTGGTCCCCGCGGAGGTTCGAGTCCTCCCTCGGGCATGGGTGTGTGTGTTTGTCCTTAGGATAATTTAGATTAAGTAGTGTGTAAGTTTAGGGACTAATGACCTTAGCAGTTAAGTCCCATAAGATTTCACACACATTTGAACATTTTTTTAAGGTGACGAACTAAACGCTCGTCAGGAGAGGGGTGTGGCGCAACCGCTTGTGTGACTGTCACTACCAAGCCGGTCCAACCCGTGAGGGCCATGAGGAACTTCAAACATGACAGGGAGTTCCACTCTACTGCCCATGTGAGTAGTGATTTGACAGTTTCCGCAGTATTCGACTTTTTATCGCGGCAGACATACAAATGATGTCCAAAATGCCTACGTACAGAGCGCAAAGAGCGTGGTATGCCGATAACCAAGAAGATGTAAGTTCAGTGGACAAAATAGCCCAGATAACGATGTGTAGCGAGATCAGTACAACAACCCAACGAAATGACTACTGACTGGGGGACTTGTGTATGTGTGTGTGTGTGTGTGTGTGTGTGTGTGTATGGGGGAGGGGCAGTACTGAAGTCTTTCGCCGTAAGCGGTCTCTGAAACTAGCATTGTTGGTAATTTGAAATTTTCTCTTTATTAGACACTTATGGACTGGTGTGAGCTCTCAGATGGTTCCTGTACACCTCTGGGATCGAAAATGTAGGGGGAACGTCGAATGTGCTAAGGTCTAACGTAGCTGAAGTTCTCTGTTAACTTAGGGCAGGACAGATTATTGTGATAACGGTCCATCAGTTGTTGGGGAACATAGCACCTATGGCATGGAGGTGGTTCGATACTGCCTGCATATTCAAGATGTCGAACAACGTGTCGTAAATCGTCTATCCGTTGGAAGATGACAGCTCCGCCGGGGTCGACTGCGGAACTGCTGTGCTGCTGGCTTTAAAGTGGCAGCCGCGTTCGCTGATAATCCATCACGGCGGTCATATCTTCCTGGCGATGAAGCAGCGCCATCTAGCGGCTCCTATCGAGTTTCGTACCTTCCAGCGAACGTTCACACTCGCCGGAGTGGGATACCAGAGGCTAACAATAAACGAGCCACGTGTCTATGGATATCTGAAGTACGTATTCCCGTAACAAGTATTACTGAACAGCAAAGCACAGTGCTGAAATGAAATGATCGTACGGCATTGTTGGCCGGGAGGCCCCATGCGGGGAAGTTCGGCCGCCGTATTGCAAGTCCTTTCTAGCTGACGCCACTTCGGTGACTTGCGCGTCAATGATGATGAAATGATCGTGAAGAACACACAACAGCCGGTCATCACGAGGCAGAGAAAATCCCTGATCCCGCCGGGAATCGAACCCGGGACTCCGTGCACGGGGCGCGGGAAAGCTACCGCAAGACCACGAGCTGCGGACAACGCAGTGCTTAACACACTGGACTCGATTTCGGGAGGATGGCGGTTCAATGCGCGTCCGGCTGTCTAGATTTAGGTTTGTCATGATTTCTCTAAATCGCTCCCGGCAAGTGCCGAAATGGTTTCTTCAAAAAGATACGGCTGATTATATCCTCATCCTTAAACAAACAGACTGAGCTTGTGCTCTAACCTACCTTTCTTCTCAACAGCAAAGATAATATTCTAGCTCTAACATAAGTACCTATGAGAAATTTTTTTTTTCAGTTTATTGATTGTCAATTCCCCCCAAAGGGGGCAGGCTGGCAGCTCTACAGCCTACAGACTTTTATTTTAAAAACTGAAGAAGAAAAGAAACAAGAAAAACAGGCGATAAAACGGTGACGTAAAGTGTAAAATGGCGGAAAAATGTGGAAAGTTAAAACAGAAAGCAAAAGGGGTTGGCAATGTTAATAAAAGACACAGGAATCAGACAAGTAACATAGTACACACACAATTTAAAAAAAACACGGCGACAGTCTGGTTTCTGTTCGCAAGAGATAAAAAGCACACCCAGCGACAGTATGATGGCTGTTCGCAACACTTCCCAAAAAACACAACACGGAACACGCACCGTAAAACATGCACTGTAAAACACTCACTGTAAAACACTGCACGAAAAGGGCGGCACAAAGGTGACACTCCCGAGCCAAAGGCAGATGGGGGGGGGGGGACCTGGAGGAGGGGTGAGAACAAGGAGGGAGGGAGGAAAAAAAACGAAAAGGGGGGGAAACCAAGGACGGAGAGTACTAATATAGGGAGAGAGGGGCTGGGCAGACGCGAGAGGGATAGAGAGGAGGCAGAGGAGGAAAATGCAAAAGGACACTGGGAGAGAAGGGGGCAGAGAGAGGGGAGGTGGGGAAAAAAGAGGATGGAAGGGGGGGAGAGGGAGCCCGGAAAAGAGACAGAGGAAAGGAGTGGGAGTGAGGATCAGAGTTCATAGGAGGGATAAATGGAGGGAGAGAGGGCTTCATCCAGGAGGGGTAGTTGATGGAAGCTACCTTGGGAAAGGAGATGAAAGGTGTAGAGATGGAGGGTAGGGGGGAAACAACAGTGAAGAGGTGGCAGAGGGTGGGAATGGGAGAGGAGAGGAGCAACCAGGGGGTGAGGGCGATCAAGGCGGCGGGAGGTGTAGAGGATGCGGATATGTTCGAAGAATAGGAGCAAATGGGGGAAAGGAATGAGTTCACAGAGGATCCATGTGGGGGACGGAAGGCGTATACGGAAGGCGAGGTGGAGTGCATGACGCTCAAGGATCTGAAGGGACTTATAGAATTTTGGGGGGGGGGGGGCAGATATCCAGGCAGGACTGGCATAACAGAGGATGGGACAGATTAAGGATTTGTAGGTGTGGAGAATGGTAGAGGGGTGCAACCCCCATGTCCGGCCAGAGAGGAGTTTGAGGAGTCGGAGGCGGTTGTGGGCTTTGGATTGGATGGAGCGGAGATGAGGGATCCAGGTGAGGTGACAGTCAATGGTGAGGCCAAGGTAGGTGAGGGTGGGGGTGAGGCGGACAGGACGGGCGCAGACAGTAAGGGAGAAATCCAGGAGCCAGAAGGAGCGAGTGGTATGACCTATGATGAATGCCTGGGTCTTGGAAGGATTGATTTTCAGGAGCCACTAGTTACACCATGCAGCAAAAAGGTCAAGGTGATTATGGAGAAGGCGTTGGGACCATTGGAGGGTAGAAGCGAGGGCGAGGAATGCAGTGTCATCAGCATATTGCAAGAGGTGTACTGGAGGGGGGGGGGGGTTGGGGCATATCTGCCATGTACAGGAGGTAGAGGAGAGGGGAGAGGACAGAGCCCTGAGGCACACCTGCAGAGGGGTAGAAGGTGTGGAAATTGCCATTGTAGATGCTAACATAGGAGGGGCGGTGGGAGAGGAAGGAGGCCATCAGACGGATGTAGTTGATAGGAAGGGCGTAGGTTTGGAGTTTAAACAGGAGACTGGGATGCCAGACACGGTCGTAGGCCTTTTCGAAGTCGAGGGAGACAAAAATGGCAGAGCGACGGCAGTTAAGCTGGAGGGAGAGGAGATGAGTGAGGTGGAGGAGTTGGTCATCAGCAGAGAAGGAAGGTCGAAAGCCACATTGGGTGTTTGGAAGGAGGTGGTTTGGCGGAAGTGGTGATGGATGCGCCGGGAAAGATGGATTCCAAGAGCTTGCTGAACACCGATGTGAGACAGATAGGACGATAGGAAGAGGCATCAGATGGAGGCTTGTTGGGTTTGGGGAACATCAGGATACGGGAGGTTTTCCACAGGTCGGGATAGAAGCCAGTGGCAAGGATGACATTGCAGAGGGTGGCAAGGATTGAAAGGAAGGAGGGAGGGCAGTGTTTGAGGTGGCAGTATGTAATGCAGTCATAGCCGGGAGCAGTGTTGCGTTTAGTGCGGAGTGTGAGGATGATTTCCTGTATAGTGATGGGAGTGTTAAGTTCAGATGGTGGTGTGTGGCCCAAGTACTGGAAGCTAGGAGCAAGAGGAGGAACAGAGGTATTCGTACGGTCCATGACGTCAGGGCAGAGGGAATAATCAAAGTGGGGATCATCTGGGATGGAAAAAACATCAGATAGGTGAGAGGCAAAGTGGTTGGCCTTACTGAGGTAGTCAGGAAAAGGACGGTCGTTAAGGAGGAGAGGGTACTGGGGGTTGGGGCGGTTCCCAGTAAGGCAATGGAAAGCAGACCAATGCTTGGAAGAGCTTATGGGGAGCATGGTGTTGAGTTGTGTACATGTCTGGCGCCAGGCACGGCGTATCTTCGCAGTAAGCAGGTGGCGGGTAAGTGTATCCCGGTCACGAGTGCAGAGAAAAGAGCAGTAGAGGCGGCGGGACTCTCGAAGGAGAAGGATGGCCTGTGGAGGCAGGGCGGGGCGGTGAGGGTGGATGGCTTTGCTGGGGATATGGGTGGCGACGGCGTCAGGCAAGGCCTGGTGCAGAAAGGCAGCAGTGCGAGAGATGTCATCAGGAGATTGGAGCGTAAGGTTGTGGCTGTCAACCTGGGTGTGAATGGAGTCCCGGTAGGCAGCCCAGTTGGCACGGGAGTAACCACGGACAAGTTTAGGGGGGACATTGGGGTGAGGAGTGTTGCGGGGATGGCGACCATTAGAGATAGTGAGGAGAACAGGAGCATGGTCACTGCCAATGAGGTCAAGGACATCTGCGGTGATGCGCCCAAGGAGGTTGGGAGAGGCAAGGACCTCATCAGGAGTGGTGTTGGATTCGGGTCGGGTGTGCTTAGGCAGGGGAACCAGGTCTCCCTGGAGGGTGGTGAGAAACTGATGCCACCGCTGGAGGTCGGCAGGATCACGGCTGTGGATATTGAGGTCGGCGGAAATCACATAGGTGGAGAAGGTGCGTCAATGTGGGCCAGGAAATCGTACAGGATGAGGTTGGGAGGGCGGACATAAATGGTGGCACAGGTGATGCTAAGGGTGGGGAAGAAGAGGCTGAGGGTGAGATGCTCGGCAGGATTGTTAAGGAGAGGTTGGGGCCGGACAGGGAGGTGCCTGAGGTGGCCTATAGCAACTCCGCCACGCGCCAGAGGGTACATGTTATCGGTCCGGTGAAGGGTGTAAGGAGCCGTGGAGATGGAGATACGGGGTTGAAGGAAGGTTTTATTTAGGACGAAGGCATCCACGCAGTGCTGACAGAGGGTGTGGAGGGGAAGGAGTTTGTGGGTGGGCAGGAGCGAATGTTGTGGTACAGGATACGGTAGGGTTGTTGTACCATGGGACGGGAGAGTTAGACGAGGGTAGTGAAGGGGGTGAAGGTGAAGTGGGCCTGGTTGTGGCAGTATGTGGCATAGGTGGTAAGATGGAAGATAGAATGGGCAGCGAGGGCGATTTGGGAAAGGGTGTGGGAGCGCTGGAAGGGGTGGATGTATTGGAGCACAATGGTGATGAAACGGATGATTCCTTGGCAGTAGGTGGAGGGCGGAGCGAGTTGTTGGAGTGGATGGGGTCATCAACAGGATGGACAGGGACGATGAGCTCAGGGGTGACTGGAGGAAGTTTCACTTTACACTTCGAAGAGTAGGTAGGATGTGGTTCGTTGCGAGTGTTGCAGGAGAGGGGAGAGGTGAGGTAGGGGCAATTCTTGAAGAAGTGTGAAGCTTTGCAGTGGGGACAAGTAGGGGGGTTCTTGCACGCAGCGGTAACTTGGTCGTTGTATGTGAGACAGCATTGGCAGCGGTAGGATTGGACTGGGGAACGGGAGGGGTCCACCTTATGATGGCAATTCTAGATGAGGGCTCCCTGGTGAGGAGGCAGTCGATGGAAGAGGAGGATTCGGTGAATATCCGTATGAGAAAAGTCGGCCCGGCATCATTGAATATGCGACGGGCTGAGCAGATTTCTATGTCGGGCCGGGAGTTGGGTTTCGCCAACACCTCAGCCTCTGCGACCACATGGCATAGCTTCATGATCACAGCAGTGAAGGTCGGCGGACGTCGGGGAGGTTGAGGCTGACGGGGAATGGAAGGGGTGTGGTAGGGAGTGAGGGTTGCACGTCAGCCAAATTGGATACGGGGGATGCGGGAGAGGAGATCGGTGTGGAAGGAAGCATTGGGGGATTTAATGAGGACCGAGTCCTTGCGAGGAATCAGAAGGGAGATGGGGGCATTGGGGTAGTATTTCCGGATGGCGAGGGTGAGGGAGCGGGCATAAAGGAATTGGGGGTAAGGATTGGAGAAGACAAAGGTGTGGGTGGCAGGCGTGGTGGGGGCGGGGGTCGGGATCGCATCTATGGGGGTGGGTGGTTCACGGGGATTGGGGGTTTTTTGGAGGAGATTGCAGGGGAAGAGTCAACATTCGGGCGCTTTGAAGGTTTCGTGGTCACGACCGGATGGAGAGGGGGCTGGGGGATGGGTTGCAGGTGGAGATGGCGGGGGGCAGTACCACCCTGAGCAGCGGAAGACGCAGAGGGAGGGGGCATGCGTGTTACAGAGACTGTGGAATGTCGAGCCGAAACCCGTGCTGGCTTGGAGCCCGTCGGAGGCGGTGCAGGGAGCGGCGGAAAGTCAATAGCTGTCGATCAAGTGACAGTGATAGGGGAGGGATAGTTGGGGTGGTTACAGCCGAAAGTGACGCAGGGGTGGGGTGGACAGGGAGAGAAGGAAGGACAGGAAGGGGGGTGGAGGATGAGCTCTGTTTGATGGTGGTTGGAGCAGCGGAGGGAGAGGTGAAAATGATAGTGGTGTGGGTTGGGACATGGTGGCGGCGCGCTAGGAGGGCGGCGGCGGCGGCGGCGGCAGACGGCGACGGCGGCTGACGGGGGCGAGCACCGGCAGGCGGCGACCGAGCGGCGGCGACCAGGCGGCTGCGGCCACGGCGAGGAGGACCGGATGGCGAGCAGTAGTGACGGCGAGCAGATGACACGGCAAGGAAATGGTGATGCTCTTCCACGTCGAAGATACACCCTGAGAGTAGCCCCGACAGTGAGAGTCTTCGATGAAGAAGTGAAGGAATCCAACCCTCGAATGTATGAGAAATATTTGTCTTGCATCATTTAAAAAAAATTTATTATTAGTTATGAAAAAGTACATAAAGATTACACTATTGGCGATAATTAATGAACTATGAAGATGATTATGATACACTACTGGCCATTAAAATTGCTACACCACTAAGATGATGTGCTGCAGACGCGAAATGTAACCGACAGGAAGAAGATGCTGTGATACGCAAATGATTAGCTTTTCAGAGCATTCACACAAGGTTGGCGCCGGTGGCGACACCTACAACGTGCTGACATGAGGAAAGTTTCCAACCGATTTCTCATACACAAACAGCAGTTGACCGGCGTTGCCTGGTGAATCGTTGTTATGATGCCTCGTGTAAGGAGGAGAAATGCGTACCATCATGTTTCCGACTTTGATGAAGGTCGGATTGTAGCCTGTCGCGATTGCGGTTTATCGTATCGCGACATTGCTGCTCGCGTAGGTCGAGATTCAATGACTGTTTGCAGAATATAGAATCAGTGAGTTCAGGGGGGTAATACGGAACGCCGTGCTGTATCCCAACAGCCTCGTACCACTAGAAGTCGAGATGACAGGCATCTTATCTGCATGGCTGTAACGTATCGTGCAGACACGTCTCGATCCCTGAGTCAACAGATGGGGACGTTTGCACGACAACAACCATCTGCACGAACAGTTCGCCGAAGTTTGCAGCAGCGTGGACTATCAGGTCGGAGACCATGGCTGCGGTTACCCTTGACGCTGCATCACAGACAGGAGTGCCTGCGATGGTGTGCTCAACCACGAACCTGGGTGCACGAATGGCAAAACGTCATTTTTTCGGATGAGCCCATGTTCTGTTTACAGCATCATGATGGTCGCATGATGGTGTTTGGTGACATCGTGGTGAACGCATATTTGAAGCGTGTATTCGTCATCGCCATACTGGCATGTCAGTCGGCGTGATGGTATGGGGTGCCATTGCTTACACGTCTAGGTCACCTCTTGTTCACATTGGCGGCACTTTGAACAGTGGACGTTACACATCAGATGTGTTACGACCCGTAGCTCTACCCTCCATTCGATCCTTGTGAAACCCTAAATTTTAGCAGAATAATGCACGACCGCATGTTGCAGGTCCTGTACGGGCCTTTCTGAGAGCATAAAGTGTTGGACTGCTGCCCTGGCCAGCACATTCTCCAGATCTCTCACCAATTGAAAACGTCTGGTCAATGGTGGCCGCTCATCTGGCTCGTCACAATAGGCCAGTCACTACTCTTGATGAAGTGTGGTATCATGTTGAAGCTACATGGGCTGCTGTACCTGCACACGCCATCCAAGCTCTGTTTGACTCAATGACCAGGCGTATCAAGGCCGTTATTACGGCCAGAGGTGGTTGTTTTGGGTACTGATTCCTCAGGATCTATGCACCCAAATTTCGTGAAAATGTAATCACATGTCAGTTCTAGTATAATATATTTGCCCAGTGAACGTGTTTATCATCTTCATTTCTTCTTGGTGTAGCAATTTTAATGGCCAGTAGTGTAGAAGTTGCACCATTTATTACGTTGTATTGCAGGTATGAAATTATAACACATACAAGTCTCTGTAGCGTGGGCCCCCGGGACACACTCCTGGGTGGCCGGCTGCTCAGCTCTAATTGACGCAGCAGAGCAACGGCGTGGCCGCAGTGGGTACACCGGTTTCCGTGACATCACTGAATTTAAGCGCTGTCGTGCGTGGTCGGCACGTGGTTGGGTGACCATCCAGGCCGCCATGCGCTTTTGCCATTTTTCTTGGTGCACTCAGCCTCATGATGCCAATTGAGGAGCTACTCAACCGAATAGTAGCGGCTTCGGTCAAGAATACCAACATAACGACCTGTGTGCTGACCCCACAGCCCTCCTAACTGCATCCTCCACTGAAGATGACACGGCGGTAGGATGGTCCCGGTAGGCTACTCGTGGCCGGAAGACGAAGTGCTAAAAAAAAATCTATAACATCACAATTTGTCTACTTTACTTCCATATTAGCTTATTAATGAGCTGGCTAAAAGTCGGAAAAAACTGTATGAGAGGATACGCCCCTCAATTCTTTTATGATTTCCCTACAAGCTGTGTGACTATTTTGTACGAGGTGCATTCAAGTTCTAAGGCCTCCGATTTTTTTCTAATTAACTACTCATCCGAAATCGATGAAACTGGCGTTATTTCTCGACGTAATCGCCCTGCAGACGTACACATTTTTCACAACGCTTACGCCATGATTCCATGGCAGCGGCGAAGGCTTCTTTAGGAGTCTGTTTTGACCACTGGAAAATCGCTTAGGCAATAGCAGCACTGCTGGTGAATGTGAGGCCACGGAGAGTGTCTTTCATTGTTGGAAAAAGCCAAAAGTCACTAGGAGCCAGGTCAGGTGAGTAGGGAGCATGAGGAATCACTTCAAAGTTGTTATCACGAAGAAAGTGTTGCATAACGTTAGCTCGATGTGCGGGTGCGTTGTCTTGGTGAAACAGCACACGCGCAGCCCTTCCTGGACGTTTTCGTTGCAGTGCAGGAAGGAATTTGTTCTTCAAAACATTTTCGTAGGATGCACCTTTTACCGTAGTGCCCTTTGGAACGCAGTGGGTAAGGATTACGCCCGCGCTGTTCCAGAACATGGACACCATAATTTTTTCAGCACTGGCGGTTACCCGAAATTTTTTTGGTGGCGGTGAACTGTGTGCTTCCATTGCGCTGACTGGTGCATTGTTTCTGGATTGAAAAGTAGCATCCACGTGTCATCCATTGTGACAACCGAAGAAAAGAAAGTCCCATTCATGCTATTGTTGCGCGACAACATTGCTTGGCAACATGCCACACGGGCAACCATGTGGTCGTCTGTCAGCATTCGTGGCATCCACCTGGATGACACTTTTCGCATTTTCAGGTCGTCATGCAGGATTGTGTGCAGAGAACCCACAGAAATGCCAACTCTGCAGGCGATCTGTTCAACAATCATTCTGCGATCCCCCAAAACAATTCACTCCACTTTCTCGATCATGTCGTCAGACCGGCTTGTTCGAGCCCGAGGTTGTTTCGGTTTGTTGTCACACGATGTTCTGCCTTCATTAAACTGTCGCACCCACGAACGCACTTTCGACACATCCATGATCCCATCACCACATGTCTCCTTCAACTGTCGATGAATTTCAATTGGTTTCACACTACGCAAATTCAGAAAACGAATGACTGCACGCTGTTCAAGTAAGGAAAACGTCGCCATTTTAAGTATTTAAAACAGTTCTCGTTCTCGCCGCTGGCGGTAAAATTCCATCTGCCGTACGGTGCTGCCACCTCTGGGACGTAGTGACAATGAACGCGGCCTCATTTTAAAACAATGCGCATGTTTCTATCTCTTTCCAGTGCGGAGAAAAAAGAATCGGAGGCCTTAGAACTTGAATGCACCTCGTAGTACAGGAGCAAGGATCAGAAGCCGTTCATGATAATGTCAAATAGTGTAAAGAATACACAGTTTTGTTGCAGTAGTTGCTGTGTCAGTTACTAAAAATAGCTCTGACTGTAGAGATATATACCAATAAGCGATGGCGGCTGTAGGAAAAGCGGCGGCGGCGTAACTGGAAGCGCGCGTAGTTAAAAGCGCGGGCGACTGGGTAACGGCCGATGCCGCAGTTTCTTAGATGGCTATCTTTAATGCTAGAATGATAGCCTCGTTATCTAAAAATGTTCTAATAAATCTATAAATACTAATCTTAAATCGGTTGTTCAACATAAGTGTCGTTGGGTGTCAGCCGTAAGAAAATGTTGAATGCTTGCTACATGGTAGCAGTGGAATGATGAAAATAGGACTGACTTCTTCATTAGAATATGTCTGTATCCATCACAAAACATGTTTTAATCGATACAGTAAATTATTAAATAATAGTGTTTACAGTTACAGTAAGCCACTTTTTTTCTATCGTTTCGGCCTGCTATGGACCACGAAGATTTTTATTTCTTCCCTGATTGTGTTTTCCTCTTTTGCCAGTACATTTTCATTTTGGCTCACTGTGCTTCTTTTCTCTCTTTTGACGATTTTCAGGCAGGACGTGGAACTGGCGTAGTAGGCGAAATGTTTTTAGTAATTCTGACTTTTTCTCTGAAAACTTCCCGATTCCGAATGTCATCAAATGAAATTTCAGCTTCCTGTGCATCCTGTTTAACTTCGATTGCCCATTCTGAATACGATATTTTTTTGAAATTGATGAATGTGTGCGATGAGTAAGTCTTAGCGGGTTCATTCTTTCCAGATGACCAAAACACATCATTCTCCGCTTCCTCATGTTGGTAACAATGTCTTCTGTATGTTCGTATAGCTCACAGTTGTGCCTTCGGCCGAATTCTCCGTTTTCTTTGATGGGGCCAGGTATTTTCATCAAAATTTTGCGGTCTTTTATTTCAATTTTTCATAGTGGTCCTTTCTTCGTCAAGTTTAAACATTCTGATGCATACAAAGCTGACGGCCTAATTACGGTGTTATAATGACAAAGTTATAGGTTTAAGGACAGGCTTTCCTACTTTCTACAGCTGCATTTTCTGAACCTTCAGGTGTAATTATTTCTCCAAGATATTTAAATTTCATCGACTGCTTGATTTTCTCTTGTTGTATTTCAGTATGAGGAGGAGCGTGTTCGGTGTTTGTGAGGAATTCAATATTGTTAAATGCTATTTTTAGGCCAGTCTTAGCAGCAATTGATTGTAGGCAGGACACTTCAACCTTAGCTTCGTCAATATTATTTCAAATGAGTGCCAGATCATCAGCAAAAGTCAAACAGTTTCCACTGAGGCCATTTCTTTTGTGTCCTGTTTGAATCCCATAACCTGGTGGTACGGTTGTTTTCCACTCTCTATCTTTTCCAGGAGACAGTTGAAAGGCAATGGAGAGAGCAGGTCACCTTGTCTCACACCTATACAGATGTCATATGGTCCTGATAGTTGACCTTTGACATTCTGTTATTTAAAGTGGCGCTTATCAGATTGATTGTTTTCCTATCTAGACCAAATTCGGCGAGGGTGTTCTTTATTGTTTCTCGATTAAATGAGTCATACGCTTTTTGAGCGTCGATAAAGATCACAAAAAAGTTTTGATCTTGATTTGGCGTATGATATAGCAGATTTCAGGTTATGGATCTGCTCTGTACAGGATCTTGATGTCCTGAAACCAGCTTGATATTCGCCTAGTTGTTGATCTAAGACTGATTCAGCTCTGTTTAACAGCGGTCTGGGAAAGATCTTGTGCGTCGTTGGTAGCAAAGAGATTCCTCAGTAATTATTCAGATCAATCTTATCGCCTTTTTTTTATGAAGTGGGTGAATAATTGTTGCGGTACAATCTGGAGGTACACTTTCAGTTTCCCAAATCTTCGCTATGATATCATGGAGATGTTTTATTGTATCATGATCTGCGTATTTCCACATTTCAGCCAAGATGCGATCCTCACCTCCAGATTTGTTATTTTTCAAGCCTTGTATAGTTTTCATGATTTCGTCTAATGTGGCAGGGGGACTATCTGCATGAGGAACAGTAGGATAGAAACCAAGCTTTTCATTTAGATTTTCAGCATTCAGTAGGGATGAAAAGTAATTTCCAAAAGCTGCAGCACATGATTTATCATTCAAATTTAGTTTTCCATCGAGTCCTCTTATATGTAACGTAGGAGGTTTAAACTTCGATAATTGTGATTTAGAGGCTTTATAAAACTCCAGAGTGTGATGTCTTCTAAAATTCGCTTCTGCTTATCGCTTTGGTTTTTGTTGAAGAGTCTCTTAGTTGTTCTCAATACCTTTGATCTATCTTTCCTAACCTTCAAGAAGTTTTCGTGATTTTCGGAGGTTTTCTTGCTATTCCATGTCTTCGCTTTTCAATTGCTTCATTACAATCTACATTCCACCATGGGTGTTTATATTTTTTATTGGTCAGTCTAGTTTCAGTTGTTGATTGTACCATGGCTTCTTTAATTCTGTTCCAGTCTGTTTTATTTGGTTTGCTGTGTAGAGTTTCTGTAAATTCGTTCTTGACATCTTTCAGTTGACTTATATCAAATTTGGGAGATCCATTTTTTCTTGAAATATTGGAAAGGTTCTTTCGGGTATCTGGGATGATATTCATTTTTAACAGAGACATATAATGATCAGAATTAATGTTGGTATTCCTCAAAACTTTAACATTGACAATGTTTATTACTTAACAACATTATCATTACAATTTAACAACTTATTAAAAGAAATATAACTCTCACCAAAGCTGGAACAGGCTCAGTTCATTAAAAATTAACTTAAAATTGTGCCACTAAGAGCAGGGCCTGAAAATCGGAAGCACAGTGTACCCAAAAACAAGAAAAGTAACACAGACTATGTGAGGTGCCAGAATTAATGAAGGTCAGATTTGCGCCTTACAGCTGGCCGATGTGGCCGAGCGGTTCTAGGCACCTGAGTCTGGAATAGCGTGACCGCTACGGTCGCAGGTTCGAATACTGGGTCGGGCATGGATGTGTGCGATGTCCTTAGGTTAGTTAGGTTTAAGTAGTTCTAAGTTCTAGGGGACTGGTGACCTCAGATGTTAAGTCACATAGTGTTCTGAACCATGCACCTTACATGAGAGCTTTATACATCGCAATGGGAAGGTGAATATGGCACCTAACTTAATTCGGCGGTAATGAGCAAATTTGGTAGCAGTATGTAATGCAAAATGGGATGACATTCAATCGACAGTAATTAACACACTATTCCTATAATTCACGTTTGAGCACAAGGTGAAACAAGCAGTGAGAGGTGTTTCAGTTTGGAATTCAGATGTACGATGCAGTGACAAGGCTACAGGCGGTACAACAGAAGCCACTTAAAGGGGTGTCCCAAGCGGAAAGTCAACGAACGACAAGGTGACTCAGACAGGGAGAGCGAGCATAACGGCCCATCTGAGGGAGGATAGGAAAGAAAGCTTTTACAAAACTGCATTTTGGAATTCGAAATGGATACGAAACAAGACCACTGACGCATTTTCGATCACATGTGCAGCGAATGGTACTCACCAGAGAGAATCACTGTACGCATTTAGGCGTCTGGAACAGGCAAAATACGTCCGATTGGTGGAAACGCTCAAGGAAGGAGAAAAGTTTCGGTGCAGTTTAATGGTAAGGACCTTGCGAATGTTAGACAGATTTTCACAAAATAAGAGGAACGCTTCTATTGGGCGAAAAAAGCCGTGACGTGAAGAACGAAAGAACCCAGGTGGGTAGACAGTTCGGCTATGAGTAAGACAAGACGGATATTTTCGGGGACTCTTCTCCGAACCGGCATCAAGTGCTGCCGCGGCAAGAAGCAAACACGCCTCTGCTGTGGTCCAAGGGAACAGAAACGCATCGTTTGCCGCCAAAGCTACCCTGCCAACACACATCAAAAGGAAACTCGAATGTGCGCGAATAAGAATCAGAAATGATCAAGTGACGTATTAGATGTACACACAGCTATTCCTAAATTGGTTGGAAAGGTTTTAAGTATGATATTAATTTTTCAGGCAGTGTGGACAGATACCATCTTCAAATAAAATGATATATTCTGAAATGTTTCATTTAATTAGCGATAGACTCACGAAAAAATATGCTTTATCGATTACGATTCCTCGATTTGGATCGAGTTAAGGTATAAATTGAATTTCTGCAGGAACAGCAAATATTTTAATTGTTGATGGTATGGACTCGTTCCTATGAAATCTTCCACATAATACACGTGTATGCAGCTTTTTTTGGTAAAAAAGGTATTCTTGTTTTCAGGGATAAGTTCTCATTTCGCATGCTGATAGTACAGTTTCTATGGATGTATTTAATATATTGTTAGTTTTGTCTCGAAGTTTAAGTTGTGAACTGTGTTTGAGTTTAACCCTCGCAACCCAACGGGGTGAGGAGAGGGGAGGGGTGGAGAGGGGAATTATCTTATGTCAACATTTAAAAAAAATTGTAATATAGCCAGTTATTTTACAATTTAAAATTTTGAGGAAATATTTATTATTCTTAACAAAGTCTTCTTCCATAAATATTTCAAATTCTTCAGTTAAGCTTAACCCAAAAATTTTTATTTGAAGATATTGCTTTTCATAAACGCCCTACTTGTATATCAATATCTCTTTAGATTGTTTATT
This sequence comes from Schistocerca serialis cubense, assembly GCF_023864345.2. Taxonomy (NCBI): domain Eukaryota; kingdom Metazoa; phylum Arthropoda; class Insecta; order Orthoptera; family Acrididae; genus Schistocerca; species Schistocerca serialis. Next base: position 1,115,100,635 of record NC_064639.1, on the reverse strand, counting down.
GTGAGCAAAAGTCAACAACAGTTAACTAAATTTATAATTTTTATTATTTGTTGTACCTAGGTTGTATACTCTGCTGAAGGTGTGTGGGTATTGATAAGTGAAATTTTCCGTTTCTGGAACCTAGTAAGACGTCTCTACCTTATTAAAAAATATACTGCTTATGTAAAACAGGTTTTGTTTTTTTAATTTATTTTAGGTTGCGGTTAAAGTACTCTCAGCCCCCTCCGCCGGAAATGTGTGTTACGAAATCGCGTTGGTACTGCTATAATTTACAAAAAAACGGAATTTTTTTTGGCTGAGATTATGACTGAGAGCTACTGGCTAGTTGTGCTGCATTCTTTACATACGCTGAGAACGCTGAAACTGCACTTGCGTGCGGCTGTACAAATGGAAATGCTACTGCTGCTTATAGAGATTACATTGACATTTTAAAGAGTAAATATTCCTCAACATCGGTAGAAATGTGCCTGCTTTTAATAAACTGCTACTTGATATGCTGCTTTATAATGAATATAATGGGGTCACTTCTTCTATCCTGTCTAGGACTTTCTTGAAAAATTAAGCTGATTCCTGTATTATATAGTTGATCGCTTTTACATTAACTGACGGTTTTCCTTTTTGTGGGTACATAAACATTTTATTTTATCCGTTATTACTTTTATGTTGTAATTTCATGTATTGACACGTTCGATGGCCTTGGAGATTTGCTCCTCAATTTGGTCCTAAGGAACCAGACATGCAAAATAAAATGAAAAATAATTTGCACCAATGCTAACAGCTGCAAATATGAGAAGCTTAGTAGAAAATATTATTGGTGTATCGGAACAGCTTAAATGTCTTAATGAAAGCAAAGGGTTTCTTTCTAGATTGGATACTAATTTAGTTTCTTTTAGAGCGTGGTCATGCAGTAGTCCATACTTTGCAGTCATATACATCAGCTGGAAAGTAGCACAGGTCACATCAATACTCGAGAAAGGAAATGAAAGTAATCCGGTAAATTATAGACCCAGAGCAGCGACGCTGATTTTGCAGAACGATTCATGAACTTGTACTAAGTTATAACAACGTGAATTACCTAGAAGAAAACGATTAATATATCAGTCTTGTGAAACACAATTAGATCTTTATTCTCAGGAACTAAATGACAAGTATCGACAGGGGATCTGAAATTGATTCTGTATATTTATGGATTCGCTGAAGGCTTTTGAAACCTTTCCTCACCAAGTCATTTCTTTGGTGTGTCGTCTTTGTTGTGCTAATGCATTTATGATTCCTGGCAGATCGTAGTAACTGACAGAAAGTCATCGAGTAAACCAGTAGTAAAGTACCCGATGTCGTCCAGTGAAGTGTTATAATTGCTCTGCTGTTCCTAATCAACATAAAAGATTCAGGAGACTTTCTGAGAAGTCGTCTTACATTGTTTGCGGTTGATACTGTCATTTACTGTGCAGTAAAGTTACCAGAGGATGGGAGTCAATTCCAAAATGATTTAGATAAGAAGATGCAGTTACCTAAAAATAAATGCGAATTGTGAGAACCTCCACCTAAGTGCTAAAAGGAATCCGATAAATTTCAGTTACACGATAAACTACACAAATGTAAAGCTGTCCATACCTCTACTAAATACCTAGATATCACAATTACAATTACTATCACTTCGAAAATGTTGTAGGGTGGGCGAACTGACGGCTACGATTTACTGCCATAATAGTTAGAAGTTGCAACGGGTCTACCAAAGTGTCTGCCTGCATTACGCTTTTCTGTCCTTCTCTACAACATTTGCTGGGCAGTAAGGCCTCCGTTGATAACGTAAGCAAGATTACAGAAAAATCAAGACACGTTCACAGGATTTGTAGACCTGGAAAAAGCGTTCGACAGTGCAAAATGGTGCAAGAAGTTTGAAATTCTGAGAAAAGTAGATGTACGCTATAGGGAGAGACAGGTAATATAGAGTATGTACAAGAGCCAAGGGGGAATAATAAGAGCGGACGACCAAGTGCGAAGTGCTCGGATTAAAAAGGGTGTAAGACAAGAATGTAGCTTTCATCCCTGCTCTTCAATCTGCATATCGAAGAAGCAGTTATGGAAATAAAAGAAAGGTTCAAGAGAGGGACTGAAAATGAAGGTGAAAGGATATCAATGATACGATTCGCTGATAACATTGCCACCGTGACTGAAAGTGAAGAAGAAGTACAGGATCTAATGAATGGAATGAACAGTCTACCGAGTACAGAATATGAATTGAGAGTAAATAAAAGAAAGACGAAAGTATTGAGAAGTAGCTGAAACGAGAACAGCGATAAACTTATAAGAATTTATGATGGACGGTGTAAGAAGGACATCAAAACCAGAGTAGCACTGGCTAAAAGGGCATTCCTAGCCAAGAGAAGTCTACTAGTATAAAACACAGGACTTAATTTGAAGAAAAAATTTCTGAGAATGTACGTCTGGAGCACAGCTTTGTATGATAATGAAACACGGATTGTCGAAAAACCGGAACAGAAGAGAATCGAAGAATTTGAGATGTGGTGCTACATACGAATGTTGAAAATTAGGTGGACTGGTAAGATAAGGAATGAGTTTTTGCGCAGAGTAGTAGAGGTAAGGAATATATGGAAAACACTGACAAGAAGGAGGGCTATAATGATAGGACACCTGTTAAGGCATGAGGGAATGACTTCCATTATACTAGAGGGGCGCGTAGAGAGCAAAAACTGTAGAAGACAGAGACTGAGAACGGACGTTGCAAGTGTTGCTCTGAGATGGAGAGGTTGGCTCAGGAGCGGAATTCGTGGCGGGCCACATCAAACCAGTAAGAAGACTGATGGCTAAAAAGAAAACATCTTTGCTACCTCTTCACCTTGAATTTTGTTTCCACTCTTGAACCTTTCGTTTAATTCCATCATTGCTTCTTCGAAGTACACATTGAACAGTACAGGCGAAAGACTACATCATTGTGTTACACCCTTTTTGTTTCGAACACTTCGTTCCTGATTGTCCACTCTTATTATTCTCTCTTTGTTCCTGTACACCTTGTACATGACCCGTTTCTTCCTCTAGCTTACCCATATTTCACTTAGAATTTCGATACATCTGGTATCATTTGATATCGTCGAACCCTCTTTCCAGGTCGACAAATCCTATGAGCGTCTGTTCACTTTTCTTTATTCTTGCTTCCATTATCAACCGCAACATCAGAATAGCCTCTCTGGTGCCTTTACCGTTCCTAAAGGCAAGCGGATCACCGTCTAGTACATCCACAATTGTCTTTTCCACTCTTCTGTATGTTATTCTTGTTAGCATCTTAGAGGAATGAGCTGTTAGGCTGATTGTGCGATAATTCTCAAACTTGTCGGCTCTTGCCATCTTCGGAGTTGTGTGTATGATGTTTTTCTGAAAGTGTAATGGTATATCTCCAATCTCACACATTCTACACACCACCTTGAAATTTTAGAAATTCTGATGGAATGTTATTCATCCGTTCTGCTTTATTTGATCTTCATTCTTCAAGAGCTCTTTTCAGTTCTGATTCCAATACAATATGTCCTTTCTCTTCTAAACCGACTCTGTTTCTTCTTCTACCACGTCATCTCACAGAGGCCTTCAATGCACTCTTTCCACCCACCTGCTCTCTACCCGGCATTTAACAGTGGAATTCCTATTATAATCTTAATGTTACCACCCTTGCTTTAAATTTTACCCAAGGTTGTTTTCAAAATCCCATATGCTGAGTCATTCATTTTTTTTTCGATTTCTTCACATTTTTTGTGCAGCTATTTCGCCTTAGCTTCCCTGCACTTTCTATTTATTTCATTCCTTAGTGACTTTTATTTCTGTATTCCTGAATTTCTCTGAACATTTTTGTGCTTCCTTCTACCATCGATCAGCTAAAGTATTTCTTATGTTAGCCGTGGTTTCTTGCAGATTGCCTTCCTTGTACCTGCGGTTTCCTTTCCAATTTTTGTGATTACCATTTTCAGAGCTGTCCAGTCATTTTCAACTGTGAAATGGCTACTGAGCTATACTTTATCGTAGTATATTAGCGTCAGAGAACTTCAAGTCTATCTGTCCATTCCTTACTACTTCCGTATCCCACTTGTTTGCACATTAATTCCTTTTGAATAGTGTCTTACACTTCAGTCTACTTTTCATTGCTAAATTGTGCTCTGAGTATATGACCGCTCCTGGATATGTCTTTCAATCCTGTATCTCGTTTCAAGAATGGCTCTGAGCACTGGGACTTAACTTCTGAGGCCATCAGTCCGCTAGAACTTAGAAGTACTTAAACCTAACTAACCTAAAGACATCACACACATCCATGCCCGAGGCGGGATTCTAACCTGCGACCGTAACGGTCGCGCGGTTCCAGACTGTAGCGCCTAGAACCGCTCGGTCACTCTAGCCGGCTGTATCCCGTTTCAGAATGTCGGTCTGACCTTAATTTAATTTAACTGAAATCTTCTTGTATCTCCAGGCCTTGTCCAAGTATACCTCCTCCCCTTCTGATTCTTGATTAGAGTATTCGCTATTACTAGTTGAAATTTACTGCAGAACTCAATATGTCTTTCTGCTCCATCATTCCTCGTATCAAGCTAATATTTCTTCTTACGCCTTTCTTTTACTCCTTCCCATACGACACCGTTCCAGTCCGCCATGACTATTGCTATTTCGTCTCCCTTAACGTACTGTATTACCGTTTCTGTATCCTCATTTAATTTCTTTACCTCTTCATCTTCAGCTTGCGACGTCATCATGTATACTTGAACTATCGTGTCGGTGTTGGTTTTGCTGTGGGTCCTGAAGAGAATAACCCTGTCATTGAACTGTTCACAGTATCTCACGCTCTGCTCTAGCTTCCTATTCATAACGAGTCCTACTCCCGTTGTATCATTTTCTGGTGCTGTTGATAATACCCTATACTTATCTGACCAGAATTCCTTGTCTTCTCTCCAGTTCACTTGACTGCCCCCCGCTACCGCCAATCTACGTATGGATAAATAATCATCGTATGAGGTAACAGATACTGGAGCCCGCAGGGAAAGATTTGGGTGTTTTTTCCCACGAGATCTTTAAGAATAGAACGTTGGAGAAATAGTCTGAATGTGCTCCAATTAACCTTTTGGACTTAATGTGTGAATTGCAGAGTAAACATACAGATTCAGTATAGACTCATCGATCCTTTAACCTTGCTAAGCAGATTAATTTTAGAAGTTTGGCTGTGGTTAATGAGACACGCTGTTATCCTGATTATGAATTGATAAGCAATTCTTTTGAATTGCTGAGCAATTACTTTTTCTTTATTTACATTAAGTGAGAAGCTTTTCACGAGGTCGCCTATGCGGTACATAACTTCAGTCTATATCTTAGACAAGAATGCAGAATCAATAGGAAAGTTATTTACGAACCTTGTATTGAAATCTCATTAATCAAAACGAAGCTGAAACTGATTTTTGTTGCCAGGAACATATACCATTAACCCTCACAGTAATTATTTTTGATTTCGGGGACGAAATTTTTTTAATTATGTGTCAAAGCAGAATTTATTTTTATAATTTTTTCATACAGTAGGAACCAAAACTGTAATATCGAAATCAAAGTTATTGATGGTCCACTACAGAAGACACAGTGACATAAGCGTATAATTTTTCCTGTTTTTCGGAATTCTCTATTGTTGCTTCAGAAAATATGTAGTCGTGTCCGTCTGAATGTTTATCAAGAGTTTTCTGCAACACACTGACAAACTGAAGTAAAGTGAACAAATACTTTTAGAGATGTTTGGTAACATTATACTATGGCTGGTCTTCACATACAAGTACACATACATGCATACACACACACACACACACACACACACACTCTTCTAGATGAAGATAAGATATGGTTTAAAGTTGTACCAAAAGTCTCAAAAACTTCTTGTGCTGTGTATTTCAATTTGTCAGTTTCTTACCCTGCACTCTGATAAACAATCGGACCGACACATGCTACATATTCTTTTAAACAATGCTGTACAGGTTTCCTGTTAAAACCGACCGCAAGAGAAAAAAATTTTGTGCTATGCCGTGCTATGAAACTGTTGTGTTTGTGCGAATGTTTATTACAGTATTGTGTAAAAGTCTGGAGTAAATGAGTCAAGATCATACCCAGATATCTGTTAGAAACCTTTCCCCTTTATATCGTACATGTATATTTATTTGCCACATACATTACAAAACTATAGGCTGTGTACGTACGAATCATTATTTGAGTCTAATGTACAAATTCGAAGTAAATCGGACAAGAAATTTTCGAGGTATTTGGTAACAAAAATTTACACATTTCTTTGTGTAGTAGTACAGTCGAAAAGGGGAAACACCTCGATATTTTCTTAAGCTTAGTGTAAAGGAGCAATCAGATACGAAGGAAACAGGAAACAAACGATTAATTCCATTCATTTGGTTAAGAAATTAGTAATTTCGTATTTCAGTGACTAGATATTTCTTGAATATGTTGTGGATATATCTGGGGCTTACTTCAAGAGCTTTCATTATATTTTTAATGATCTTCATCAGAATAAATTGTAAGGGTATATAGTTTATTATGTTACAGTATAATGTGTTGCTCGCAGTATAAAGCCGTCGGCTCATGGACCGTCCATCCGAACGTTGAACGTTGAGCGTGCCGTGTTTCTGACGTCATAGCGTGGAATAGCACGTTCGGTAGTCTTTTCGAACGTGCATAGCAATACCTAACTTGTCAGACATTCTGAACGTGTGTCTGAGCGTTGACCAATGAGATAGCACAAAGCCATCTACGTCTCATACACGCTATCTCACTTGAGCACAGAGTTCTGAGGCCCCATGTAGGCATTCAGTTTTAGCCTATTCGTATATATACCGTTTCTGAGTACCAGCAAATTGAGAATCATTCGAAAACCCGTTGTTAACTATGTGATTCGTTGCAATAAGATAATGAGAAACGTCATATTCTTGGCCAAAGATTTATTGTAAGTTGCGTATTATGAGAGTATACCTTTTGAGGCAACGACACACTCAGGATCCACCAAAAACGCATTGTTCGTGGTACAATTTGTTATGCTTGAATTTCAATATCTAACATAGCTAAAAATTAAAGCCTGTAGCAAGTCGGAGCATTTTAGGATTGAAAACAAGCTATCCGCAGACGGATTAGCATAATGGGTAGCATTACCGATTGTCAAAAAGAAGTGTGTTTAAGATGGTTCGCATCCTGCCACATCTCAATTTTTTTTCTCTGGCATTTGCGTATATAACAGGTTCTTATGCTGTATTATTAGTTTAATATAATTTCATACTATAATATTTGATATAATGTAAATATAAGTTCACTTTTTTTTGTTTTTGTTTTTAGTGAGGTTATTCGGTTGGCTTAACCTACGGGACAGCTCGCGCTGCTTGTATAAAGCTAGTTTGTTGCTCCTTTTTCTTTTAAGCTTCGTAATTGAGATGTTGTAAAGATTTTGCCACTCGGTAAGAACAGTGATAAAGTAAGAATGACATTGTGGTTCTGCTAAAATGAGGAAATGAAGAAATAATGTTTATCTTATGTGGAGAACTATTGCAAATTTTCATCGCACTGTTTGTAATGGAACTTTTGTAAGCCTGTGTCCTGATTCACTGGATATGGTACTTTCCTTTTTATCTTAAAACATATAAATGGATATTGAAGTTTTTATTTGTGTATATTACATATAGAACAACGTGACTAGCATATGGACTATGGAGGAAATGTGCGCTTTAATAGAGCTAACGTGGGAATATTACGCGCGCCAGTTTAGTAAGCAGGGTGATTTACGACCTAGAAACATCCCGCAACTGCCGCTGGATCTCGTTGCCATAGCGTATACCACGTTGGGTCCCACGTACCGTATGCACAAGTCGCATCGTTTCTGAGCGTTCAGCAGCACGTTGTACACAGCACGCTCAACGTTGACGTTCGACAGTTCGGTCCGTGTGCCGACGGCTTCAGGCAATACAACATGACGTGTTACACTGAAAATGATCAATATCACTAAAATTTGTAATTAAGGATACAGATCAATGTGTTTCCTTACATGGCGACGGCTGCTCTTATAACGAACACAATGTGTTTGGGGCTCCCAAATGTCCATTGCCACTGACACAAAATTCATTGCGTCCCCATTGTTTGGGAAACTCTAGTGTTGGACCCAAGCAAGGTCACTGCCGGCATGGGACCTGGTCAGTGCTGACAACTCAGACCGGGCTCTTGTCGCTAGTAAATTTCGGTGGGCGGGGCTCGATTACAAAAAGCCCCCTGCAGGGCAAAAGAAAAGCGGCCTGCAAGTGGCCCGCCCTCGTTAATCACGCACGGCCTGGACAGGACTTCCACGTTGGGTTTCGTTACGGCACGGACTCCTCTCAATACATAGTCCCTCCGTAACTGAAACTTCTCTTTTTACTCGAGCACGGACTTTACGTGAATAGCCGCGTCGGCGTGGCGTGAGAAGCCACAGTAATTAGGAATTCGCAGAAAATCTGATATCCTCCACTCTACTCCTAGACGGTACGTCTACGGTCTCGCCTTTATTTCGTATTTATTAACATATTTACTGGGCCGTACGTAGCGTTCTAGTATAGTTTTACCCTGTTTGTTTTATATTTGCTTGACTAGTACAATTTTCCTGTGCTTCATTGCGTGATAAACATGTAATCAAAAGCGATTTCTTAGTTTGTATGCCCCCCCCATTCCGTCTAATGGACAGTTTCGTTGCGTTCTAGAGGGTTCTGTGACAAATCATACATCTTCTTAGTTCTCAAAGCTGTAGTGTAGATTAAATAATCTGGATCTTATCGCCTAGAATACAAGTTAAAAAGTAGTATGGAACTTAATAGTGGTCGCCATACATCGTGTTTTGTGACAGCCTCTACAGACAGAAAAATGTACGATACTGATACATATACCTATAGCTTGTCACAGTCTACATGTGGAATTATGCGGCTACTAATTTCAGTTTTGAATTCTGTGCTCATAAAATAATGAGTCTATCCGCCTATGTATGTTCAGTTCGTTAGATTCGCTTTTGTTGAGACTTAACTGCCAGTACCTGCTCCAAGCATCGATACTCTCTTTGCTGTAGCTGCGAAATTTTTTATCTGTCCCACGCATATATTGTCGAGGTCGGCTTCCGTACGCCTTACGCCCTTTGCATTTACTGATTACCTAACCGAGTTCCATCATCCTAAATAGCTTAAATGTTACGTTCGCCACTTATCTGTGATATCAGTCTATTTAGCTATTTTTGATGGTTTGGCGAATTTATCTAAGGCAGCTGTAGCCCCATATCCGTAATATCTGTCTGTTTCGCTATTTTTGATGGTCTTGTCGAATTTATCTAAGGCAGCTGTAGCCCCATATCCGTGAAATCAGTCTATTTCGCTATTTTTGATGGTCTTGTCGAATTTATCTAAGGCAGCTGGAGCGCAATCAAATATAACTTATGTAATTAGAGATGCATCCTTCACGAATGGACGCTCTGGTGTAAGATGTAACGGTGTCCATGAAGCGATCAAATTCCTGAAGTTCTTTATTAGCAAACCGCAATGTCTGTCCCTGCCAGCCTTCTCAAACTGTGTCTCTCCTAAGTTTAGGTCGGTGCTGGGTGTCCGGGATACGAAGACAGAGTGTTCTGAAGCACTGCAGCGGTGCCTTCTCACTTACGAAAAGGGCGTCGGGTTGTATCCACAGTGAAGTCTTGCGCTATTGAAAGACGGAAGTAGTTTGGGGCCGTGAATGACAATCGCCTGCATTCTGCCCATGTCAGGGCTGCTTCATCATTTTTGTCGTCCTTTGCAAAGCTACGGACGTGGATATGACTGTTAATTTACTGATGATGAATGATGCTTTTGGTTACCGTGGTTTCCTGGAGACTTGAAACTGAAATTCTCATTTGCATTCTTATGGTGTGATGTCTCTGTTTAATGCCTAATTCATCCGTGATTGTCTCAGAATTACGGCCGGACGATGTGGCCGTGCGGTTCTAGGCGCTTCAGTCTGGAACCGCGTGACCGCTACGGTTGCAGGTTCAAATCCTGCCTCGGGCATGCATGTGTGTGATGTCCTTAGGTTGGTTAGGTTTAAGTAGTTCTAAGTTCTAGGGGACTGATGACCAAAGAAGATAAGTCCCATAGTGCACAGAGCCATTTGAACCATTTTTTTCAGAATTACGTACATCGGTGTGGCATGGACAGGTTTGGTGAACACTGCGTTTCCATATAGTGATATGATATTTGTAAAATTAGTTGCACCCCGTTCACGTTGGGATGTCCGTGATTGTGGTCCCTATACATTTGTTGCATACGGAGTTTGTCGCATTTGTTTGCTTGACGAAATCGTGTAGTAGTTCTTCTTTGTAAGGTGAATAACGTTTTGTGCTTACAGACATAATGGGGAAAACTGGTTACCATATGAGCATTTTAGGTTCTTTGCAGCGCACTTCATATGAGTGTTTTCACTCTATGCTTCTGGTTTGGGATAATTAGCCGGCTGAACCCTTCGCACAAGAATGCGGTGAGAATTGATCCGTTAAATGCAAAGGAAAGAGCGTATAGGGGGAAAGAGTACACTGAAGGCCTTTATGAGGGGTAGAGCTTGTTAGATGAAGTGAGAGAAGAAGAAACGGGAGTTGATAAAGAAGAGACAGGGGATGCAGCATTAGAATCAGAATTCGTTTAAAAAAAGAACTTTGGATAAATTAAGTCCAAATCAGGCACAAACGATAGATAACAATCCATCGGAATTCCTAAAGTCACTGGGGGACGCGCCAACAAAACGATTGTTCACGTTGATGTGTAGAATATATTATGAAACGTCCCCTTTCAACAATTCTTACATACGACTGTTATGAAACGTCCCCTTTGAACAATTATACAGGACTGTGCTTAACCTGACACACAATGTTTTTAGCGCAACGCAATCTGACTTTCAAAATTCCCTACTAAAGAATGGCCCTGACTAACGTTAAACTATACCTTTTACAAATCACTTACCTCACAAAAATCTTCGCTGCTCAAGCTACTGCAATACAGCGAGCGCCACTACTGCCAGCTAAATAAAAGATTCAAACTACTAAAGGCACTAACTACTGATAGGGATAGTTAGCAAATGAAAGATATTAATAGAGAACAAACAATGTATTTACCTTAATATCATCACAAGTCATAATATATATATCAGTTCATGACAAATTAGAAAACTCCGCCATCTCTCTCCCCACATCCACCACTGCTGGCGGCTCACCTCCAACTGCGCAACGCTACGCGCTGTTCACAGCCAGCTGCCTAACACTACAATGGCGAGTATTACAACAATGCAAAGCAGCCACAGACTGCACACAGCACAGCCAGTGATTGTCATACAGAGGTGGCGTTACCAATAAAAAACCTAAACAGCCTACTTACATAGAGAAAACATAAACAGCCTACTTACATAGCCCCCATGCTCCCCACAAAAATTTTTACAAATGGTGTTGGGCACTGGCCAATACAGATTTGACAAAATTTTTCACAATTACAGTAACAAAGATATAAAATGCACACACTTATTAATATTATGTTGGTCAAAAGATCAAAATTTCTCACAGTCCATAAAGACAGTCCACATTGTTCATCACAGTAAAAATGCAGAGTTTTTCTCAAAGTCCAAGCAGTAAAAGAAAATGCACATAGAAGTAGTGGATTTCCATGCAGTCTTGAAGAAGTAGTGTTGACCTTCCAACGGAAAGACAGTGCTGACTCTTGACATGCAGACAGGTAATGGGCCACAACAGAGCAAACCCACAGCAGAGTCATTCGAAGTTTGGAAGAATATTTGTAGGTAGGTCATCACAGAGCAGACCCACTGGAGTCCTGGTAGAGATTGTGGTATTGGTGGGCCACCAGAGGTGCAGACCCACTGCAGTCCTTGTAGAAATAATGGCGTTGGTGGGTCATCATAGATGCAGACCCACTGTAGTCCTTGCAGAGATAATGGTATTGGTGGGCCATCAAAGATGCAGACCCACTGGAGTCCTTGTAGAGACGGCCAGCAGCCATCTGTTGCGACTGTGCAGGTGCACAATCACCCTCGAAGAGTCTTGCGGAGAATATAGCAAGTCCATAAACCACCACTTGTGCACTCACAAAGTTTTTGGAATTGTCCTTAGAACCAGCAATGCTGTTATCCAGTCCCTTGCTGAATTATCAACACATGTGCAAACACTATCAGTCCCTACTTCTCACATATTGTCCATATACTGTGACCAACAGAAACGTGTGCAGTGAAATGTAACTTACAAGTTAATAATATCATGAACTGGTGACAATTACAATTTTATAACAGAAGAATACAATAACAAAGGTACAAAATACATCATTAAAGAACATAACAATACAGATAACATTTGTAGTACAGGCTTTACAAAAGAATAGATATAGACATATACATCAGTGTTACAGGAATTATGACATGAGTACATACATAAAATAATGAGAATAGTTTTCGAAACATTAATTTCACACATGAACATTGAAACAGAACAGAATTGTAAACAACTTTACAAAGAAAATAACATATTATTAATGCAACTTATATTTGAGGATAACAGTAATCCTCATCATAGTGAATGTAGCTTAATATTAAAAGAAAAAAAATTCTATGAAACTACACAGAGACAGGAAGAAAACAAATACACAAGGGTACACAAACACACAGTGGGATAACACCAATGGGAAAGGACAGGGTTCGTTTTCAGTGTAACATGTGGTACTGCAGTCCAACCCAAAACTTCATTCTATAGATCTTTCGTCTTATTTCAACCTTTGCTTCCACCAAAAAAATCTTATCCAAGCATGCTTTCTGTATTCCGTTCATATTTCTTTCAAAATAATTATTTCTGATTGTACAATACTCATTTGGGCCCAAATCCTTTTTATATAACTTCGCAATGCATTCTTTACCTATTCTCCACAGTCAGTTTCTCATATAGTCTACCCCCTCTTAAGCTAACTTAAATCTACTGAGCTCAGATGCTAAACTAAGGGACGAGGCAATGCAGCAGCACGTAAAACAATTAATATAAACAGCAATGAAAAAAAAAAAATGTAAAATCGCAAAGCAAGCTACAGTAAATCTAAATTAACAGAAAAAATGCAAAATTACAACTAATATGAGCCAATGTGCAGCAACAAAAAAAATAAATATGGCTTAGCAGAGTAACACAAATTAAAGTTCAGTAGCACTATGCCTGGCAAACAGCAGCTTATCTCTAAACATGACACAGCTCAAGCAGAAAAAATATTACAGTAAAAACAACAATGCAGATAAGGGAAATGTATATTCACATCTTAATATCTATGTAATTAAAGTGGTGCACCACAACAACTGATTGTAAAAAGAAATATTACCATGTACTTGAAAAGAAAATTACGTGTTACTGTTACTAGTTCCTTCTTATTGTTCTTTCCTTTCCAAGTGTTCCTTTTTTTTAAAGAATGTGGATCATAAAATAATTATTTAATAGATCTGTTGACAGAAAGTGTTCACATTAGCAAATGCATTTCATATTATAAAAGCAATGCTGCAACACAGCTGGAAACCAGATATCAAATGAAATAAGCAATTACGCAAACCAAAGCATAAAAATATCATTCAATAGTCATGTGACATTTCATAAGTTAGTAGAAATTCTCTCAACTCTCGTAGAAAGACGCTTGTCATAATCAGGTGTGCAGATGTAAAAATATTTCCCATCAATTCATAAGCATTTCAGCAATTAGCACAAAGTGCGAGTAATCATATGTTTTCAAGTAACGAGGGTGTCGCATTAGCGATGAAAGGCACACCCTAATGGCTTGTTCTCCAGGTGTTTGACACGTCCCACGTCCCCTTTTTTTTTCTACCTGTGCCGCTGAAAAGGGCTCGCAATAATGGCTTTTTCTCCAGGCGTCTGACACCGCTGGGTGCCCGCGACGCATTACGTGCAGGTGGTCACTTTGGTTTCCAACATCCTGTTTCACAAGTCAAGAGTCCCTACCCACTATTCATTACTCCTTACCTTATTACACATATACGTATCCATCGACACTCGTCAATATTTCGTCATTATAAATATGAAGCATATTCAAATAACTCATATAGCCTCAGCCTATTAATCATAAACATACCTCAACAGCATAGTACACATCGTCGTCGTAAAAATAACATCATAACACCTCAGTCAAATCTCAAAATCGTCGTAGCTTCCTCCAATAATTAAAAAAAATTCTCTGCTCATGTCAAAAGTGTCAGCTGCCTCAAACGTACTTTAAAAATCATGATCTCATACCAAACACATCATTCAAAGCTCTCATAGTATCACAATGATTCCGAAAAAATATGAACAGTGCACAAAGTACAGACAAAATACAGTTTCATAAGTGAGAAGTTACCCAACTGTGTAATTACGTAAACATCTGTCACTGATATAGTAAAATAAATGTTTGTCTCTCTCAGTTAAATGATCAGATAGCTGTGTAATTTGTGTGTTAGAGAAATATGGTACCGATGTGTAAAGTTGTATAAGCAAATACCATATTAGCTAGGGTTCCTTGTGGTTGCCACACACATGGTACACAAAGTAAGCGTGTACCCCCTGAGGATTAATGTAATTATACCCTCAGGTGTTACAGATTACAGCAATGAAATGAAATGTATCACTGAAAACTTTCTTTGTAATTCAAAAATCTTTAAAAATAAATGTTTTAAGTACAAAATTAATCACTGAAATGCGTGTCCTGTAGCGCTAAATGTGCATAATCTCTGTGAAAGTGTCGTAGTTATTTTCCTCCAAAAGCTAAGTTCTGCAGAAGCCAATGTACTTACCTCATGATAAACAAAAGTGAAATGCTTTGCGTAGAGATATCTTAGTTATTACGCTTATTGTTGTGATGATGAAAGTACTGTGCTGTAACGTATTGTTGTGCTATGGAAAAGGCTGTCTCCTTGTAGCTATACCACAAAAGTTACTACTAAAACATGTTTTTCTTTCCAGAAGAATTCAGAAAACTGTGCAGATATAAAACAGATACACCGCAAAAGCAACATTGTAAATTGTCACTCATTAGTAGCGTCGTGATAAAAATCGTGTAGCTGTCACATAAACTAACCTCTGTGTCATCTGGTATCTCTCAGAAAGCACTTTAAATTCAGAATGTATTTTCAAATAAACCAAAATGTTGCATTAAAATCTCATTAGCAGTACTGGTAAATGTTCTAAGTATGTGAGCCTTATAGTCGTTACGTAATCGTGCAACAAACAAGCAAGAATGTACACACACAATAACACTGTGACGTCTGTTTACTATAACAATGTATTCGTCATTTCTGTTTAAATAAGTTCTCTTGGTTCTTGATTGGATATTTAACTTCAAACATTGTTGTATGTTAACAGATTCTAAGTCTGACAATGCATACTAGCAACGTAAAGTGAAAAGTTATATGGCAAAGACAAAGGTAAAAAGCAGATTATCTCTCAATAAACGGTTTTACATGAGAAATGTGGTGTAAACCTTTACTCTTCCTAGTACTCAGAGTTTGAACTTGAATGCAATTGTCAGGCGGTATACGTCGGTAAAGAATACTGGAGTTTTTCTCAAGGTTAGCGTCTATGTTATTTTTCTCTGAGCCACCTGGCGCACGCGGCTGCCTGCTGTGCGAGTCATTGTCTGTCTCTTTGTTGGCGCGCGTCGTTATTGGGATTAGGAGACCTAACTTCTACAAATTCACTCTGACGAGAAGGCCCTGCTCTGTTCGAATCCCGCCAGTTCTGATGCAATTCAGATCTGTCGTTACGATCATATCGTCTGTCGTCATGTCGGTAATTCCTGTAGTTTCTTTCTTGTCGGTCATGTGGTGGAGAATTTCTCCCGGAATCGTAACTGCGCGCTGAACTGTTGCGTCTGAAGTTATTCTGTCTCCCTTGATAATAATAGTTCTGGTTGTCATATTGTCTATTTCTATGATTGTCTCTGTCATATTCATTACTACCGGAATGCGATCTTTCTCTGTAACTATTATTACTCTGCCAGTGGTTGTCATATGGGTGGTGTCTGTTTTGTTCACGATTTGCGTTGTAAGAATAGCCTCGTCGTGTCCACTTATTATTTCTTTCATCGCGGAATTGCGACGGATATGACCTGTAATTGTTATGTTCCTGTTTCCGCTTTCCGCGATTGTCAGTGTCAGTTCCTAATTCTTGTAAGAGTCCCTGAAATGCTTCAATGTCGTCTTTGCAACGTCCTGCCAAAATAATATGTCGTAAATGTTCAGGCATTTTGATTAAGCAAATGCGGATGAGTTCTGAGGGGCTGTATGGGTTTGAAAGATACTGATTCTTATGCAACATGTCTTCAAAATATTTCATAAGACTGGAAAATTCAGATTGTTCGAAACGTTTCATCATTATGATGCTATGTTTTACACGTTCTTGTGTAGTTTGAGACCAATATGCAGAGAGGAAGGCATGATAAAAATCTCCTTCACTGTGACAATCGTGAATGACCGATCGCATTCTTACAGCTGGTTCATTCTCTAAGTAGCCACACATAAATTCTAATCTGTGCTCTAATGACCAGTTGGGAGGAAAACAATGAGAGAATTGATGGAGCCATGCTTGTGGATGAATGTCGTTGCCAGAATTCTTAAATGTTTTGAATTTACGTGTAGTAATGAACAGCTTATAGTCAAAATCATCATGTCGGCGAGTCGCATATCGGTCATTGTTAGGTCGTGTCGGCCGTTCCCTCTCAAAATTCGGTGCACATTCCCAATTTCTTTCATTACTTCCGAAATGCCCTGTGTTATTTTGTGTCTGTTCCGTATTTGTATGTCCCTCTTCCCGTATTGGGGCGCGAGTGTCCTCTGAAATACGTAATTCTTGTACTACTTGTGCCAACTGATCTTGCACTTCCCGGATTTCTCTTTTGTACTGTGTATTGATTTGATTTTGATTTTGTTTGAATTTCCTAATTTGTTCGCTCTCTTCTGTGTTATTAAAGACTACCGGTTTTGTGTCATTCAGATTATCGTCTACCTTCGTAGATAAATTATTTAGCTGATCCGAAAGTTCAACTACTTTCTCTGATAATGAACTAATTACCTCCATGTGTCTTTCTACTGTGTCCTTTAAGTTTTCCTGAGTTTTTGCAAGTTGCGTAACCGAATCGGTAGATGCAACTGAGTCAATCTTAGCTTGCAAGGTCTCATGATTTTCATGAACAATAATTTGCAGTTCTTTTATGGCTGCTTCGTGATTCTGTAATGCATTTTCATGCCGCGAAAAAATAGGTTGAAAATGCTCACAAATTTGTGTTTTTACGTCGTTACAGACTTTTTGACATTTCGATTCGATTTTATGCAACTCAGTAGTTAAATCTTCACGTGTTTGTTCAAGTGTGGTGTCTAACTTTTGAAGATTTTGTTCCATTGTGTCTAACTTTTGAAGCTTTTGCTGTGTTTGTCTCTGATTTTGTTCCATTGTGTCTAACTTTTGAAGCTTTTGCTGTGTTTGTCTCTGATTTTGTTCCATTGTGTCTAACTTTTCAAGCTTTTGCTGTGTTTGTCTCTGATTTTGTTCCATTTGTTGCATTAATTGCAATAATAATGTATTAGTGTCTGGAATCTGTTTCTCTACGCTTTTCGGCAGTGCATTTGCACCGACAACATTCACGTTTTGACAAGCAGAAAATGTGTCTTGACTTATTTGAGAAAACGGTGATGACCCAAAACCTGAATCTACAGTATTTGCGAAATTGTGTCCTGTCATTTCGGATTCCTGAGGCGAGCTGTTGCCGACCGATCGATCGATAATGCTTCCCTCTTCACTAATTGTTTCACTGTCCGTGCCATTGTTTGCCGCCCGCTCCATTTCCCTATGCACGATTACCAAATTACTACTTTGAACATCAGTTAATTCATTACTCTGCGGCGCTAACACACTGCCTTCGTCTTCACTGTCATTTCTCAGTTTACTTTGGAGCCTAGTATTACGTTTTTCACACGCCATTATTGTCACAGTATTTCACACGACAACACAGAAAAACACAATTTGAAGAGCAAAAATAAGAGAACACATTAACATAACACTGAAAATAATATCTAGTTAATTACAGCTGCGAAATACTTGGTGCAAATCTACATGCATGCCACAACTGTTTTACTGTACAACAATGAAAGGCTACAACTACAAAGGAGATTCTCTCTACAATTACGCGCTAGCAATAAACAAAAGCTACACTAAATACACAAACTACAAGAAAAATCAGAAGATTCCAGTGAGGTATCCTAGGCTAAGGGTCGACATATGAAACGTCCCCTTTGAACACTTCTACAGGACTGTGCTTAACCTGACACACAATGTTTTTAGCGCAACGCAATCTGACTTTCAAAATTCCCTACTAAAGAATGGCCCTGACTAACGTTAAACTATACCTTTTACAAATCACTTACCTCACAAAAATCTTCGCTGCTCAAGCTACTGCAATACAGCGAGCGCCACTACTGCCAGCTAAATAAAAGATTCAAACTACTAAAGGCACTAACTACTGATAGGGATAGTTAGCAAATGAAAGATATTAATAGAGAACAAACAATGTATTTACCTTAATATCATCACAAGTCATAATATATATATCAGTTCATGACAAATTAGAAAACTCCGCCATCTCTCTCCCCACATCCACCACTGCTGGCGGCTCACCTCCAACTGCGCAACGCTACGCGCTGTTCACAGCCAGCTGCCTAACACTACAATGGCGAGTATTACAACAATGCAAAGCAGCCACAGACTGCACACAGCACAGCCAGTGATTGTCATACAGAGGTGGCGTTACCAATAAAAAACCTAAACAGCCTACTTACATAGAGAAAACATAAACAGCCTACTTACAATATGACAGTGGCCGTATACCATCAGACTTTTGGGAAATATTCATCCACACAGATATTAAGTTTGCAAGAACCGAGAAGTGCTTCAACCATCGCATAATCAACGTGAACAATCGTTTTGTTGGCGCGTCCCCCAGTGACTTTAGGAATTCCGATGGATTGTTATCTATCGTTTGTGCCTGATTTGGACTTAATTTATCCAAAGTTCTTTTTTTAAACGAATTCTGATTATAATGCTGCATCCCCTGTCTCTTCTTTATCAACTCCCGTTTCTTCTTCTCTCACGTCATCTAACAAGTTGCTGACCAGAGTCATATACAGAAAAATGGCCATCAAATTTGAGGATAATTTTGGCTATAGGAAAGGTAAAGGCTCCAGAGAGGCAGTACTGACATTGCGATGGATAGTGGAAGATGACTCAAGAAGAATCAAGACGCATTCATAGAATTTATCACCCTGGAAAGAGCATTCTAATATGTAAAACTGTGCGAGATGTTCGAGATTTTCAGAACTATTGGGGTATGCTATAGGGAAAGATGGATAATATACAATAGGAAACAATAAGGGTGGAAGACCAAGAACGAGGTGCTCGGATTAAGAAGGCTGTAAGAGAGGGATGTCGTCTTTTGGTCCTACTGTATACATCGAAGAAGCAATGACGGAAATAATAGAAGAAGCAGTGACTGATATAATAGGAAGGTTCAATAGTGCGATTATTGTTCAAGGTGAAAGGATGTCAATGATAAGATTCGCTGATGTCATTGGTATCCCCAGTGTACGTGAGAAGTAATTACAGGATCTGTTGGATGAAATGAACGGTCTAATGAGTGCAGAATATAGATTGAGAGTAAGTCGAAGAAAGACGAAAGTAATGCGAAGTTGCAGAAATGAAGATAGTGAAAAGTTTAACATCAAAATTGGGGAGCACAAAGTAGATGATGAAGTTAAGGAATTCTGGTACCTACGCAGCAGAGTAAGATACGAAGGACGAATCAATGAGGACATAAAAAAGCAGATTAGCACTGGAAAAACAGCTTTCTAACTAAGAGAAATCTCCTAGTATCAAACTTTGGACTTAATTTGAGTAAGAAATTTCGAAGAACGTACGTTTGGGACACAGCATTGCATGGTAGTGAGCCATGGGTAGCGGGAAGACAGGAACAGAAGAGAATGGAAGCATTGAAAATGTGATTCCACAGAGGACGTTGAAAATTATATGGATGATTAGGTAAGGAACGAGGACATTCCCTGCAGAATCGGCGGGGAAAGGTATATATGGAAAACACTGAAGAGAAGAAGGGACAGGATCGAAAGACTTCAGTTAAGACGTAAGGGAATTACGTCCTTTTTTGGAGGGTGACTATCAACAGACGTCAACTAATGTATAAAATGCATGTTTTACCATCAGCCGCTTTTATTTTAAACCAAAATATCGTCCTGTTTCCGTCATGGACCATCTTCACGGA
This sequence comes from Schistocerca serialis cubense, assembly GCF_023864345.2. Lineage (NCBI taxonomy): Eukaryota > Metazoa > Arthropoda > Insecta > Orthoptera > Acrididae > Schistocerca > Schistocerca serialis. Next base: position 1,115,080,236 of record NC_064639.1, on the reverse strand, counting down.
TACGGGTTAAAATGGTATAAGCCACAACTCCTCTTTAGTACAGCTCTAAGAAAAAGGGGATAGTAGGATTACATGAGAGAAAATTCTTTTATGATGGCAAGTAAATGCAAATTAACAGATTTCGGAATTTTTCCTATACTTGTACTGTAAAACGTTGCATCTTGCCAAATGTCACGATTCTAGATTTACGGAAAGTACCCCATACGTTTTGATGATTATGCGAGTTTCAGTATACATGCCATAAATAGATGTATCATATGACTGCATGGATTTACAAGATTTAAGGTTTTACAACGCCAAGGGACTACAGACCTCGCCGGCGGAAGTGGCCGTGCGGTTCTAGGCGCTGCAGTCTGGAACCCCGAGACCGCTACGGTCGCAGGTTCGAATCCTGCCTCGGGCATGGATGTGTGTGATGTCCATAGGTTAGTTAGGTTTGACTAGTTCTAAGTTCTAGGGGACTAATGACCTCAGAAGTTGAGTCCCATAGTGCTCAGAGCCATGTGACTACAGACCTCAAAATGTGACATAAATTTAAACTTGATACATCTTCCCGTTCCTGGGGATGAGTTGTCTTATCCGGCGGATAGACAGACAGTTAGATAACAAATGAAAAGAAAAATTGTTTTCTTGCGATATAAATTAAAAATTTACGGATTTCTTCCTGTAGATGTACTGCAGAACCTTTCTTCCTGCAAAATTTCATAACTAGATTATGGGGAATACCGGAATATCCTACAGATTTTGTTGAGTATCAAAATGTGTGACTACTGGAGGTATTTTTTCATAGCATTGAGACAGAAGCTTGAATTTTTTATATCGTCAAGAGACCGTAGACTTTAGTATGTGAGAAGTTTTAAACTGGTACGTCTTTCCTTTCCGGAGAAAATGGGTTCGTAACAGTCGAAAAGACAGATAGATGGAGAACTAATTGGTCCTGTATGGATCCCGTTTTTACCAGTTGAGGTATGGAAGCCTAAAAGCAGTACCTCAAACTTGATGTGTTAAACCTGAAGAAACTTTTCACCAAAATTGCTATCTTGGTACGCTCTTTGCCCTGCTCAAATTTTATTTGCTGCACACGTTTTCTTTAGCGACTCTAAAATGAGTGCACTTGAGGCTGTGACGTCACCGCTACCTCCTTGGCCCTGGCGTCTGACAAGGCGTTGGACTGTCTGTCTGAAAACTGGTGACGGCTGGAAGAGAGCCCTCACTCACTTCTTCAAAGTGGATGCCTGCAGTCCTGATGGACGCTGAAATGTCATGCTACCGAGCTGTACCAGGTTCCTACAGGAGGAACAACGAAATGTCGCATCGCGCTGATGAAGCGTAATTTCGTGCGATAATTGGTTTTCGGCAGCATTGGGTGTTCAGCAGATATATCAGGGCAATACAAATGACGAAACAAGACGGTTGGATTGGCATGCTGTACTGACAAGATTTCGGCTTCTTGAGAAAACGAATTACCATACTTATTCAATGGACTGTGTGATTTTGTTTGGCTCCCATAGGGGATTTCAAATTGTATAGCGATTAGAGACATATAACTGACAACGCTCAAGTTTTCATTTATCTAACTTCATTTTTTGAGATGATAATTAAAATTATATGTCTAACCTTCTTAAATAAAGACCTTCACTGTAAAGAATGGTAAGGGACAAGTTAGTCGTTTGAGATATTACGCAGTAAACTTCCAGTAATTTCTCGTAAGTAGGCAATTAAAAGTTGAATGCATCGTCATTCTTTTGTTCAGATAAGTCATTGTTTTGAGTACGCTTAGCAAGTGTTAGCACTGACTTACCACGGTATACCTGTTCGACGAATTAATGAAATACTACAGCGCAACTACAAAAACACAATTTTGGTATGTCCGAATTATTTCGGTAATGATACTAAGACTAGTATTACAAATTTTTGCAATAGTAAAGCATAACACCCTCACGCATAAGTCTATGATTTAATACACATGAAATTAATTTTATTGTCTCCTTAGTACACCATGTAAACAATGTAAAGGATGGTCTTAGCGTTTCTGGCATCAAAAGGCCACGTATATTCTTGTAAACTATGGTAATGGGCAATCGTGACATTGTTTACTTGCTTAAATAACTATTTACGTTCGTCTGATTAGCAACAACGTTTGTGTTCAGGAACATATATAACGTCTTTATTTGAGTCGTAGCTACGACACCATCCTCAGGTTTATAAAAATTGTCCCTGAAAAGCGCTTTCCTGGCACGAACACGCCATTCGTCAGTACTTGTAGCCATGCTTTTGGCAATTAACAGTGTTTACTTGCTCAAATACTGACGAAGCTGGCACTAGTTAGAATCTGACTGTGGCCTAGCGGTTCTAGGCGCTTCAGTCCGGAACCACGTCGCTGCTACGGTCGCAGGTTCGATTCCTGGCTTGGGTTAGTTAGGTTTAATTAGGTCTCAGTTTGGGGGACTGATGACCTCATATGGTACGTCCCATAGTGCTTAGAGCGATATGAACCATTTAGAATCTGATATTAGAGACAAAGCTGCCACTTCTCGGCGTATCGCGGAACCATCAACCAATACGAACAAAGCACATCACATAACACGCTTTGCTTGTAAAAACTCTGTTTCTCATCGACTTTCCCTTTCATTTGTTCACAACCGATGACTTCAGATACGTGTGGAATATCATAAAGCTTGGGCCTATTTGGAATTTGATTTCTTGAAATTTTGAATTTTCTTGCTCTGTTTTAGATATTTCACTTATGTCAGACATCAGTTAGTCTTGGAACACTCAATGATATTCTACTTCATGTTTTATTACAGTCCCACGTCCATTTTCTTTTCTTATGATCAGAATGGAGGAAAGCTCTTTCCTAATAGTTCATGAAAGTACAATGTATCTTAGTTTTATGCGAAACAGAATTGCGATCTCGCTTGGAATGAGAGAAGTATTTTCACTTGGATTTCAAAGAATGCAGTTACATCTAGTTAGAATGCAGTTAAATCGGAACTCTGGAAACTCAGTATGCGAAATGCTGAGCGGAAGCAGGGATACGTGAATCTAGAATGCAGCCGAGACTTCACTGCAGAACTTCCGCCATAAGGATGCTGAACGCAGACAGGAATTCTGCGTCTTCAGACTGGATTGCGTGGCCATAAAGCTGCTCGGTTGTTACACGCTCATTATGGAGGAACGTCGCGCTACGTGATACGACGCGCTGCACCGGGTAACCGATGGTAGAAATGCAAGAGGAATTTCCAAGTCTTTACGAACAACGTCACAGAATAAATTTGCAGTAACTCGACATAAAAGTTTTCTGGGTATGGTACCGCGTCATTATGTATAAAACTACTGCCGCTGGAGAAAAAACAGCGTTTCGGCCACGGCTGCAGGACTAACCCTACGGCGAAGATAAGGCGAAAGACGCAAGCCTCAGTTAAGGACTCGAGAAGTGACGGTGACACAGCCAAGAGTCTTACTCCCAGAGTACCAGCCTCTCCTGGAATCTAAGGTGTGGGCTCAAAATGGTTCAAATGGCTCTGAGCACTATGGGACTCAACTTCTAAGGTCATCAGCCCCCTAGAACATAGAACTACTTAAACCTAACTAACCTAAGGACATCGCACACATCCATGCCCGAGGCAGGATTCGAAACTGCGACCGTAGCGGTCTCGCGGTTCCAGACAGTAGCGCCTGGAACCGCACGGCCACTCCGGCCGGCTCTACGGTGTTCCAAGGTACGTAAGGAAAGTTATCCTCTAAGGCCAAAAGTGAATGGGATCAATTCGCCTACTTACAATTTGGCAAAAGTATCTAGGCTGCAAATTCAGCGTCTAGTTGGCAAGACGAACTCTTATGTGATGAACTCCGCGCCCTGTATAGAACGCCTAAAGGGAGAAAGAATTTTATCTACGGACATCACGGTCAGCTTTGAAGTGAAGTCAATATTTACGAACGCGCCAGTAGATGAAACTATCTGCATCTTTCAGGAGCATGTCCCGCCAGACATATGCGACCTGGTTGAGTTGTGCCTGACTTCAACGTACTTCAAATGGCATAGGAAATACTACCAGCATACAGACGGCGTAGCCATGGGGTATCCCCTATCTCCGCTGGCAGCCGACATATTCATGGAAGCCTTTGAACCAACGGCCCTTGGTTCAGCTCCTTTACGAAGGTGGGAATCTAAGGAGATGGGACCTGGAAAATCTGATAAAACCAGAAGTTGTAGAGAGTTTCAAGGAGAGCATAAGGGAACAATTGACAGGAATGGGGGAAAGAAATACAGTAGAAGAAGAATGGGTAGCCTTGAGAGATGAAGTAGTGAAGGCAGCAGAGGATCAAGTAGGTAAAAAGGCGAGGGCTAGTAGAAATCCTTGGGTAACAGAAGAATTATTGAATTTAATTGATGAAAGGAGAAAATATAAAAATGCAATAAATGAAGCAGGCAAAAAAGAATACAAACGTCTCAAAAATGAGATCGACAGGAAGTGCAAAATGGCTAAGCAGGGATGGCTAGAGGACAAATTTAAGGATGCAGAGGCTTATCTCACTAGGGGTAAGATAGATACTGCCTACAGGAAAATTAAAGAGACCTTTGGAGAAAGGAGAACCACTTGCATGAATATCAAGAGCTCAGATGGAAACCCAGTTCTAAGCCAAGAAGGGAAAGCAGATAGGTGGAAGGAGTATATAGAGGGTCTGTACAAGGGCGACGTACTTGAGGACAATATTCTGGAAAAGGAAGACAATGTAGATGAAGACGAAATGGGAGATACAATACTGCGTGAAGAGTTTGAAAGAGCATGAAAGACCTGGGTCGAAACAAGGCTCCGGGAGTAGACAACATTTCTTTAGAACTACTGAAGGCCTTGGGAGAGCCAGTCCTGACAAAACTCTACCATCTGGTGAGCAAGATGCATGAGACAGGCGAATTACCCTCAGACTTCAAGAAGAATATAATAATTCCAATCCCAAAGAAAGCAGGTGTTGACAGATGTGAAAATTACCGAACGATCAGTTTAATAGGCCACAGCTGCAAAGTACTAACGCGAATTCTTTACAGACGGATGGAAAAACTAGTAGAAGCCAACCTTGGGGAAGATCTGTTTGGATTCCGTAGAAATATTGGAACACGTGAGGCAATACTTACCTTACGACTTATCTTAGAAGAAAGATTAAGGAAAGTCAAACCTACGTTTCTAGCATTTGTAGACTTAGAGAACGCTTTTGACAATGTTGACTGGAATATTCTCTTTCAAATTCTAAAGTTGGTAGGAGTAAAATACAGGGAGCGAAAGGCTATTTACAATTTGTACAGAAAGCAGACGGCAGTTATAAGAGTCGAGGGACATGAAAGGGAAGCAGTGGTTGGGAAGGAAGTGAGATATGGTTGTAGCATCTCCCCGATGTTATTCAATTTGTATATTGAGCAAGCAATAAAGGAAACCAAAGAAAAATTCGGAGTAGGTATTAAAATCCATGGAGAGGAAATATAAACTTTGAGGTTCGCCGATGACATTGTAATTCTGTCAGAGCCAGCAAAGGACTTGGAAGAGCAGTTGAACGGAATGGACAATGTCTTGAAAGGAGGATATAAGATGAACATCAACAAAAGTAAAACGAGGATAATGGAATGTAGTCGAATTAAGTCGGGTGATGCTGCGGGAATTAGATTAGGAAATGACACACTTAAAGTAGTAATGGAGTTTTGCTATTTGGGGAGCAAATTAACTGATGATGGTGGAAGTAGAGAGGATATAAAATGTAGACTGGCAATGGCAAGGAAAGTGTTTCAGAAGAAGAGAAATTTGTTAACATCGAGTATAGATTTAAGTGTCAGGAAGTCGTTTCTGAAAGTATTTGTATGGAGTGTAGCCATGTATGGAAGTGAAACATGGACGATAAATAGTTTGGGCAAGAAGAGAATAGTAGTTTTCGAAATGTGGTGCTACAGAAGAATGCTGAGATTAGATGGGTAGATCACATAACTAATGAGGAGGTACTGAATAGGATTGGGGAGAAGAGGAGTTTGTGGCACAACTTGACAAGAAGAAGGGACCGGTTGGTAGGACTTGTTCTGAGGCATCAAGGGATCACCAATTTGGCATTGGAGGGCAGCGGTTAGGGTAAAAATCGTAGAGGGAGACCAAGAAATGAATACACTAAGCAGATTCAGAAGGATGTAGGTTGTAGTAAGTACTGGGAGATGAAGAAGCTTGTCCAGGATAGAGTAGCATGGAGAGCTGCATCAAACCAGTCTCAGGACTGAAGACCACAACAACAACAACAACGTCCATGTTGCTGGGTCAAATACGTGGACGACACGTTCACTATATGGCCTCATGGTGAAATGGAGCTACACAAGTTCCACGAATATTTGAACAACATGCACGGGAAGATACAGTTTGTAACGCCGGAAATGCATATACTCCTATTTCCATCTATTGTACTATTATTTTTTTTCCTTATTTTGTTACCTCAAGATATGACATTTCTGTCTCTTTATATATTGTAATTGTTTTACTGTTTGTATATATATATTTATGCACTCATGACGAAGTATAATTGGTTTGTTTCGTAAATATTATTTATATTTTTACGCTGGGTCTTGCCTAGGGAAAACTGCTATCGAACGATTACGTCGATAGGTCGTGTGAAGAATCAAAGTGTGTAGGATCTTTGGTAGTGTTAACTCTGCCGCGTGGAGCGCGGGCAGAACAGTAGAGAGTCTGGCGGGAGTAGCGAGTGGAGCAGGTGTTGTGTGACGCTCCCGCGAGTTGCCGCGCTTTCGGGGTTTGGCAGCATGTAATTGCGCTCGACTCGCGATGATAGTTTCTGACATGGTGTCGCGGACGGGAAGCATTAGCTGGCGCACATCAAGAGCCCGTTTCGCCTGGCGACCGTGTCGAGAAGAAGGCGCGCCAACATCCAGCTTCTGCAACAGCGACGGCCGACAATGAGTGACTGTCACCACCTCCTCGATCGACGGTTTCAAACCTTCAATCAACCAACAAGGAAGACTAAAAGCACGTAAAGTTTCAGAACTGTATGGCAGACCTCAGCTTTTCAAATTGTTCCATTTGCCTCGCAAAATTACAGCAACTTAGCATGAACCTTTGTTGCTCATTGTCCCAATTGCATTGCCAAGCAGGGTCCCTTCCCTTTCCGAAATGAGCCCGAGGGTCGTTGAAATTCAAACGCCAGCATCATTCGATTTCACTGCTTTAATTTCAAAGTTCAGCTGGCTACAATATTTAGGTTACACGAGCAAAAATTAAGAGTGCGAGTTTTGTTAGCATATTTTAGCTTACCTGTGACTGCAGCTCAGCTTGGTACGTACTAAAATTTACTATTGTTAATAGTTCAGAATCATTTAATTCAAGTTCAAAGTTAAATCTCTTGTTTCTAAATTGCGTTGAGTCAAGTTGCTTTTGAAATGATTGTTGAGGTAGTCCAAGACTAACCGTATTTTACTGGATTTCGATGTGCTTCAGAAAGAAAGCTTCTTATTAATTTCAGTCACTAAATTAACTTTCAGTTTTCTGGTTTTATTAATTCTTCTGCTAAATTAAGTCAGAGTGTAGCGAAATTTATTACTTCTGACAAACTTTCAGTTTTCACACTACACGTGTCAACCTTCAGTTGCCACGCTTCTAGTGCTAATTATATGTGTAATAACCTTACTTTTTCAGTTACTATAGTAATTGTCCTTAGGACTGGCGACCGTGATTTCCTCCAAATCTCAAATATCTAATTACCGCTAGTTAATTGTTAACGTAACGGCCGCACATTTACTTTCTTTATTAACTTTATCCCTTTTCAAAATTAATTTCCACCAGTTTCATTTGCATTTTTCCTTTCATTAAGATGTAACCCTTTCCTCCCTCTTTACCGATAGATTAACTTCGGTGACGATTGCTTTTCCCAAATTTCCATTAGGTACACGCGGTTAAATTTTTCACTGTCTTTAAGGTCGATAAGTGAGGGGGGAGGTTACACGTGGCGACCTGGTGACAGGACAATCATCAAATTTGAGGTTGTTCTGGACACGAATTTTGCATTGTACAAATCTCGTAACAAAGTACTGGTTACGAAATGGTCGATACGTCAGCGAGAATATTAGTGTGAGGAATCCTAATTAGATTTGAGATTTGGCATTTATATTGAAAATTATTAAAATGAGTGAAGGCAACAATTGCCAAAATTTGGTTGACTTGGATACGGAACAATCGGTCGAACAGTGGGAAACGCGCACCGCGGTACCCATTGTTCAGGGGCAGGCGGCTAGCATGAAAGACGCGACCGCCGAAACGCAACAAAGAGCAGAAATGGAATTCCACACTTTAGAAAATGTTTCGGAGTCGGAAGTGAAAATCAAATGCGAATCCCTTGATGACGAATACGGGGGGACAATTAAAGAGGAAGCCGCTACGGAAGTAAAACCGGTAGTTTCCGGGAATTTAACTGATTTATTGAATGTTTTGATTAACGAAATCAAGAGTCAATCGGCCAAGCAAGAAGCTCAGTCTGAAAAAATTGAACGAAAGCGAGACAGTCACAACAAAGCTATTAATGTTGTTAACAACAATGTTGGAGTTGTTAACACAAAAGTTGATAAAATCAAAGAAGATATTGTTGTAATTAATACCGAAATCGGTAATCTTAAACAGGAAATGATAGGCGTTCAGGCGGAAATTGCGAGCATAAATACTCGTTTTAATTCTGAAATTAGCAGAATCGAGAAAAGTGTAGGAGAATCAGTTGCTCCGATCATCGAGAATAAGGTGACGGAACAAATTCAATTAGTGAAAAAAGAGGATCAAAAGAAGGTCGAAACTTTAAAGGCTTTAGTATCCGAAGTAGATACCAAAGTGACGAAGCAGGCTAATACCTGCGAAGAGAAAAAGAGGGAAGTGGAAACGCTTGCGACAACCACTTGCCAAGTGATTACGAGGGTGTCGGAATTAGAAAGGAAACTTGACGAAAAACAGAGCTATGTGCCAATCTGTGCACATAGTTCGGAGTTGTTGACGAAAGAGGAGCGGTTCGACCCCTTGAAAAAAGGCGGTATACACCCGACGGATTTCATTAAAAATTGTGAAAGAGTTTTACCCAGATCATGGACTGATGAGAGAAAAATTAATGCGATTATTGATGTGTTGGCTGGTGATGCCAAGCGTTGGGGCTTAAACCTCAACATTACGAACCTGACTTTTGACGAATTTAAAAATTTGTTTCTGGCTGAATACTGGTCAGAGCAAAAACAGCAAAGTGTCTGGCGCGAATTTGTCGTATCGAGGCCTTTCGATGCGAATTCGCGCGGTTCGATGAAGGAGTTTTGTGAGGGCTGGATCCGCAAGTTGGAATATTTGCGTGACCGCCGCTCGGAATCCGAAATAGTCTGGGAACTCTACAAGAAGCTTCCAGATGATACAAAACGATACGTAGGAAGCAATTACAGGACAATCAATGATTTCCTGGAAAGAGTGGAGGACGAGGACAATTGGCGCAATAATCGCGACAGTGGCAGAGGCCGTGGTAACAACAACGGGTACCACAGCAACCACAACAACGATAACCACGGGAATAATGCATACCGCATCCATGGCAGCAATAACAATAATGGTTCGGACCGTAATAACAATCGGTACAATGCAAATAATAACAGGAATGACGGAAACCAGTATCATACTAACGTGATACGGGCTTCACAGAATAGTAATAACGCCAGAGGGTGTGATCAGCCGCCTCAGCAGCATCCGGGGACTGTATCTGCTGGGACGAGACAGGGAAACCATTAGCCGCGCCGGTGAGTGGCCGACCGGGCGTGGAGAAATTTTGGCGGCCCAATAACAGTAGAAAACTCAGGTGTCGTCGTTATGAAAATTCCGTATGGAATAATCAACGGCGGGAGAGTGTGCCAGTGTTAAGAGAAAGGAGTGCGCCCACAAGTAGTAGATCAGCTGTATACACGGCAGTAGAAGGTACATTCACTGTCTGTGAGAACAATTTAAGTAGTGTTCCGGAAATCGATTATAAGGTGCCAGCTGTAATACCCACAGCGGAACTGGAGATTGAGTTTAAGAATGATTCGCAAGTGTTGAGAGAAGATCAGATGTCGGATAAAACGTCCGTCATCGAGCGAGGGGATGCAGAGAGGGATGAGGTCTGGTTAAGGCAGTTCGGTCGCTTATACGACGAACTAAGCGATTATAGGGGCCTGTACGGGAGAAGTGTTTATGGGGAGCGCGGGCAGGATTTGCCGCGTCTCGTCCCGCAGGAAGATAGTGATTGTGAAGTGATAGAAAGTTCTGGCCCTAACCGGCAGACTTTACTAGAAATAGTTGATGTTAATGGGGAGCACGAGCAAGATTCGTCGTGTTTCGTCCCGCAGGAGTTAGATGTTGAAGTAGTAACGGAAAGTTCTGGCCCTAACCGGCAGACTTTACCGAAAGTTATAGTGATAGAAGTAGCCGACCCATCCGACGCAAACCTCCAGTTTAAACGTTGCGAGAGTATTAAGGAGAAAGATTACGAAAATTTTAGTGATAGCCGAAAACGATTGGTAGAAAAGCACGTAGATTACAGCGTGTATGAGGTTAGAGCTGACGTTATACGGTCAGACGATAGCAGTGTGGGTTGCGCAGATACCGAGGAAGTAATTTCAGATGCTACTGGGCACATTTCTCCAGGTAGGTTGGCAGATGAGATCAATCTGACGAAAGAGGAATCAACGAAGGTGACAATTAGTGAATTGATAGCAAAGCAACACTCACTAGTTGACGAGTTACAGGAAAAGGTTTCGGTATTGGAGGCGAAGCTACAGACTAAGCCTCAGGACAGACGTGTTGAAATTAAAACTGTATGTGAACAGAGGCTGAAAAAGCCGCCAGATAAACCGGATTTAGGATCAAAGCCGGATGGTTTTTTCTGGAATGACCTGGATATAGACGAGGATTTACTGTGGGAAAATAAAGAAACAGTCGAGGACAAGTGTAGACAGATAGTAGTGTCTGTTAATATGCGCGACCTACAACTAAACGTGTTGATTGACACCGGTGCAGAATTGAGTGCTGTATCTGGCAAAATATTTGAGTTACTGAAAGACAGACCTGGCATCGTAGTTATGCCAGTAACAGGAGTGAAAATTATCGGTGCTACTGGGAAGGCCAGTAAACCGGTCACGAAACAAATTTTTGTCAACTTCGAGATATGTGGGGCACGATTTGAACAAGAGTTTGTCGTCGTGCCAGACTTAACTACGGAAGTAATTATCGGGTTAGATTGGCTATTAAAGTACCGTGCAGTGATTAACTGCGAAAGCAAAACGTTGACATGTACGTCCCAAGATAAAACAATAGTAGTTAGTTTTGACGAGGCAGGAGACGGTGTGCATAGGCAATACCAGCCTATACACATTGTTAACTGGCCGGATGGTATTGACGTAGGTATGAATCTGAACTACTGTAATGTGAAGAATCTCGGCATTGACAATAATGTAGAAAGTGAATTGGAAAGTATTGTAGACGGTGTGTCAAACGTAACACACGAACAAAGACGAGGCCGACTTTCCCGTACCTATTGCCATCACAACCATAGGGCATGGGGCAAATATGTAGCAGTATTTGAGAGAATTATGAACACCTTGAGACATGAATCTACGGGATTTTCTCCAGAGGAAATCCTGTTGGGTGACAGAAATACAAGTTTAGTGGAAGAGATAATCAAATTCCCTCCACGGATTGACATTAGTATTGGTGTGAAAAAGGATCGTTTGCGAGAAGTAATGAAGCTAAAAGCCGATGCTCGCATACGTCGTCATGACACTAAAGCGCGTTTTGATTAATCCATTTAATTTTAATCAATTTAATCATGATCTAATCAACTGAAAAATCCAAGCTGCTAGTTTAAGTTTTCAGCTGAGTCACAGTAGATTAAGGAATGTATATATGATTTTGTAAATAGCTGTAAGATTTCATAAATATGTGATTTACTAGTCATTGCCGATGTACTTAGACGCTGTTTTAAGTTTCAGGCTAGTACATGCGTGTGATGATGGACAGTGTTGAGTTATCCACTGTGATAGTATTAAGGGACTCCTTGAGATTACTCGGGAGTGAGTTTTTCCTAAAGAATTCAGTGAAACGGACGTTCTGGAAACGCCGTCACAAGGGGGAGTGAGATCAAGCGTGCCGCACACGCGGGCGCAACTATACTGGCGAGGCGAGCCGCTGTCGGCTCTTGTGCCGCTGTTGGCTCTTGTGCCGCTGTCGGCATTCTTTGTACTTGCGAGTACGAAAGGCGGAATAGTTTTTCTTCCCGGACAGCTGATGTGAAAGAATTCTGCTGTCAATATTTATGTTTTTTTTCGATCTACTGAATATTATTTTCTTGTTTAGCGTTAAGTGGAATCTCATGACGAGATATTAATTATGAAAAGGTTATGTAAAAATGTGTATTCTATGTAATTAATTATTAATTTGCGTATTTTGATCTACCTGTTTTTATGACCATGTACTCTGATTAATTTTGCAAATAGTATTCCATTTCTCATAGTGTTACGAATTTTAATGATTTTGGAATAGCTAAACCATTTTCTATATCTTCTACGAATTTTAATATGTTGTCAACCTGTTTTATTTTGTGCAAGATGACAGAGTGGAATAAGATTAGGAGTGTCCCCACTCAATTATTATGGTCTAAAAATTGATTTATGATTAATTAGACGAATGCTAAATTTTGTTGATGTTTTGAGCATATGCATTTCCGCTGTTTCTTTTTTGGGACATTTTCTGAGTCTGTTTACGTTACACGAACATCCTCAGACAATGTGGGGCACGTGTAACGCCGGAAATGCATATACTCCTATTTCCATCTATTGTACTATTATTTTTTTCCTTGTTTTGTTACCTCAAGATATGACATTTCTGTCTCTTTATATATTGTAATTGTTTTACTGTTTGTATATATATATTTATGCACTCATGTCGAAGTATAATTGGTTTGTTTCGTAAATATTATTTATATTTTTACGCTGGGTCTTGCCTAGGGAAAACTGGTATCGAACGATTACGTCGATAGGTCGTGTGAAGAATCAAAGTGTGTAGGATCTTTGGTAGTGTTAACTCTGCCGCGTGGAGCGCGGGCAGAACAGTAGAGAGTCTGGCGGGAGTAGCGAGTGGAGCAGGTGTTGTGTGACGCTCCCGCGAGTTGCCGCGCTTTCGGGGTTTGGCAGCATGTAATTGCGCTCGACTCGCGATGATAGTTTCTGACATGGTGTCGCGGACGGGAAGCATTAGCTGGCGCACATCAAGAGCCCGTTTCGCCTGGCGACCGTGTCGAGAAGAAGGCGCGCCAACATCCAGCTTCTGCAACAGCGACGGCCGACAATGAGTGACTGTCGCCACCTCCTCGATCGACGGTTTCAAACCTTCAATCAACCAACAAGGAAGACTAAAAGCACGTAAAGTTTCAGAACTGTATGGCAGACCTCAGCTTTTCAAATTGTTCCATTTGCCTCGCAAAATTACAGCAACTTAGCATGAACCTTTGTTGCTCATTGTCCCAATTGCATTGCCAAGCAGGGTCCCTTCCTTTTCCGAAATGAGCCCGAGGGTCGTTGAAATTCAAACGCCAGCATCATTCGATTTCACTGCTTTAATTTCAAAGTTCAGCTGGCTACAATATTTAGGTTACACGAGCACAAATTAAGAGTGCGAGTTTTGTTAGCATATTTTAGCTTACCTGTGACTGCAGCTCAGCTTGGTACGTACTAAAATTTACTATTGTTAATAGTTCAGAATCATTTAATTCAAGTTCAAAGTTAAATCTCTTGTTTCTAAATTGCGTTGAGTCAAGTTGCTTTTGAAATGATTGTTGAGGTAGTCCAAGACTAACCGTATTTTACTGGATTTCGATGTGCTTCAGAAAGAAAGCTTCTTATTAATTTCAGTCACTAAATTAACTTTCAGTTTTCTGGTTTTATTAATTCTTCTGCTAAATTAAGTCAGAGTGTAGCGAAATTTATTACTTCTGACAAACTTTCAGTTTTCACACTACACGTGTCAACCTTCAGTTGCCACGCTTCTAGTGCTAATTATATGTGTAATAACCTTACTTTTTCAGTTACTATAGTAATTGTCCTTAGGACTGGCGACCGTGATTTCCTCCAAATCTCAAATATCTAATTACCGCTAGTTAATTGTTAACGTAACGGCCGCACATTTACTTTCTTTATTAACTTTATCCCTTTTCAAAATTAATTTCCACCAGTTTCATTTGCATTTTTCCTTTCATTAAGATGTAACCCTTTCCTCCCTCTTTACCGATAGATTAACTTCGGTGACGATTGCTTTTCCCAAATTTCCATTAGGTACACGCGGTTAAATTTTTCACTGTCTTTAAGGTCGATAAGTGAGGGGGGAGGTTACAAGTTCACGCTCGAAATAGAGAAGAATTGTGCAATTCCATTTCCAAACGCCGAAGTATACAAGACAACGGAGGGCACAATGGGGCACAGAGTATATCGCAAGCATACGCATAGCGACAGGTATCTACGCGCCGAATCCTTCCACCACTCAGCGCAGGAGAACTCGGTCATCCGTTATTTGGAAATACGTGCGCAGCGTCTAAGTGATGCTCAAAACAGAACACCTGAGTGTAAAAGGCTACGCACAAAGTTTCTAGCCAATGGCTGCAGCCATAAGTAAATCCACACAATCTTGTCGACGAATACAAGTAAGCAAGATAAGCCAGAAATAGACAAACTGCAGTCAACAGTGCGATAACCCTATGTAAAAAATGTTACTGATCGAATAGGCAAAGCCGGCCGTTGTCACCGAGAGGTTCTAGGCCCTTCAGTCTGGAACCACGCGGCTGCTACGGTCGCAGGTTCGAATCCTGCCTCGTGCATGGATGTGTGCGATGTCCTTACTCTAAGTTAGGTTTAAGTAGTTCTAGGTCTAGGGGACTGATGACCTCAGATGTTAACTCTCATAGTGCTTAGATCCATCGAACAGGCAAACACCTTCGCCGGGTTGGGGTGCAGCCTGTCTTCTATAGTGGTCGCAGGATCGAGGACATGCTAGGCTCCACTAAGGAAAAGGTGGATACATCTCACTCTGCAGGCGTATACAAGGCAGAATGCGAATGTGGAGAGGCATATATCTGCGAGACTGGTAGGCCAAAAGTAACGCGCATTCGGGAACACGAGCGTTATCTTCGTCTTGGGCAACACAACAAATCTACAGTGGCAAAACATCAGCAAGATTGCGGAAAAGAAATAAAATTGAGCGAAGCCTTTGTGTTGGCCAAGCAACCGGTTACGACGAAATGCAAAGTCAGAGAGGCATCAAAATAATTAAACGCCCTAAGAAAATGAATAGAGAGGATGGACTCAGGCTTGCCCCGTCTTGGCTGCCAGCAATCAGTGCCCAACCGACCGCACTGTCAACACGAGGCGTGAGCACTACCGGCCAGTAACTGCCGCCACATGGTCGACGTCCAGCATTCGTAAACAGGAAGCGGTGACGGTTCGACGGTGACCACCAACCACGGCACATGACACGAGAGCCAATAGACAACAGTGGTTAAGCTCTCCCTACACCGCAATAACCTATTAAAATAAAGTTCCCTCTCCTTCGTCCTTAAGTGACCAATGAAACGAACTGTCTCTTTAAAATTATGACGTAATGGCATGCGCAGTGAACAGTAACATATATATATATATATATATATATATATATATATATATATATATATATATATATGTATATATATATATATATATATATAGGGACACAGCACAGCTAGAGCGCACCAGTAGACCCAGAAGAAGGCCGCTGCAACCGTTGTGCTTCTCCAGCAGCCGTAGTTTCGTACATGACGCAGTACCATACCCAGAAAACGTTTATGTCGACTGACTCTGGCCGCGGAAGCCTACGCAATTATATTTGCAGTAATTGTTGAGAACCTCCGCCATAATTAAGGGTAAAAATAATTGAATTAGAAGGAAGCGTAGTGAGGACAGTTGGTATTATATAGAGGACAATTGATATTATTTTCCCCCTACAGCGACAGCCAAAGGTATAGACTAGACTTACGTAATCAGGAGCTACATACTGTCAAAAAAATAGCGCCAAAATACACGCACAACAAAAAAGTTTTGCAGCGCCTCGGTTCCGAGAGTTCCGGAACCTGTACAGAATATTGGAATAAAGATCAACATAAACACCATTTCCTCCCTTTTTTTTCCTCATGGAAGCCACACACTGCATGTTGTACCACTACACAGCGTGACCTTCAGAGGTGGTGCCCAGATTGCTGTACACACCGGTGTCTCTAATATCCAGTAGCAAGTCCTTTTGCTTTGAAGCTTGCCTGTAATCGTCGTGGCATACTATCCACAAGTTCATCAAGACACTGTTGGTCCAGATTGTTCGACTCCTCGACGGCGATTCGGCGTAGATCCCTCAGAGTGGTTGTTGAGTCACGTCGTCACAGTCCTTTTCAGTTTATCCCAGGCATGGTCGATAGGGTTCATGTCTGGATAACATGCTGGCCACTCTAGTCGAGCGATGTCATTATCCAGAAGGAACTCATTCACAAGATGTGCGCGATGGGGGCGCGAAATGTCGTCCATGAAGACGAATGCCTCGATAATATGCTGCCGGTATGGTTACATTATCGGTCAGAGGATGGTATTAACGTATCGTACAGCGGCGTACTTCGGCCCCTCACAATGCCCACCACAAAGCACCTTGCTGCACACGCTGGACGATGTGTCTAAGGCGTTCAGGCTGACCGGGTTGCCTCCAAACACGTCTGTGACAATTGTCTGGTTGAAGGCATATGCGACACTCATCGGTGAAGAGAATGTGATACCAATCCTGAGCGGTGCATTCGGCATGTTGTTGGGCCCATCTGTACCGCGCTGCATGGTGTCAGGAAATTCATTCAAGCAAGTTCTTGAAGGGACTCACACACAGTGAATCCCGGAAGCTGAGTGTTATTCTTGGTGGAATTCTCTTGGAAAACGGGAAGCGCTTCTCAGTGATGCCTTGAACGACACAGACGTTATCATCTTTCAACCCGAAATCATCCAAGTCTTGAACGAGAAAGTGGTCATCATTGTAACTCAAATTGTGGAAAACAAGATGGGTAATTGCCTGCATTATGAGCTGTACTGCGGAGCTTCCCTGTTAGACGACAGTGTTCTCTATGTGGAGTTTCTACTTGTACATCAAACGGCAGCCCACAATTATGACAATCAACTGCCCGTTTTTACAAGGTATCATTCTTCTCTGAGTTGGTTATGGAGACACTGTTGTTATAAACCACTTCAATTTCCCATACAGGGTTTTAGAGCTCAACAGGCAGACGTCTCTCAGGATTATACCTGACGTAAGATTCGAATCTCTTACGATTAGAGTCATACGAGTGCGCCACACGATACTCTGCCGCATACAGTACGTGCCGTTCGGTGAAGTTGGCATGGGAGGCAGAGGATTCATCTTGGCAGGAGCCACGAGGCACTTGAAGTCGTCATAAACGACGAAGGGATACCGCGCCGGACGACGATAGTTCTTAAACCGTAATAAGTTTTTATCCGGTGTAAGTACTTCAACAAACACCGGTTTCTGGCTTGAGCAGTCAATGTGGTTCTTTCGAGACTATTTACTCATGGTAAACGAGTTGAGGCATCTACGGCAAGAATACCTTGCCAGTTCCGTATTTGACAATTGCGGTGAATGTTGTTGGGACATGCTTTTGATCCTCACCCGGTGTTGTTCCACATCCTGCGAAAAATGCGCTGACCAAGTTGTTTGGGAAAGTATAGGTGTTCAGCTACCTAACGCTTGACTTTTTTCTGCTGAATTTTGTACTCATTATCTTCATCTTTCGGCTTATCAATCTCCTGGGTGTTTACATGAATTGAATAATCAGGTTCCCGCCTGTATCAGTGATCATAAGCCTGTGAAGCATCTACGACGACGAGTCTTACGAGGATTGTTAAGAATGGTAGAAAGATGTATTTGTTCACCAAGAGTGACGGGATACAAATTTTAGAATATCTTGGCAATCAAAAAATATTCGTTTATGAGGACGAAGATGTGGAGTCCCAATGGAATAAATTCATAGGAATCGTTCAATATGCACTGGACAACATGTTGCGAGTAAGGTTTTAAGGGATGGGAAAGATGCGCCATGGTATAATAGCCGTGACAGAAAAACTCTAGGTAAACAAAGAGAACTTCGATTCAAGAGAAGTAAAATTCCTAGCTGACAGACAAATGCTGAACGAAGCGAAAATGAGCGTAAAGAGAGCAATGAGACAAGCGTTCAATGATTTCGAAAGTAAGACGTTGTCAACCGACCTGAGTAAAAACCCTAAAACATTTTACCCGTATGTAAAATCAGTAAGTGGGTCAAAATCATCTATTCAGTCTCTCAGCGACCACAGCGACACCGAAACGGAAGATAACAGAGAGAAGGCCGAAATACTGAATTCGGCCTTCCGAAGTTGTTTCACCGCGGAAGATCGTAACACTGTCCCTCCGTTCAATCGTCGTGCGAACGTCGAAATGGCAAATATTGACATAACCGATCGCGGAATTGAAAAGCAGCGACAATCGCTTATTAGTGGAAAGGCTTCAGGACCAGATAAGATACCTATAAGATTCTATAAAGATTATGCGAAAGAACTTACTCCCTTTCAAGCAGTAATTTGTCGTAGATAGCTTGAACAACGAAAGGTACCTAACGACTGGAAAGAAGCGCAGGTCATTCCCGTTTTTAAGAAAGGCCGTAAGACAGATCCACATAATTATGGACCTATATCGTTGACGTCAAACTGTTGTAGAATTATGGAACATGTTTTATGCTCAATAATTATGACATTTTTGGAAAATGAACAGCTCCTCTATAAAAATCAACATTTATTCCGCGAGCAGAGATTGTGCAAAATTCAGCTCGCTCTGTTCCTGCATGAGATCCACAGCGAAATGGACAACGGTGCTCAGCTTGATACTGTGTTCCTTGATTTCAGTAAGGCATTTGACTCCGTCCAGCATTGCCGTTTAATGAAGAAAATACGAGCTTACGGAGTATCTGAGCAGACTTGAGATTGGATTCAAGACTTACTCAACGCGTCGCTCTTAACGGAACAAAATCGACTGATATAGGGGTAATATCCTGATACCATAGGGAAGTGTGACAGGACTGTTGCTGTTTACAATATATATATAAATGAATTAGTAGAAAGTTTCGTATGCTTTATAAGGCTATTCGCAGAAGATGTAGTTGTCTATACCAAAGTAGCAACGCCTGAAGATAGAATTTCAGAACGGCCTGCAGAGAGTTGATGATTGTTGCAGGCTCTGGCAGTTGACCCTGAACGTAAATAAATGTTATATGTTGGGCATATAGGGGAAAAGAAATCCACTACTGTACAGCTAAGCTGTTGATGACAAACAGCTGGAGACAGCGTTTGCCGTAAAATGTCTAGGCCTAACTATCCAGAGCGACCGCAAGTGGAATGACCACATAAAAGATTTAGTGGAAAAAGCAGACGCCAGACTCAGATTCATCGGAAGAATATTAAGGAAATGTAACTCATCCACGAAAGAAGTGGTTTATAAGGCGCTTGCTCGCCCGATTTTTGAGTATTGTTCATCTTTCTGGGATCCCTATCACGTAGGACTGATAGAGGAGATAGAGAAGATCCAACGAAGAGCAGCGCTTTTCGTCGCTCGGTCGTTTAGCTGGCGAGAGAGCGTTACAGAGATGCTAAACAAACTCCACTGGCAGATGTTATAAGAGAAGCGTTGTGCATCGTGGAGAGATTTACTATTGAAATTTCGGGACAGCACTTTGCAACAGGAGTCGGACAACATATTACTTACCCCCCACCGCTCACACATAAATCTCGCTTATTGACCATGAGGAGACAATTCGAGAAATTAGAGCCAATACAGAGGGATATCGACAATCATTCTTCCCACGTTCTATTCGCGAGTGGAATAGGTTTGGAGGGATGAGATAGTGGTACCGAATGTACTCTTCGCCACACACCAATAGGTGACTTGCAGAGTATGATGTAGATGTAGATGCTTCTCGAATTTTTGTAGGTCCTGGAGTTTTATGAAGAATGAGATGCCTTGGAAATTGGAATGCCCTTAGACATCAGATGTTTTGTACGTTCTAGTTTCAGATTAATGTTCAATGTGATTTTTACTGCTAGACAGAAGGGACCATATAAAGCAATAATTATCCATATGATTCTGAGCATTAATTAATGTTCTTTTAAAAGCAACCTGTTCTGGAAGAGTGTTGAAATTGGAAGCCCAAATAAGTGGAAAAAGACATGGGAGTGTGTACTGAGGTGGACTACATGACTCATCGCCTTACCGGTCCCTCTTCCATGCATTTCTGAAAAATGGTCCCGTATGATGCGCTTGGTAAATGTTATGAACCACACTGCTGCGGACTTGCCCATGATATTACGCCATTTATCCCCCTGATCTGGACGATGCTTTTCTGCTCAGAGCGAGCAACACTGCGCTCTTTCAGTGCGTATGGCTGTTCATAGTACAGAGCTGCTTTGCACTTAATTGCAAGACATCGTGGGTCTTTGACGTATCTATGGGATGCCTTTTTCAGAACTGCTTGACAAACATTAAGGGAATGCGCCAGCAGTCACTGAGTAGTCCAGTGTGACCGCAGGACTTACTTTGGGATCCATAACAATACAGTCAGGGGTGCTGCTGCTGCTAAATACAACGCAGTGTCTGAGTGATCTCCGATGTTGGTGATGGTGACGTTCACGAGAAGGGCCATTGTGAAGAGAGAGTGGCCCAGACCATGGCAAATGGGCCAGAGTTGTGATACTGTGGGTCAATGATGGACCACGCTGGAGAGTCAACGGCCTGGGCTGCACTGCAGACAGTGGATTGAGCTACTGTTGCGCATCCAGTCGCAGGTACATGATTGCTGATGATGCACTGGATTGTTGATACACGTCCCGCTACAAGTAGATGGACACACATGGCGGACTGGAATGCTACATATCTAGTCGTGAGGGCATCGTCATAGATTGGGCTCTAGCATGTCCGACTGCAGGTACATTATCATTGATGATGCACCAGCTGAGGGAATATAATCGCATATGGCATACTGGGCTGTGTGTATATCATCATGGGTGGCGGCTCAGGCTGTGGGTACATCATTATGGTCGATAGACCAGACTGTTGGTACTTCATCATTGGTGATGGGTCGAGCTGCAGGTCATCATCACAGCTCGTGGTCTAGTGGCTAGCGTTGCTACCTCTGGATAACGGGGCCCCAGTCTCGATTCTCGGCCAGGTTGGGGATTTTGTCTGCCCACGGGCTGAGTATCTGTGCTGTCCTCAACATTCCATCATCATTCGTGAAAGTAGCTAGTTTGGACAGTGTAAAGATTGGGAATTTGTACAGAAGCTGATGACCATGCAGCTGAGCGCCCCAAAACCAAACATCAGCATCACAGTTAGTGTGCCAGGATACTGCAAGTTGAGCATCCTGTCGGATCAGATAACTGTAGGCACAGATCTGCCACCCATTCTCTCCTCCACATCACCTCCCACAGAATTAGGGGGGAATATATTAAGTATCATGTATAATTAAAAAATAAACTGATATGCGGAGACATCTATAGTGTTGCTACTCAGGTTCAAAATCCGCTTGCCTGAATCAGTCCTCGGAACAATACTGGCCTAATCAGCATCACCATGCCCCCCACATTGTTTGTGGATCAACACACCCCTAGGTGATGTATTCAAGTGCACCTAGAAACAAGCAAAAAGACATTACGTTAGTAGTCCATACATGAAAATGTGTTGGGTGTTTGTATTGCATAACAGAAGAACAGAAAGAACTGCTACCCACGTATTCCCTCCTCAGTGACCGTCGTCACCCTCTGTGAACTAATGGTGGAGATTAGCCTTATTCGCTGTGTCAAAATGTTCACCTAGGAATCATTATCATCGTCATAGAGTGCGCCTAGAACCAAAGAAGAAGCATATCACGTGAGTAATGCTAGCATGCAAGTGTGTGTGCCACATTATTATTATTATTATTATTGTAGAAGGAGAACTGCAGTAGAATGAACTACATCTGCTGACGTATGCTCTTCGACAACTGGCGTCGTCTGTGGGGAAAGGTGTTACCTCTAATACAGGGACCTCCTGCACATCATCGTCGTAGGTAGTTACTGGGTGATTGCGGCAGCGTTCATTCAAATTTATAGGATGTCTGTGGAACCAGATCCGTCACCATGGCCGCAAACTCATTGAAGAAGTCTACAATAGACAGAAATGAAATGCATAACGTTAGAACATACATGGAGATGGAGGGAAGGAGAGAAAATAATGTATCCAGTCGCCATCCTCTGGAATGGGAAGCTGTTTCACGAGATCCTCGAGCGCACTGTCGCTCAACAAGGATGACGATATGTTCTTGTCTGCAACAGAAAAAGAGGGACAAGAGGAAATTGCTCAACAGATTGTAGCTAAGAAAAGAAAAAAGGAACACACACACAAAACAACATGAACAGAAATTGTGATGTCACCGCCAGACACCACACTTGCTAGGTGGTAGTCTTTTAAATCGGCCGCGGTCCGCTAGTATACGACGGACCCGCGTGTCGCCACTGTCAGTAATTGCAGACCGAGCGCCACCACACGGCAGGTCTAGAGAGACGTCCTGGCACTCGCTCCAGTTGTACAGCCGACGTTGCAAGGAAAGGTTCACTGAGAATTACGCTCTCATTTGCCGAGACGACAGTTAGCATAGCCTTCAGCTAAGTCAATTGCTACGACCTAGCAAGGCGCCATTTATCCTTTGCTATGTATCTAATGACGCATATACTGTATCAACAAGACCAATGTTCACCAATTGTGGATTAAAGTTAAGTATTCCAGCAGCTACGTACTTTTCTTTATAGCATTCATTACCTACCCTGTTTCAGACCTCACGCCAGCCTGCGTGAGTTTAAGCGCGTGCCTTTCGGTTACCCGTCACTGTGCATTGGCTGTCTTGCCAGTCCACAACATTTTTGGCGACGACGATTTAACGGTCGTATTGCTCTAATTTACTTGTTATGGCTTCGCCACAATCTCCAGATGTACTGTCCGAATTTTATCGCTTGCAGAATCAGCAGACGCAGGCGTTATTGGATGCTCTTGGACAGCTCGTCCAGGGTCAACGTGCGATGCAAAACGATGCGGCAGCCGCCGCTCACCTGCTACCGCACCCACAACATGCAGTTGCTCCACCGTTTCGACACTTCAATGCGGCAATGGAAAGCTGGACGGAGTGGTCACGCCAATTTGGATTTCATCTCGCCGCCTACGGAATTCGAGGTAACGAGCGGCAGCCTCATTTATTGGCGTTTGTAGGGGTGCAGATGTACCGTGTGATAGTGAAATTATTTCCCTGAGGCGACGTAGCAACTCTGTCCTACGACGAAATTTTGTCTGCATTAGATGCATATTTCAAGGAATCAGTTAATGTAGTTGCAAAAAGGTATACGTTCTTTCGTACAAAACGTACGGCCGGTCAAACTAATCGGGAGTGGGTTGCAACTTTGCAAGGCCTTACGCTGGATTGTGCTTTTGAGTGTGAATGTGGACTCCCTTATTCAGATACTATGGTGCGTGATGCAATTGCACAGAACGTTTCTGATGTTCGTATACAGGAGCAAATTTTGAAACTAGTCAATCCCTCCCTTCAACAAGTGATAGACATATTGGATAGGCAAGACACACTTGACTTTGCTCAGGAATCCTTTGAAACTTCGCCAGCTGTGTGTCACATTAACCGGCCAGCCGGGCGGGCTGCACGGAACGGTAAACAGCCCTCGCGCACGTCCGAGCAGCCACGTGTGCCGCGCAAGCATGCAAATGCAGTGAAATCATGCCTGCGGTGTGCTACTAGACATTCGCGTGAGAATTGCCCGTCACGCCAAGCTATTCGCTTTTTCTGTAATAAAAAAGGACATGTTCAGAGTGTTTGCCAGAAAAAGCTCAGAACGGACAGTAAAAACCATTCCAGGCCCTTTGCTTCGCGCCGGAATCGAACCAAGAATACTCAGGCTCGTGAACCTTCGCCCATGGAAATTCATGTAGTTAATTCCACTCCGCCCAGTGCCAATCTCTCTAACAGTGACTGTGTTCGACCCACAAATAGTGTGCGTCGACGTCGACGGAAATTCTGTCAAGTCGCAAGTGCTTCTGTACCAGTGTCTGTTCACGTTGCACGAGACAGTCGCTCTTGTCGTCAGCAGGGCAATAAACTTTTTGTAGACTTGGACATCAATGGCAACGTGATCCTATTTCAGCTCGATACCGGAGCTGCAGTTTCATTGATCAATAAAGACATGTACAAACAACTGGGCACACCTCCGTTGCGTGCCGCAAATGTTAAGCTCAGTAGTTATTCAGGATCGCTTATCCCTGTGTTAGGACAGTGCAGCCTTCTTGCAACATACAAGGGACAAACAAAACTTGTGTCATTTTATGTCCTTCGTTCTTCTTCTGCTGTGAACTTGTTTGGTTTAGATTTATTTCAGTTGTTTCACTTGTCTATAGTCAATCAGGTCCTATCAGTGAACCAGACTGTGCCTTCAGACAGTGTTTCTCGTCTATGTGACGAATTTGCGGACATTTTTGCACCGGGCCTTGGTTGCGCTAAGAACTATAAAGCACAATTGGAACTGAAAGTAAACGCGCAACCAAAATTTTTCAAAACGCGCAATGTTCCCCACGCATTGCATGATGAGGTCGCAAGAACATTACACGATTTGGAATCGCAAGGTGTAATTGAACGTGTGCAGGCTTCTCTCTGGGCTTCACCCTTAGTAATTTTGCCAAAACCTTCTGGAAAATTGAGACTTTGTGTGGACTTCAAGGCCACAGTGAATCCACAACTAGTGATTGCCACTTTTCCTTTACCCCGACCGGAAGATCTGTTTCACAAACTGAGCCCGGGTAAATATTTTTCGAAGTTGGACCTAGCCGATGCGTACTTGCAAATACCGGTGGACGAAGAATCCCAGCGCGTATAGGTGGTTAACACGCATCTTAGTTTGTACAGATTCAAAAGACTGCCATTCGGGTGTGCATCCACCCATGCATTGTTCCAGCAATATTTACAAACTGTTTGTGCCTCGGTCCCTACTGCAGAAAACTATCTGGACGATATTGTGATCTCCGGAAAGACAGAAGAAGAATATTTAGCCAACCTCCGAACATTATTTCAGGTCTTGCGACAAAATGGTCGTCGCATGCGGAAGGACAAATGTGTGTTTTTTGCTCGTGACTTACCATATTTGGGACATGTAATCAATGCCCAAGGCATACATCCGAGTCCAGAGCACCTCCGTGCCATACAGGACTTGCCTTCGCCGCAGAATTTGAAGCAGCTACAGAGTGTGCTGGGTAAAATTAATTATTACAACCAATATATTCCCCAAGCCGCTTCCATTTCAGCTCCGCTTCATCGCTTACGCCGTAAAGGTGTTCCGTTCGTCTGGACGACGGAATGCGAACGCGCCTTTCGCCAGTTGAAATCGGCGTTGCTTTCTAATACTTGCCTTACGCCATTCGATCCACAGAAACCCCTTTTGTTGATTGTAGATGCATCGGATTTCGGGATCGGTGCTGTGCTTGCGCACAAAGATGGCTCGCATGATTGCCCTATTGCCTTTGCGTCCAAATTGCTCTCGTCTGCGCAAAGAAATTATTCCCAGATAAAGAAGCTTTGGCTCTCGTCTTTGGTGTTACTAAGTTCCATGATTTCTTGTATGGTCGTCACTTTACCATTATCACAGACCACAAACCTTTGACATCGCTTTTTCATCCGAACAAGCCTGTACCTCCACGTACAGCGCAGAAATTCTTTCGCTGGTCTATTTTCCTCTCGCAGTACCGCTACGATATCTTGTATCGGTCCACTGCTAAGCACGGAAACGCCGATGCGTTGTCCCGTTTGCCTGTTGCTGAGGATAGAGCATTCGATTCTTTGGAACTTGCTTGCATGTTCATTGACTCTGAAACCGAAGACGTGGTCGAATCGTTTCCGATCGATTTTTGTCGTGTAGCTACAGCCACAGCTGCTGACGCTGTCCTTGCTACCGTTTTGCGTTTTGTTGCTACGCAATGGCCCTTGTCAAAGTCACGGATCGAGGATCCGTTGCTTCGCCGATTTTTTACTAACAAGGAGAGACCTTTTGTTCGACGTGGTGTTTTGCTGTTGCGTTCTGATAATGATCAGTCCAGAGTCGTGGTTCCACGTTCGTTAGGGTCCTCTGTCTTACGACTTCTCCACCAAGGACATTGGGGTATAGTGTGAACGAAACAACTTGCTCGTCAGCGCTGTACTTGGTTCGGAATCGATGCTGCGATTACGAATATGTGCTCTTCTTGCCTGGCGTGTGCCGAACAACAATCCGCCCCACCGCGGAAATTCTGTGCATGGCCGAAAGCCACTTCCCCTTGGCAACGCTTGCACATCGATTTTGCTGGTCCATTCTGGAATGCTCGATGGTTGGTTGTGGTCGATTCTTTCAGTAATTTTCCTTTTGTTGTCCGGATGTCTTCCATGACGTCGTCTGCCACCATCCAAGCGTTATCCGCTATCTTTTGCATTGAAGGTCTTCCACAGACTATTGTTTCCGACAATGGCCCACAATTCATGTCCGCAGAATTTCAGTCACTCTGCAAGGCCAATGGTATTCAACATCTGACATCTGCGCCGTTTTCGCCTCAGTCAAACGGTGCTGCTGAACAATTGGTCCGGACTTTCAAGTCACAGATGTTGAAGCTAAAAGAGTCGCATTCGCGGGAGGACGCGTTATTGCTCTTTTTGTCTTCGTATCGCTCTCAGCCTCGCTCGCCGGCTGAGTTGCTCCACGGTCGTCCTCATCGGACCTTGATGTCTTTGCTACATCCGCCGCATCAGGTTCCTGTGCAGCGGCAGACTCCTGCTTTTGCTCCAGGCGACGTTGTATACTATCGCAACTATCGAGGTTCACGGCGTTGGCTCGCAGGGCGCATTCTTCGCTGCCTCGGCCGCGCTATGTATCTGGTTTTGGGGGCCTCTGGTGTGGTGCGTCGGCATCTCAAACAGCTGCGCCTCTGTCGTCGCACGGGTTCTGCCGCTCCCCGTCTGCTTTCAGCGACGGTGCCGTCCGGTCAGCGCCCTGTGGACCCATCTACTGGCTCGCCTCATCCCCAGGTGTTACCGACGCTGCCTTCCAGATTGCCCCATGGCGACGCGCCGCCGCCGCCACCGCCGCCGCCGCCGCCTGTTCTCCCGCCGGCGCCGCATGCAATGGACGCGTCGCTGCGACCGCCGGGCGCCTCCCTGGGTCACGCGCCGCAGATCGCTTCCCGTGACCAGCTGTCCTCCGACATGGACCTCTTGCCCGCTCCGGACCAGATGTCGTCTCCGCCAGTCGGGTGCTCCGACTCGATGGAGGTCGCCCCTTCGGCCCCTCCTGACTATCTACGGGCGCATACACCGCATGTTGACGTGCACCCTGGACTAGGTTTTCAGGCGTTTCCTAGCTCCCCTCGGACCGAATGGCCGGGTGCGGGTGGCACGGCCTCACCTGTTGTTAGGCTCCCCACCCCCTCGCATACGCCAACATGGGGTCCTCCCCATGGTGGGCGGAAGCCTTATAATACAACCGTTCGCCGATTTGCGGGGGAGGAATGTGGTGTCACCGCCAGACACCACACTTGCTAGGTGGTAGCCTTTTAAATCGGCCGCGGTCCCGTAGTATACGACGGACCCGCGTGTCGCCATTGTCAGTAATTGCAGACCGAGCGCCACCACACGGCAGGTCTAGAGAGACGGCCTGGCACTCGCCCCAGTTGTACAGCCGACGTTGCTAGGAGAGGTTCACTGAGAATTACGCTCTCATTCGCCGAGACGATAGTTAGCATAGCCTTCAGCTAAGTCAATTGCTACGACCTAGCAAGGCGCCATTTATCCTTTGCTATGTATCTAATGACGCATATACTGTATCAACAAGACCAATGTTCACAATTTTGTGGATTAAAGTTAAGTATTTCAGCAGCTACGTACTTTTCTTTATAGCATTCATTACGTATCCTGTTTCAGACCTCACGCCAGCCTGCGTGAGTTTAAGCGCGTGCCTTTCGGTTACCCGTCACTGTGGATTGGCTGTCTTGCCAGTCCACAACAGAAATAATCTCTACACAACTGTAGAATAATTATCAGCGGCCAATCTGGTCCGCTTCTTAGTGGAATCTTCGCCGCTTATTTGCGGAACCATTGTCCTCAGACTCAGTGACTGAAATAAAAGAAAGCTACAAGAGTGGAACTAAAATTCACGGTCAAAGGATATCAATGGTAAGATTCACATATGACATTGTAGTCCTCAGTAAAAGAGAAGTACTACTTGACGTTTAGAATAACACGAATAGCCTAACGTGGAAAGATTACGTGTTGAGGGCAAACCGAAGAAGGACGAAAGTAACGAGGAGTCGCAGAAATGAGATTAGCGGTAAACATAAAATCAAAGTTACTGACCATGAAATAAACAAAGTTAAGGAATTCTTCCATCTTGGAAGCGGAAGAACACAGAACATACGAAGTAAGGGCACAAAGATCAGTATAGCAAAGGGAAACAGGAAATTTCAGGTCATATAGGTCTGCTAGTATCAAACATAGGCCTTAATGTGAGGAATAAATTTCAGAAAATGTATGTCTGGAGCACTTCATTTTATGATGCTGTAGCATGGACAGCGGGAAATCGGCTAAAGAAGAAAATCGATGCTTTCCAGATGCAGCGCAGTAGAGGGATGTTGAAATATGGCTGGTTTGGTACGCCGAGGAATGATGAGGCTCTTCACAGAAAAAGCGAAGAGGTGGACGCACGAAGAACACTGGCAACAAGAAGGTTGGACAAAATGGCTCTGAGCACTATGGGACTCAACATCTGAAGTCATCAGTCCCCTAGAACTTAGAACTACTTAAACCTAACTAATCTAAGGACATCACACACGTCCGTGCCCGAGGCAGGATTCGAACCGCACGAAGCACACAGCCATGCCGTACCGCCGTAGAAGATACATGAGGAGGAGCAGAATTCCAGTGTACAAGAAAGTGGATACATTCACAATCACACCAAATGAGACTAATCTAAGGACATCACACACGTCCGTGCCCGAGGCAGGATTCGAACCTGCCACCGTAGTGCTCGCGCGGTTCCTGACTGAAGCGCCTAGAACCGCTCGGCTAAACTGGCCGGCGCAACAAGAAGGAGCAGGACGTATGTTAATACCTCGGGAAATAGCTTCCATGCTATTAGAGGGAGCCGTAGAGGGTAAAAGCTGTAGCGGCAGACAGAGATAGAATGTAAAGAACATATAACGACGCAGATGTAGGGTGCACGTACTACTCTGAGGTAAAGGGGTTGGCACAATAAAGCAGTTTCTTGCATTAAATCACGGACTGCGTTGGAACAAAAGTAATTTTTATCCAGTGATGGAAGAGAGTTTTATAATTTGAAGTAGAAAGGAACAGATATATCCACTTATGAGCAAATACGGGACATGCTCTTTCTTTTATTTTTTTGAGTCATCAGTCTTTTAACTGGTTTGGTGCGGCCCGGCACGAATTCCTCTCCTCTGCCAGTCTCTTGATCTTAGAGTAGCATTTGCAAACTACGTCCTCAGTTATTTGCTGGATGTATTCGAATCTCTGTCTTCCTCTACACTATAGCCCTCTACAGCTCCCTCTAGTACCATGGAAGCCATTCCCTGATGTCTTAACACATGTCCCGTTATCCTGTCCCTTCTGCTTGCTAGTGTTTCCCACAGATTCCTTTCCTCTCCGATTCTACACGGAATCACCTGGTTCCTTACCTCATCACCACACCTAGTTTTCAACAATCGTCTGTAGCACCAAGCTCAAATGCTTCAGTTCTGTTCTGTTCCGGTTTTCCCTCAGTGCATCTTTCAGTACCATACAATTCTGTGCTTCAAATGTAAATTCTCAAAATTTTATTCCTCAAATTAAAGCCTATGTTTGATACTAGAAGACTTTTCTTGGCCGTTAATGCCCTTTTGGCCACTGGCAAGTCTGCTTTTGATGTCCTTCTTGCTCCGTCCGTCATTGGTTATTTTGCTGTCTAGGTTGTACAGTTCCATAACTTCATTTACTTCTTGACCACCAAACCTGATGTTAAGTTTCTCTCAGTTCTCATTGTTGCTGCTACGTCTAATGACTTCTGTCTT
The DNA here is from genome assembly GCF_023864345.2 of Schistocerca serialis cubense. NCBI lineage: Eukaryota > Metazoa > Arthropoda > Insecta > Orthoptera > Acrididae > Schistocerca > Schistocerca serialis. The sequence goes on along the minus strand of NC_064639.1, from coordinate 1,115,049,946 downwards.
TCTTCTATTTATTGTCAGTACTAATTGTATGTATACTTATTAGACTGTTTCATTCCATTCAGCAGATCATGTAATTCTTCTTCACCTTCACTCAGGGTAGCAATGTCATCAGCGAATTGTATCAATGTTATTATTTCACCTTGTGTTTCAATTCCTCTCCTGAAACTTTCGTTTATTTCCATCTTTGCTTCTTCGATGTACAGACTGAATAGTAGTGGCGAAAGACTAAATCCCTGTTATTTAAAACAAAGAACTTAAATATCGTCCAGAGAGCACATCAGTTACGTATGTGTTAAAATACATGTAAAATGTGTGACTCATCTGTTTTTCAAAAAACTAATGTACGCCTTATTCTTGCATTGGCTCTTGTATTTTTCTCATTGTTTGTTCTCTCGAATGGGCGTGCAGAGAAATATGTCCTGCGTTTAATTTTCTGAGATATACTTAACAATTATAAATGTATTTGTTTCGTTCATCTTTATGAACCCGTCCTACTAACTGCGGACCGTTTGTATGTTTCCAGCAAATCAGCCGTTGGAAGTGGTCGGTTTGATAACGTGACAATCGAGTGCCATCGGGTCACTGTCGAATGTACATTTACATTTTCACAGGTCAAGCCTGATGTCTAAATTTCTTTTTACGAAGTCCGAATATTTTTCCTATTGTCATGCAAATCTTCAATTACCCTGAAATTTAGTATTTTCACAGTCCTGTGTCACCGAGCTTGTCCGCTCTTTACAAGAAATTTCGACTAAGGAAATTTTATTCGATAGAGTAAGAATTCAAATTTTGTCATTAATCTAAAGAGTCTATAATTTCATGTAATTGTTATACTCCTGCGCCGTTAATGTGATACGTCCCACCTTCCGAATAATTAATCACGTAATTTCAGTCTTTACTTTTATTTTACATTTTTACGGGATACATTTTACAATGTAATTCATATTTGAAAAACGGCTACGATACGATACTTAGACTCTGTAAAAACACCGTCTCAGAGCTGAACGTATGACTTAAATGGTTCAAATGGTTCTGAGCACTATGGGACTTAACTTCTGAGGTCATCAGTCCCCTAGAACTTAGAACTACTTAAACCTAACTAACCTAAAGACATCACACACGTCCATGCCCGAGGCAGGATTCGAACCTGCGACCGTAGCGGTCGCGCGGTTCCAGACTGTAGATGACTTAAATCATGGAACACTTCCTGCCCTTTTAAGATCCACAACTGAGGAAGAAGCAAGTACATTTCAAGAAAGTTGCTATGAGAATATAGTTTGCTTGCCGTGAAATGGTTGGATAAATGATTCTCGTTTTCCTTTCCGCTTGAGAGTTCTTTGTATACTCAAGTTAGCAAACACAGTGAAATAGATGTTCCTCAGTTTGTTTGCCATAGCAATCTTGACAAAAAACTGAAAAACCTACATTTACGAAACTTACTGGTTTGCAAGATGTTTTTAGCTGTCCCACTTGCAAATAAAAATCAGTAAGATTCACATTATTTACAGATTTGCAGTTTTTAGAATTGTTTGTGAAACAATACTAAAGCAGCACTTCATTTACATACTTCATGCAGCTATGTTTTAATAGATTACTTAAATACTACGTCGTATTTTGGTAGTGGCCAGAACGTGAGACAAATTCCTCGATGTCGACTTTATGAGTCAGCGGAAGAAAATCATTTCGAATTTCCGACCAGATTTATTCACTGCAGAGTGGAAAGGGCCCTGATAGAGAACGCTGTCAGCTTCGGGGGCAGGTTTGGCATTCTTGCCCGACCAACTCCGCCTGCGGTAGGCGGCGCTTCGGAAGTGCAGGGACAGTGATGGATGCCGCTGGAAGCTCGCCGCCTGTGTCGTGGACAGGCAATTCATTACGTCAAACGGCGAACGCTATGGCGTTCACAGTCACAGACTCCCTTGTGAGCCGCTATTGATAGGACTAATTACCTGAATCATCACGTACCGCATCTGCTGCTGTTCGTCGCCACGTTAGCTTGCATTTATCGCGAATCTCTTGCCCAACCTAAAGTCCCGAGCGACTGGAAAAAAGCGCAGGTGACGCCTGTATATAAGAAGGGTAGAAGGACGGATCCTCAAAACTACAGACCAATATCCTTAACATCGGTTTGTTGCAGGATTCTCGAGCATAATCTCAGTTCGAATATAATGAATTTCCTTGAGACAGAGAAATTGCTGTCCATGCATCAGCACGGCTTTAGAAAGCACCGCTCCTGCGAAACGCAACTCGCCCTTTTTTCACATGATATCTTGCGGACCATGGATGAAGGGTATCAGGCGGACGCCATATTCCTTGACTTCCGGAAAGCCTTTGACTCGGTGCCCCACTGCAGACCCCTAACTAAGGCACGAGCGTATGGGATTGGTTCCCAAATATGTGACTGGCTCGAAGACTTATTAAGTAATAGAACATAGTACGTTGTCCTCGATGGTGAGTGTTCATCGGAGGTGAAGGTATCATCTGGAGTGCCCCAGAGTAGTGTGGTAGGACCGCTGTTGTTTTCTATCTACATAAATGATCTTTTGGTTAGGGTGGATAGCAATGTGCGGCTGTTTGCTGATGATGTTGTGGTGTACGGGGATCGTCGTTGAGTGACTGTAGGAGGATACAAGATGACTTGGACAGGATTTATGATTGGTGTAAAGAATGGCAGCTAACTCTAAATATAGATAAATGTAAATTAATGCAGATGAATAGGAAAAAGAATCCCGTAATGTTTGAATATTCCATTAGTAGTGTAGCGCTTGACACAGTCACGTCGATTAAATATTTGGGCGTAACATTGCTGAGCGATATGAAGTGAGACAAGCATGTAATGTCAGTTGTGGGGAAGGTGGATAGTCGTCTTCGGTTCATTGGTAGAATTTTGGGAAGATGTGGTTCATCTGTAAAGGAGACCGCTTACAAAACACTAATACGACCAATTCTTGAGTACTGCTCGAGCGTTTGGGATCCCTGTCAGGTCGGATTGAGAGAGGATAGAAGCAATTCAGAGGCGGGCTGCTAGGTTTGTTACTGGTAGGTTTGATCATCACGCGAGGGTTACGGAAATGCTTCAGGGACTCGGGTAGGAGTCTCTGGAGGAAAGGAGGTGTTCTTTCCGTGAATCGCTACCGAGGAGATTTAGAGAACCAGCATTTGAGGCTCACTGCAGTACAGTTTTACTGCCGCCAACTTATATTTCGCGGGAAGACCAAAAGATAAGATAAGAGAGATTAGGGCTCGTACAGAGGCATATAGGCAGTCATTTTTCCCTCGTTCTCTTTGGGAGTGGAACAGGGAGAGAAGATGCTAGTTGCGGTACGAGGTATTCTCCGCCACGCACCGTATGGTGAATTGCGAAGTATGAATGTATATGTAGATATAGGTGTAATCTGAGAACTAGAAGAAGACGCCCACGTTGTTGTCTAGACGAGCATCTCGTATGTTTAATGAACCAGAAGAGAGAGATTACAGCTGGCGATACCGTGCTGCCTGCTCACTACTTCGTTGTACTCCCAAGTCGTAGAAGGAGGAATTTCTGACTCCCATGAAACCGATGAATCATTAAATGGGGCTTCTAAGCAGCCAGCCGCTAGAAGAGTAAACAGTATCTTGGACGCGTCCGTAATTAAATTTTGTGTTAAGGGCACGTAACGAAACAGAATAAATAATAGGTGAGGAATAATCTTATATTAACATAATCATCACCTTCCTCTCAGTGATTAGATTAGTACCCCTTCCGAACTCAGAAACAACAAAATTCACACGTCTTTTCCATCTTCCAACACCTGTTTTGCCTTTCTCTTTGTAGCTCAGTATCTCCTCGGGAATTCTGTGATCTGCATTGCTTAAGAGGTATTGTGTTGTCTCCAATTTCCCCGGGTCATTCAAGTTGAAAATATTTAATTCCGTTCTAGTATCTTCATTTCTAACTACGTCTTTTCTTGTGCACCTCTTCGTCCTCATTGTTGTTGTTGTTGTTGTAGTCTTCAGTCCTGAGACTGGTTTGATGCAGCTCTCCATGCTACTCTATCCTGTGCAAGTTTCTTCATCTCCCAGTACCTACTGCAACCTACATCCTTCTGAATCTGCTTAGTGTATTCATCTCTTGGCCTCCCTCTACGATTTTTACCCTCCATGCTGACCTCCAATGCTAAATTTGTGATCCCTTGATGCCTCAAAACATGTCCTACCAACCGATCCCTTCTTCTAGTCAAGTTGTGCCACAAACTTCTCTTCTCCCCAATCCTATTCAATACCTCCTCATTAGTTACGTGATCTACCCACCTTATCTTCAGCATTCTTCTGTAGCACCACATTTCTAAAGCTTCTATTCTCTTCTTGTCCAAACTAGTTATCGTCCATGTTTCACTCCTTCGTCCTCATTAGGAACCTCATTTTTGCTGTTTTAATTTTCTGTACTTATATTTGTTTATTTTTTGAGGTAAATAAGTTTTTATCTCCATAGAATATAACAGGGCCGGACATCGCATTATGCCATTTCTTGTTGTTCTGTTTTTCTGCTTTATGCCCCAACGTTCTGCTAATGGAACCACAAATAGCTTGGAATTCATGTATTTCATCTTGGCTACCGGAATCAGAATCAAGACTTGTATCACAGTCTAGTAGTAGCTTCGAGAGACTTGTTCTAAAATTGATTTATGTAAAACAGTTTTTGATCTGACTGCATATTTTATTCGGAATGCCATTATTTTCGGTTTATTACTAGTAACTTTCAAACTATTTTCCTTACATATCTGGTTCAGCTGGTAGGCCTATATTGATCTCTGGAGCTCATGTTCATGCTTATAAATAATGAACGACTTTTGTCGCAAACAGATTCACATTCAAGAACGCCTTTAATTGATTTATACGTGATCCAGTCACATTTACGTTCGCCGTCAACGTGGTATAAACAGACACAGACGACCGTTGGCAGCATTAGCGATCGAGTGAGTACATCGATGTGTGGTGAGTACACTGAGGTGAAAAAAGTCATAGGATGCCTCCTAATTTCGTGTCGGAACTCCTTTTGCCAGACGTAGTGCAGCAATTGGACGTGGTATGGATTCAACACATCGTTGGAAGTGTCCTACTGAAATATTGAGCCTAACTGCCCCTATAGCCGTTCACAATTGCGGAAGTCTTGCAGGTTGAAACACGTATGTTGTGTGGCGGCGATGGCGAGGCATTGCAGAGTCTCTGACCAGAGAGCTATTTGTCGTTCCTAGTCTGCGCTTGACCGCGCGAGAGTTGCGAGCAGTAGTCTGTCGGTAGCAGTAGGCCAGTGCAGTCTGTGGGTAGTCTGTCGGTAGCAGTAGGCCAGTGCAGTCTGTGGGTAGTCTGTCGGTAGCAGTAGCGCAGTTCAGTTGCTAATTGCAGTCTGTCGGCAGTAGTGGTCTAGTACAGTCGCGAGAGAGTCGCGAGCGGGACGCAGTCGCAGGCGTCAACATGGGTCTCTGGTCAAGATGCTGAATGAGGTATATTGTTAATTACGGTAACCAAGCTGCATTGCGCACATCAGATAATGTAAAGTTTATTTATTGTAATTAATTTTCAACAAGTGCCCCAATAATAATTTTGATTTCAAAGCAATTTTTAACAAAAGAACCATTTAATTGAACCAACGATTTCCTTCCATTTCCATTAAAGAAAAGTTTCAGTTAAATTTCAAAAATAAAAAAAAATAATACTTGCAATGCATTTCCTCCGAGCCGTGGCCAACAACAAGAGCAGAACTTTAACATGCAGTTTCGAATGAGGTAAGAAATTAATTATGATTTTTTTGCACAGGGCCAAAGACCGATATTTCGGTTTAATTGAGTTTACATTGTCACTGAAGTCTCATTAGCATTGAATTGTTTTTCATTATTTTCGTGAGAGCTTACACCTTGAGTCAGATTGCGATTATCATTTTTATTGTCATTAAATTTAATTGCTAGGCAGGTTACACTTGGCTCCCAATTATTATTAATGTCTTCAAAATTTCTGTGGGGGGGTTACACTTGGCGACCCTGCCAGGATCGAATTTCGTTGAGAATCTTTTGAAAAACAGTCAGAATACTGCTCTTATTTGCTTAAATATAAATAGGGTTTGGCGCAACGCTTTTACTAATTTTGTGACTTTCTTTCCACAGATCAACGGCAATTCGTTGCTCTGTTGTATTTTTGTTTGTTGCCTTTTGCATTTGTGCTTATTTGTTTTGTGAATAATTGTGACTATTGTAAAAATGCCGCGAAAGACTGTGAATAGTGTATCGCGAAGTATTGTGAATGAAATTACCGACTTAAATAACTTCACTAATAGTACTAGTGACACGCAATGTAATGATGACAATCCTGCGTTCACTGACAATCAATGCGTTCCAATCACTCATGATGATTTTTGTCTTAATGATGAACAAACGAACTCGGTTATGTCGTCTGTTGATTTGACGACAATCGATGACGCGGGACGCTCTATTGTAATGAGCGCTGCCCAGCTTAACACAACCGGTTTACTAAATTCACGTGACGAACACACAAATTCGTCTAACGAAAATGAACAGGATACACAAAGTACGACGGATTTATTTAATTCCGAAATAATGTCTGACAGTGTACATCCGACTGACAAACCTTTTTGTAAATCTCAGAATAACCAAATGGTTACAGAAAGCGAGACAATTCCAGATCCACCACTAAACAGCACAGAGAATAGAAATGCTAATTTTGTGTCGAATCCATTTATGGCATTGTTGCTACAAATGACTAAACAACTTAATGAAAATAATGAAAAACAAGACAGCCTTAAAGAAGATCTCAGACAACTTAGTGAACAGAACAAACACTTAAATGAAAAATTAGACAACAATGATGTAAATCTCAAACAACTTAGTGAACAGGTCAAACAACAGAACGAACAGTTAAATGAAAAATTAGACAACAATTCCAGGGAACTTAGTGAACAAATTAGTGCCGTTGCCGCGCAGTGTCATGATACTAAGGTACAGTTACGCATGGAAATTGAGACTTGTTCAAAGAAAAATAGCGAAGAAATTACATCTGTTGCTCAAGAATTAAGGGAAATGCAATCAGCTACAACAGAAACACTTAGAGCGGAAATTAGTACAGTAGCTAAACAATGCTCTGAAAAGGCTACACAAGTACGCGACGAGTTTAAAGCAATGACAGCAGAACTTTCGCGCACAATGGACGCAAAGATAGACGCGAAATTCGACCAACAGAACTCTCAAATTGACGAACGTTTTAATCTTCACATACAGAACAGTGATACGCGTTTCCGTAAATTTATTCAGGATCAAAACAAAGTAAAACGACAAGTAATGGAAACAATCACAGCACAGAGACAAGAAGACAAACGTAAATTGTTCGCGAAAGCGAAGACATATGTAGACAGGGTAGGTCGGGGAAGAATGCCAGTGTGCACTCGGTGTGCTTGCCGGGGGGTCTCGTCCGTAATGTGGAGGAGGCCCTTCCGGCAGCTATTGAACGCACTGGGTGTGACCGGCTGCAGATAGTAGCACATGTCGGAACGAATGACGCCTGCCGCTTGGGTTCTGAGGCCATCCTTGGTTCCTTCCGGCGGCTGGCTGATTTGGTGAAGACAACCAGCATCGCACGCGGAGTGCAAGCTGAGCTTAATATCTGCAGCATAGTGCCCAGAGTCGATTGCGGTCCTCTGGTTTGGAGCCGTGTGGAGGGTCTAAACCAGAGGCTCAGACGACTCTGCGACTATAATGGTTGCAAATTCATCGACCTCCGTTATTGGGTGGAGAACTGTAGGGCCCCCCTAGACAGGTCAGGCGTGCACTACACACCGGAAGCAGCTACTAGGGTAGCAGAGTACGTGTGGCGTGCACACGGGGGTTTTTTAGGTTAGAGGGACCCCCCCTTGGGCGAAACGATAAAATACCTGACGGCTTACCAGAGAGGACATTATCATCGTTGATAAAGAACGTCCGTCCTCAGAGACCAAAAACAGGAAAAGTTAACGTAATATTGGTAAACTGCAGGAGTATCCAGGGCAAGGTTCCTGAATTAGTATCTCTTATTGAAGGAAATAGTGCGCATATAGTATTAGGAACGGAAAGTTGGTTAAAACCGGAAGTGAACAGTAACGAAATCCTAGACACAGAATGGAATATATACCGCAAGGATAGGATAAACGCCAATGGTGGAGGAGTATTTATAGCAGTAAAGAATTCAATAATATCCGGTGAAGTTATTAGCGAATGCGAATGTGAAATAATCTGGGTTAAGTTAAGTATCAAAGGTGGGTCAGATATGATAGTCGGATGCTTCTATAGACCACCTGCATCAGCAACCGTAGTAGTTGAGCGCCTCAGAGAGAACCTGCAGAACGTCGTGAAGAAGTTTCGTGATCATACTATTGTAATAGGGGGAGACTTCAATCTACCAGGTATAGAATGGGATAGTCACACAATCAGAACTGGAGCCAGGGACAGAGACTCTTGTGACATTATCCTGACTGCCTTGTCCGAGAATTACTTCGAGCAGATAGTTAGAGAACCAACTCGTGAAGCTAACGTTTTAGACCTCATAGCAACAAATAGACCGGAACTTTTCGACTCCGTGAATGTAGAAGAGGGTATCAGTGATCATAAGTCAGTGGTTGCATCAATGACTACAAGTGTAATAAGAAATGCCAAGAAAGGAAGGAAAATATATTTGCTTAACAAGAGTGATGGGGCACAAATCGCAGAATATCTGAGTGACCACCATCAAACGTTCATTTCTGAGGAAGAGGATGTGGAACAAAAATGGAAAAAATTCAGAAACATCGTCCAGTACGCCTTAGATAAGTTCGTACCGACTAAGGTCCAAAGCGAGGGGAAAGATCCACCGTGGTGTAACAATCATGTACGAAAGGTACTACGGAAACAAAGAAAGCTTCATCATAGGTTTAAGAGTAGTCGAATCATAGCTGATAAGGAAAAGCTGAACGAAGCGAAAAAGAGCGTAAAGAGAGCAATGAGAGAAGCATTCAACGAATTCGAACATAAAACATTGGCAAACAATCTAAACAAGAACCCTAAAAAGTTTTGGTCATATGTATAATCGGTAAGCGGATCTAAATCCCCTATTCAGTCACTCGTTGACCACGATGGAACCGAAACAGAGGACGACCGAAGAAAGGCAGAAATACTGAATTCAGTGTTCCGAAACTGTTTCACTGCGGAAAATCGTAACACGGTCCCTGACTTCAGCCGTCGCACGGACGCCAAAATGGAAAATATTGAAATAAACGATATCGGAATTGAAAAACAACTGCTATCACTTAGTAGCGGAAAAGCATCCGGACCAGACGAGATACCCTTAAGAGTCTACAGTGATTATGCTAAAGAACTTGCCCCCTTTCTATCAGCAATTTATCGTAGATCGCTGGAAGAACGTAAAGTACCTAGCGACTGGAAGAAAGCGCAGGTCGTTCCCATTTTCAAGAAGGGTCATAAATCAGATGCGAATAATTATAGGCCTATTTCGCTTACGTCAATCTGTTGTAGAATAATGGAACATGTTTTGTGTTCTCGTATTATGACGTTCTTAGATAATACAAATCTCCTTCATCATAACCAACATGGATTCCGCAAACAGAGATCATGTGAAACTCAGCTCGCCCTATTTGCCCAAGAAATTCACAGTGCCGTAGACACTGGCGAGCAGATTGATGCCGTATTCCTGGACTTCAGGAAGGCATTTGATACGGTTCCGCACTTACGTTTAGTGAAAAAAATACGAGCTTACGGAATATCGGACCAGGTTTGTGATTGGATTCAGGATTTCCTAGAAGAAAGAACACAACATGTCATTCTTAACGGTTCAAAATCTGCAGATGTAGAGGTAATTTCGGGAGTACCGCAGGGAAGCGTGATAGGACCTTTATTGTTTACAATATACATAAATGACTTAGTTGACAACATCGGTAGCTCCGTGAGGCTATTTGCAGATGACACGGTTGTCTACAAGAAAGTAGCAACATCAGAAGACTCGTACGTACTCCAGGAGGACCTGCAGAGGATTAATGCATGGTGCGACAGCTGGCAGCTTTCCCTAAACGTAGATAAATGTAATATAATGCGCATACATAGGGGCAGAAATCCATTCCAGTACGATTATGCCATAGGTGGTAAATCATTGGAAGCGGTAACGACCGTAAAATACTTAGGAGTTACTATCCGGAGCGATCTGAAGTGGAATGATCACATAAAACAAATAGTGGGAAAAGCAGGCGCCAGGTTGAGATTCATAGGAAGAATTCTAAGAAAATGTGACTCATCGACGAAAGAAGTAGCTTACAAAACGCTTGTTCGTCCGATTCTTGAGTATTGCTCATCAGTATGGGACCCTTACCAGGTTGGATTAATAGAAGAGATAGACATGATCCAGCGAAAAGCAGCGCGATTCGTCATGGGGACATTTAGTCAGCGCGAGAGCGTTACGGAGATGCTGAACAAGCTCCAGTGGCGGACACTTCAAGAAAGGCGTTACGCAATACGGAGAGGTTTATTATCGAAATTACGAGAGAGCACATTCCGGGAAGAGATGGGCAACATATTACTACCGCCCACATATATCTCGCGTAATGATCACAACGAAAAGATCCGAGAAATTAGAGCAAATACGGAGACTTACAAGCAGTCGTTCTTTCCACGCACAATTCGTGAATGGAACAGGGAAGGGGGGATCAGATAGTGGTACAATAAGTACCCTCCGCCACACACCGTAAGGTGGCTCGCGGAGTATAGATGTAGATGTAGATGTAGACAACAATATTGCTACAGTGTCCGACGAAATTAATTCCATCAAACAGTAGAACACAGAATAACGTGACGAAATTTCGGATCTTAAATCGAAAACAGACACATACACAACCGATTTTCAAACAGTGACCGTCAGACTCGAACAGTTAGAACTAACACAGGATTCAGATGTCGTCAAAACTGACGTTAAAAAACTGAACGAAACTACACGTAAATTGCAGAAACAGATTAATGCTTTTGACACTAAAACTGATGAGTAGGTAAAATTACTGACTGAAAAATATGATGAATTGGCCAGTCGTATTGACGTTATAGAAAGTGGTAATGACAACAAATCAGATGATACTACACCGGTTTCATTCAGTCAAACACCGGAATTCTAAAATCTACAACAGACAGTCAATGAGATCGGTTCAGCTAATAACTCATTACGGAGAAATTTGTCAGATTTACAGCATGAGGTAACAGAGATAAAAAATATTTCAGTTAATAACACATCACAGCAGACGCCACTTTGTGAACATTTGTCAGACTTACGCAGCGCGCGTAATTTGGCTAATCCACAGAGACTACACGACTTAAAATCTGAAAAGCTACGCAACTTGAAATCCGAAATGACACAGACGAACAGATCCTCACACAAACCTGAACGTATTCTCAAATTTAGTGACGAGAACGTTGATTACGAGCAGTTTTTATCCGTAATAAAATCTAAGGAATTTAATAATGACAGAGCACAGATGCACGATTTGCACTGTATAAGACAATTTATTTTTGTACTTTCACCGCTATTGCCTGTAATGCGGAAGCTGGCTTTGAACCCGATAAGACAATTTGCTATTGTATTTTCATCAGCATTGCCTATAATACAGAAATAGGAATTAGCAAGAATACAACAATTTGCTTTTGGATTTTTACCGCTATTGCCTGCAGCGCAAAAGCTAAAATTTATTTGCAGTACGTAATTGACCTCAGGGGATTCATTACGCTTTAATGAATATGTGCCGTAGCGTGCATAGGGCCCCGAGCTGTAGTAGTGCTGTTTCATCTTTAGTTTTCTGCACTGCTGCTTTCTCTTCTACTATCCTTTATATTTATCAAAACAGCTCTTTAACTATTGCTCTATCTAGAATTAAGAAACGTAGTAATGAAAACCCGATGTGACAAATTTTTACCGAATGTGACAATTTTCATTAGGCACTCCAGAATCACGAGAATTTTAATAACAGATAAAATTGTAATCATTAGTATGCGTAAAATTATTAGTAACAGGAACCACATTTTTGTAACAATAGATGTTTTTTACCACAATAGCATGAAAGTCAACCGTTTAGCATACCTAACCAACAATGCAGTCTACAAGGTCAACCAAGCTTTAATGTTTCGCCGCGTGCACGTATAGTCTCAGCTACAACAAATAGTAACGCACAGTACCAAGGAAATAACTACGTATAGAAAACACAGTATTTCAATTCCTATCGCAATACACCGTATAGGAATGACTATTACGACAGACGTAAAAATGATGAGCACAATTATCAGCGTACGTTTAATAACAGTCGGTCCTACCAGCAACAAAATGATCAGCAACAGCATATTCTCATGAATGAACCCGACAGTAGGTATCATCCAGAGCGTAATACGTCTGGAAGAAGTAATAGAACTGTGCAAATAGTAGAAATGCCACAACATCCTCCTGATAATAGTAACACGTCAGATAGAATCTGACTAGATACTGTACCGATCGCATCTTCCAGTAACACAAGCACCACTTTAGACACGCAAAATGTTGTACGCGAAAATGTAATTACTTTTGACGATATCAGAGACACTCTCTTGCAGGAAAGACCGTTTGTTCAGAAAACTATTTCACATCCTGTGATCGAAATTAAAATTGGTTCATCGAAATTTTCAGCAGTAATCGATTCTGGATCACCTATGTCAGTAATAAATGAAGAAACTTTTAACGAGTGTAACAAAGAGAATACCTATCCCACATTACCTTTAGGCAAAACAAAAGTGAAAGGAGCAGTATCGGGTAAAGGAGTAGACGTTAAATTACAGACGCATTTATCATTTTGTATTGGAGGTCGTACTTTCCACTCAAATTTTTGGATTGTTCCTTTATTGACAACAGACGTTATTTTAGGTACGAATTTTCTGGTACAACACGACGCAGTTATCGATTTTCAGAATTCCTATGTAATGTTGAAGGATGAAAATATACAATTTGCTATAGAATTTCAACACTCACTATCTGCGGAAGAACAAACAATTAATCGCACAGATGTCATTTCCGTATCACGTAACATAAACTGTAATCCCACATTGTTCACTAATACGTACGTACACAACTATAATACTCCAGACGAAACTGACTACGACGTAATGCAAATGATTTCCGATAAGGTTAAACAAAGCAGTGCAAATACAGACGACGAACGCACGCAACTACGCAAAATTCTTTTACAGCAAGCTCCAGTTTTCGACAACATTCCTGGTACTATGTCCGGCTTTATGTATGAATTGCAAGTGAAACAGCACGACACATTTAAAGCTAAGCATTATCCTATTCCATATATTCATAGAGAACAAGTTAAAAAAGAATTGCAGCATATGCTTGACCAAGGAATTATAGAACCGGCAGTTAGTCCGTACATAAACCCGCTACATATTGTTAAGAAAAAAGATGGCTCACTTCGCCTCGTACTTCGCCTCGTACTTATCAATTTTGCAAATTACCATTCGGCTTAACTATTTCTTCAGCAGCTTTTATTCGCGGTTTGAACACAATACTTCCGACAGAACTTAAAGACAGAATTACGACGTACGTAGACGACATTCTTATTGCAGAAGCTAACTGGTCTGAACAGAATGTGATTTTAGAACGACTGTTGCAAATTTTTCATGCACAAGGACTCACAGTTAATCTCAGTAAATCGCACTTTGGCAAAACTTCTATAAAATTTCTTGGACACGTAATTTCAGCAGAAGGCATTGTGCCTGATCCGGAAAAACTTCAAGCTCTACGTGACATTACTGTTCCTACGACGAAGAAGCAACTACGTATATTTTTTGGGTTTAGTTAACTTTTTTCGTAAATTCATTCATCACTCTGCTTTAGATACGCCTAGATTATGCCAATTAACAGGTAAAAACAGTATTTGGTCTTGGGATAAGCAAGCACATTCTGAATTCATGAACCTGAAACATGCTCTGTTGAATGCACCACTTTTATCGCACCCAGACCTTACCAGAAATTTTTCCATTGCCACCGACAGTTCCAACACCGCTTTAGGCGTACATATTTTCCAGGAAATTGAAGAAGATGGTTCAACAGTAATTAAAAACATCGCATTTGCAAGCCGCATTCTGTCACCTGCTGAGCGAAATTATTCTGTTACAGAACTTGAAACATTATGTGTTGTTAGGGCTTTTACGAGATTTCGGCGTTTTCTTTATGGAAGACATACCACTGTCTACACATATCACAGAGCGATACAAATTTTACTTTCGGCTAAATTCACACACGATAGATTAAGTTGATGGAAGCTATATTTACAGGAATTTAATTTTACGATTGTTCACATTCCCGGCACACAAAATGTTATAGCAGACGCACTATCGCGTTCTCTCAGCAACAATCAGCAAGACGTAGCAACTAACTTCTGCAAAGCAAATTTCAGCGTTATGTACATCCAACAAGTAGCATTTGAAAATTTTATTTCGTCGTCATTACAGGACATAGCAAAAGAGCAAAATAAAGACAACGTGTGGAAAGAAATTACACGCCTTTGGCAAGATAGGAATAATGTTACGATTAGAAACCATTACACTGTACGCAATGACATTCTGTTTCGCCGCTCTCATCCTGACAGCAACAACTGGTTATTATGCATTCCTGACGAACTGGTTAACAAATTAATTTGGTACACTCATTTAAGTTACGCACATTACGGAGCAAGAAAATGTTTTCTTGTACTGGGACAGAACTGTTATTTTACCAACATGGAGAAACGTATACGACGAGTTTTAGCGTCTTGTAAAATTTGCCAGAAAGCTAAGTCAGACACCACTTCACATATTCCTCCTTTATATCCCATTGTACCTGTTAAATTAAGACACATGGCAGCTGTAGACATTTTTGGTCCGATTCCGAGAACTAACAGAGGTTTTTGCTAGATATTTGTCGCTGTTGAGCTCACTTCAAAATTTGTTACTTTCACTCCGTTACGCAAAGCTACAGCTAAAACTGTTTCGAAAGCATTTTCTATTTCATATAGGGCATGTGTTGAAAGTAATTTCCGATAATGGATCACAATTTCGTTCTGCTACATGGACACGTATGTTACGAGCTAGAAAAATGTCTCCGATCTATATATCCAAGTACCATGCTTCTTCGAACCGCTGTGAAAGATTAATGAAAGAAATTGGTAAACTGTGTAGAATATACTGTCACAAAAGACATATTGATTGGGACACACACATATTTTCATTCCAAGATGTAATTAATTCGATTCCAAATGAGTCCACTATGCTATCCCCGTCTGTTATACTGAAAAATGTTGAACCACCTAACAAAATCACAGAATTAGTAAACTTCCCTACCTGTCGTCGACTAAGACACCACGAAATAATTGACATTGTGCTGAACAACATCAAACGTGCCGCAGAGCGCCGGAGAAGACAGCAAAAACAGGTTTGTACACGCCGCGACTTTCACGTTGGACAGAAGATATTAGTACGTACACACTATTTATCCAGCAGAATAAAAGGTAAGAGCAGTAAATTTGAACTTCTATACGCAGGTCCATATCGGATTCGCAGCATCCCTCACCCCAATGTTGTACACGTCGAAACTTTGAGAACCAGAAAATCGAAAGGCAATCACCATATCTCAAACATTAAACCGTTTATTGAATGAAACCACTTTATGATGTAACATGCTATGATGCCATTTACTAATCTTTATGACCACTTATGCAATTATATTCACATGACTAATTACTGATGATTATCGTATTTTTTTCTTGGCAAGTGCCCGGCAAGGTAAGGTTAGCAGGTCGCTTTTCTTGTCGTT
Source organism: Schistocerca serialis cubense (assembly GCF_023864345.2). Lineage (NCBI taxonomy): Eukaryota > Metazoa > Arthropoda > Insecta > Orthoptera > Acrididae > Schistocerca > Schistocerca serialis. The sequence continues at coordinate 1,115,034,079 of NC_064639.1, read as the reverse complement.
ACATATCAGACCGTGCATATTTTCCAGATTAATTTACACATCTTATGAGCACTTATGCAATTATAATTACATAGTTAACTACTGATGATTATCGTATTTTTCTTGGCAAGTGCCCGGCAAGGTAAGGTTAGCAGGTCGCTTTTCTTGTTATATATCAGACTGTGCACATTTTTTCCAGAGACACTTACGTATTTTATGACTAATTATGCAATGTTATCTAATGACATGTTAATTTCATTACATTTTTCTCCATTAAAGGCTTTAATTATCGCCTCTATTAACTACACTACATACAAGCTGAACACAACGAACATCCCATTTTTTCTTTCTTATATATATATATATACGATTATTTCAGGTTTTGTTCGTATGCATTATGAAATGGTGAAGACATAGCAAACACCAGTCGACTTTGACATTTTTTGCCTTATGACATCTCAAGATCGTGAGTGTTTTACATTTTTTGCTGCTGCATTGTGATATTCTGTGTACATTTTTGCATTTGAACACTGTCAATGTCTTTGACATATTACGTTTTCTGTCATGTTATGCTGTATGCTTAATTATGTTACCTTAAACCAGTCATCATTTAGTGAGTATATGATGTAAATGCACGATATTAATCTCTGTTCATCATTTTCAGAAAGAATAACGTGTAAAGGAAATAAATTACACAGAAATTGGAACTTCACCTACGGAATGATCGAAAGAAGACGCAATAACTTTATGAGGAAGAGTAAATGGATCAGGATTAACAAGCATTAACAAGAATATACTATACACATCGTAGAATAGCAGTCTTAACTAATTTTTTCTTTCAGAATACAAGGTGATTGATGCAAGCTGTCAGACAGAACTACACATCTTAGTTTTAAGTGATGAAATATGCTAGAGATAAGGAATAGTTGTGTAATGAATAATGAAGTGGTTTTTGCAGATGATAATGAATGCTGATGAAGAGTAATGATGAAGGATATGCTACTATGAATAATGAAGTTTTTCTTTACAGGTGATGATGATAATGGAGTTACGATGATATGGATAAAGAAGTTTTCTTTGCAGATGAGGATAATGTTGAAGTTATATTTATGCTATGTAGTTATTTAAGTATTTGTTGCAGTTCGTTTTGACAGCAGGTGTTATATTGCATAGTATAATGACTGAAGGTTTTGGAAAGGACAGCTATGGAAAACATTTTTTATACACATTTCACTACCTGTTAATTCGACGTTCACTACTTTTCAGCATAAAATGCATTTCTCTTTTCAGCTTAATAATCCATTTTTATACATTTTTTGCAGGAGAAATTATTTATGAGATTAATGTGCTATAAGCAGTTGTTCATTAAATCTATGAAGGTGATTACATATACTCTACTTGTTTCATAATCTTGCCACAGCTGACTTATGACAGATGACGTTACACATTTTCATTTATACCAACAAACCAGAAACAAATTTTTTCTTCTTGCTTTCCCCTATAATTACCCTAAGCAATGCATTGCTAACAGAAAATGTATTACCAGTCCCAAATAATGATACCAGTTTAAGAGAGTTCTGAGTAAAGCTGATCAGCTCTGAATAGTATGTCACTTCAGTAATGACTTCTTAATGATACAAAAAAATATATAAATTAATGCTTTGTAACTGGCTAATAACTGCCACTGTTTATTGAAATGAGACTACTTCTAATGCCCATGATTATTAATGCTATGACTGTAATTAACTGATTTTTAATAATGACTTCTTAATGATCTGAATAATACTGAATGATGAACAATGTTTTATACTATTCAATACTTGCTGGGAACTGAGTGCCAATAATTAATGTCACTAAATGAATTATGTTATTAATTATGCCATTAATTAGCTCCTGTTTTCAATGATGATTTTTCATGTTCTATAACTGGCCACTGAGTGCCAATAATTAATGTCACTAAATGAATTATGTTATTAATTATGCCATTAATTAGCTCCTGTTTTCAATGATGACTTTTCATGTTTTGGTACCTGGCCAATGAGTGCCAATAATTTGTATAACTCAATGTATTATGTTAATGCTAGGCCAATAATTGACTTTTTTTTTAATGAAGACTTCTGATGAACATTAATCTGTCATACTAAATATGATTTGTAACTGGCCAAAGACTGCCGCTGTTTATTGTAATACGATTACCCATGATGCCAATAATTTAATTTTATGAACATTATTCTGTAATACTAAATACATGGTACAGAAATGTTCAATAACTAGGCTATGAATGCCGCAAACTACTAATGTAATTCCTAATGAAGACTAGTATGTGAGGTAATGTCCTTCACCTTCTGACCTCACTACCCTGAATTACTGCAATATCCATTTGTCCTGTACATCCTCCTGATCATGGAGCACTATGTTTGGTTTTTGCACTAATTCTACGTTGGTGTGCCTTGTAACAGCGTGGTGTTGACACGACATGCTGTCCACCACCGTGAGCGATGGAGACGTTATTATGGTCCCACAGTTTGGTGTACCTGATGTACTGCCAAAACGATAACATGGAAGATTACTACGACATTTCAGTGTCTTGGCTACGCTGATAAATACTAATGGAAAAAGAACTTCAAATTGTGTCACTTGGTGTTGTATTTCTGTGGAAAGATATGGACTTTCAGAGCAGCTATGTGCAATCTAAAGTGCTACAACCATGATGCAATCCTTCCCTTTCCTATCCTAATTCTTGTCACATAGTGAAAATCATTTTTTGCTAACATCATTTATGTTCATGGCCTATACATTTTTTTCGATTTGCTGAACTCCAATGCAAGTACACTCATGTCACTTGTCGACATGATTTTTTGCCATTATGTTTATTTGTTGTGAAAATGCTAAAGACATTTTTGGATTTGTTCTGAAGTACAGTATATGTGCACTCTTGTCTTTTATATTGTATATACATTTTTCTGATTTGCTGATACGCTCTGTACTCGTTGTATACATTTTTTGTCATTGTCTAATGTTTTGTACTCGGTGCATGTGCACCACATTTAATTCATGTCCTATATCTGTATATATGCTGTAACTGTAAAGTTAATTAGCAAAAAAAAAAAATTTCTTGCGATGGCAAGTCCAAATGACTCACCATCGCTGCCAAATTTTTGCCCGCCCCCCCCCCCCCCCCTCAGTGGAGGGTTATGAAACACGTATGTTGTTTGACGGCGATGGCGAGGCATTGCAGAGTCTCTGACCAGAGAGCTATTTGTCGTTCCTGGTCTGCGCTTGACCGCGCGAGAGTTGCGAGCAGTAGTCTGTCGGTAGCAGTAGGCCAGTGCAGTCTGTGGGTAGTCTGTCGGTAGCAGTAGCGCAGTTCAGTTGCTAATTGCAGTCTGTCGGCAGTAATGGTCTAGTACAGTCGCGAGAGAGTCGCGAGCGGGACGCAGTCGCAGGCGTCGACATGGGTCTCTGGTCAAGATGCTGAATGAGGTATATTGTTAATTACGGTAACCAAGCTGCATTGCGCACATCAGATAATGTAAAGTTTATTTATTGTAATTAATTTTCAACAAGTGCCCCAATAATAATTTTGATTTCAAAGCAATTTTTAACAAAAGAACCATTTAATTGAACCAACGATTTCCTTCCATTTCCATTAAAGAAAAGTTTCAGTTAAATTTCAAAAATAAAAAAAAATAATACTTGCAATGCATTTCCTCCGAGCCGTGGCCAACAACAAGAGCAGAACTTTGACATGCAGTTTCGAATGAGGTAAGAAATTAATTATGATTTTTTTGCACAGGGCCAAAGACCGATATTTCGGTTTAATTGAGTTTACATTGTCACTGAAGTCTCATTAGCATTGAATTGTTTTTCATTATTTTCGTGAGAGCTTACACCTTGAGTCAGATTGCGATTCCCATTTTTATTGTCATTAAATTTTATTGCTAAGGAGGTTACGCTTGGCTCCCAATTATTATTAATGTCTTCAAAATTTCTGTGGGGAGGTTACAAGGTGTAGGATTTTTTGCCGGAACTGACCTCTTGATTACGTGCCACAGGTGTTCCATAGGGTAAGAAATTTTGTAAGGTAACGTATTTACTGCCAGCCGGTGTGGCCGAACGGTTCTAGGCGCTTCAGTCTGGAACCGCTCGACCGCTACTGTCGCAGGTTCGAATCCTGCCTTGGGCATGGATGTGTGTGATGTACTTAGGTTAGTTAGGTTTAAGTAGTTCTAAGTTCTAGGGGACTGAGGACCTCAGCTGTTAAGTCCCATTTTGAACTTATTTACTGCTGCCAAATAAATGAAAAAATGCATACCTCAGCAGTCAAATGTACAAACACACCTTTATTTTCTCTTGGTCTCTATTACTTAACCTAAACGGGAAAAGAATAATGGTGTATTTATACGGCAGATAGCTTAGTGATGCATTTCCTCGATGGGATCTGGGTGGCCAAATCATTCTCCCGAAACGTCCAGAACAAGCTTCTGATAATCGCGAACAGTGGTAGCAGGGTGACGTGGCGCATTATCATCCATAATAACCCCATAGTTGTTTAGGAACATGAAGTACACGAATGACTGAAAATGGTCTCCAGGTGGTCTAACAATCATTTGTAGTCGATGTGTCTGCCGCGCGGGATTATCCGAGATGTCTAGGGCGCTGCAGTCATGGACTGTGCGGCTGGTTCCGGCGGAGGTTCGAGTCCTCCCTCGGGCATGGGTGTGTGTGTTTGCCCTTAGGATAATTTAGGTTAAGTAGTGTGTAAGCTTGACAAGGTTATAAGGTCCAGAGATATAACACAAAGATCCGTATTGTGAGGGCTATCGCCGGCCGCGGTGGTCTCGCGGTTCTAGGCGCGAAGTCCAGAACCGTGCGACTGCTACGGTCGCAGGTTCGAATCCTGCCTCGGGCATGGTTGTGTGTGATGTCCTTAGGTTAGTTAGGTTTAAGTAGTTCTAAGTTCTAGGGGACTAATGACCACAGCAGTTGAGTCCCATAGTGCTCAGAGCCATTTGAACCATTTTTTTTTTTTTTGTGAGGGCTATCGTCTTTCCAGTTGTGATGTATGGATGTGAGACCTGGACCATTAGAAAGGCTGAACGGCGAAGAATTGACTCCTTCGAATTGTGGTGTTGGAGGAAACTTCTTAGAGTTCCATGGACTGCAAAGAGAACCAACAGATCAATATTGGAGCAAATTAAACCAGATTTCTCCCTGGAAGGTCTAATCTTAAAACAAAAGCTGACCTACTTTGGACACACAATGCGAAGGCATGCCTCGCTGGAAAAAACATTAATTCTGGGGAATATTGAAGGAACTAGAAGAAGAGGACGTCAGAGGATGAGATGGATCGATGGCATCACAGAAGCAATGTGTTCCAATCTGGAAGGTCTACGGGAGAAAGTGCAAGACAGGAAAAAGTGGCGTGATTTGGTTCATGGGGTCACGAAGAGTCTGAACCGACGAAACGAGAGAGAGAGTGTGTGTGTAAGCTTAGGGACTGATGACGTCAGCAGCTAAGTCCCATAAGATTTCACACACATTTGAAAATTTTTTGTAGTCGATGATCATTCAGTTGGGCCAGAGGATCCAGTCCATTCCAAGTAAGCTCAACTGACACCATTATGGAACCGCTACCATCTTGCACAGTGCCTTGAGACAACTTGGGTCCATCGCTTCGTGGGATCGTCCGAAACAATCGAATGCTACAGTCAGCTCTTTCTAACTGAAATCGGGACTCTTCCAACCAGACCACCGTTTTTCAGTCGTCTAGGATCCAGCCTATATGAGCACGATCCCAGAAGAAGAGCTGCAGGCGATGTCGTGCTGTTAACAAACGCACACGCGTCCGTCGTCCGCCGCAACAGCCCACATTGATTTCTGCGGTTATTTCATGCAATGCTGCTTCTCTATTAGCACTGACAACTGTACACAGACACCGCTGCATTCAGTCTTTAAGTGAAGGCCGTGGCCACTGCTTTGTACATGGTAAGAGGCAATACTTTACATTTGGTGTTGTGGGCGCACTCTTGACACAGTGGGTCTCGGTGTATTGGATTTTCGAACGTTTTCTGAAACGGAATGTCCCATGCTTCTAGCTCCAACTATCATTCCGCATTCTAAGTCTGGATTCCCGTTATGCTGCGAAAACCACTTCGGAATATTTTTCACTTTAATCACCCGAGTGCACTCAGTGCACTTCGCTGTTATACATTGTGCACAGAATGCTACACCCATCTATACATGTGAATATCGCTATTCCAGTACTTTTTGTCACCTCAGTTTATATAGAGCGTGTCGTGGGGGACGTGGAAAACCGTGCAGGGGATGTCGTGCGATTTGCCTGCCGTGAAACAGAGGCATTCGGGCTTTGTTTGCAAACTTTTCGCGTGTCGCCTTGGTTAAAATATGTTTAAAACTGTAAGTACTGGTAGAGATAGACAACCATTATGACAAATATAATTAAAGTTACACCAAAAAAGTTGGTTGGTTGCTGAAACAATGTCGCAGCTGTTTTTGATTTTTTTTACATTTCCTTATTCACAACGTATATCGCGTCCGACCTACCGTCTAATGACATAAGCACCCCGTCTTCAGGCCACAAGTGGCCCACCGGGACCTTCCGACCGCCATGTCATCCTCAGATGAGGACGCAGATAGGAGGGGCGTGTTGTCAGCACACCGCAATTCCGGTCGCTATGATGGTTTTCTTAGACCGGAGCCGCTACTCTTCGTTCGAGTAGCTCCTCAATTGGCATCACGACGCTGAGTGAACCCCGAAAAAAGGCAACAGCGCATGGCGGCCCGGATGGTCCAACTGCCGGCCACGCCCGACAGCGCTTAACGTCGGTGATCTGAAGGGAACCGGGATATCCACTGCGGCAAGGCCGTTGTCGTCGAGTGACATGACAGTAATTAAAAATCTGGATTACAAATTCTTCACAAAACACAAATGCAAGCATATGCAGTAGAAAGGTTCAAAAACATAAGAATTAATAAAAATCCAAAATGCCAAAACAGGCAACACGTGCACATACCATATGCAGTTACTTATGCCCAAGAGGTAGGTGTAGGTGTTCTACATCAAGAAATCCATATGGCACAACAGGTGCAATAACCTTTCACTCGCACAGAAATGAACAAAATATATCATCGCCGCAGCGACAAGTAACATGCTACATCGTCGACAGAGGCACCATGAGCTATCGCAATGCAATGCGGCAGCACCACAAGTGTCATAAGGAGAGTTAACCACAGCTGAACATCAAGATAACTAACAAATGACAAAAGTACAGCTCAAAGAGCCAGCCTGCTTAGCTGTGCGGTCTAACGCAAGGCTTTCTGGATTGGGAAGGAGCGCCTGGTCCCCGACACGAATCCGCCCGGCGGACTTGTGTCGATGCCCGGTGACCCTACCAGTCTCTGGATTGTTTTTAGGCAGTTTTCCATCTGCCTCGGTGAATGCGGGCTGGTTCCCGTATCCCGCCTCAGCGACACTATGTCGGCGATTACTGTGCAAACAAGTTCTCAATCTATGTGTACACCAACATTACTCTACCACGCAAACATAGGGGTTACACTCGTATGGTGTGAGACTTTCCCGGGGGAGGGGGGAGGGGGGAATGGGGGGTACCGGGGGCCGAACCGCACAATGACCCTGAAAGAGTAGTTCAGTGTGGAGCGGCGGAGGGGTGAAGTGGACTGCGGTAGTCGCGTGAGGTTGTGGACCACTGTGGCTGCGGCGGGGGCGGAGCCGCTCTGTCGTTTCTAGGCCTCCGGTTAACATGCAACACGATACAATACAAAGCTCAAAGAAATAATGTCGTCCAAGATATGACAGCAACTATTAAGTATGTGAAAATTGCAGTATATTAAATAAATCAATATTGTGGCGAACGACACCGAACATTTGATGTTATGAACAATGGCTGCAAGGAGCGCCACAACTTTTACTTAGAATAGCAAATGAAGAAATTATCAAAAATACAAAAAAACCAGTCTCTTGCTCCACCGATCTGCTCATTAAGTTATCGGTCGTGGAAGCTCCATCTACGAACCAAAATTTCTAGGTCTTCCAAAATGTATAAATAAACGGTGTTCTTTCACTCCACAAATGCTAAAAATTCAGTTATAATGGGTATAAAGCAAGGTGAGAAAGGCTTACAAAACAAATCTTTCGCTAGTGAGGTTGCTAACAAAATTAAGTGGTTCTTACTTAATCATCTGTCACCCTTTTTATACAGAGAGGTGCAGTGGATTATTCATCAGTATGTTGCTTAGAAGGTGATATTTTAAGTCCGACAAGATTGCAACATCCGGTTACTTATTCATCGTCAATCTGATGGACTCCTGACTCAACAACAACTATCTGAGAATGTCAACCTCTCTAGTTTGACGCTATGAGATGGTGAAATAAGATTCTTAGAGAAAGATTATTACTTCAGTATTTTAGCCTCATTACACCGTCTTTGGCTACAGAAGTTATTGCAGAGGTGAAAGGGAACTTTGAAATTTTGAAATTGTCGAAGAAGTCTAAACTTGTAGTTGTTACCTCTGATGCTTTGTCAGTAGGACGATTCTATAGATACTCATAAACACTACTGAAACTAAGTTGATCGAAAGGTTGGCCGGCCGAAGTGGCCGAACGGTTCTAGGCGCTACAGTCTGGAACCGCGCGACCGCTATGGTCGCAGGTTCGAATCCTGCCTCGGGTATGGATGTGTGTGATGTGCTTAGGTTACTTAGGTTTAAGTAGTTCTAAGTTCTAGGGGACTGATTACCTCAGCAGTTAAGTCCCATAGTGCTCAGAGCCATTTGAACCATTTTTGAACCAAAGGTTGAAAGAATGTAAGGTGGTTGTTACGAAGGCAAACAAGACCACGTCTCTGGTGTTAATAAATGGCAGTGATTACATTAGTAAGGCTTTGAACTTCTTTAATAATAGTGGATTGTGGAAGTTGGTAAAATCCGCTAACAAAATTCGTAAGTGCGATCAAATCCGTAGTCAACAATTCCTAAGTTTTAGTTCAAACTAAAAGATGGAAGAGTGGTGTGCTCATGATGAATCCTAAAATGCGTATTTTAACGTCACATCTTATGTTACATAAAAAAGAAAAATCTATCCTCCCTGTTGTTAGCTCCTGTCAGAGCGCTAACTATTTCATCAACAGCTTCTGTGAAAATGAAATTAAAGAATCACATATATTCGAAGCTTGCATAGCTGAAAAAAACAATTATGAATTTATTCCTTACATTAATGACATTCAAATTTGCAGCCACCGTTCGAGAGATACATGGTAAGACATAGCAACGTTGTCTGCGCCTAATCTTCCCATTTGTAATCTAATATTTCATTAAATTAATGTCGAGTCTATGGAGTTTGTTCACATCTGACAGCAGGTTAATTTACGTAGCGTGGGCTTTAGCTGATTTCTTCCCTTTATATCGTTCTTGTATTTAGTGTAACATCAGGGAGACGTGTCAGCACCTTTCGATTTTGCGCGTGGTTACACTCTTTGACTGTTACTAAGCAACGGCTTGGCGCGTGCTGCCAGAGAACGTGTGTGCGTCAAGGTTTGAGTGTTTTGCAGATGTGCCGGGCTCATGAGGTGGAGCCTTGGTCTCGCGTTCATGAGCGAGGTTCCAGCTGTCAACTCCATCTCCGTCTCCACTCTGGGTGGACAAGCTGAGGGGTCGCCTTCAGAGCTGTCAGTGGCCGAGGGCAAGAGGTCGGCGTCGAGGTCTGCGGGACCGTGCAGAAAAGACGTGAAGTGGGCAGCCACACATGGGCCGAGGAATCCCTGGATTGCGGGATGTGACCAAAGTAAGACTGTGGTACATCGGTGCTGTTAACAGGTGGCTGTCCTCAACATCGATATACGCTGGTGTCCAAAATTAAAGCAAAAACTGAAATTTTGCAACGTTGCGTTTACTTTGCCATAAGTCCGTACAAACAGGTGATGGTAAAGTTTCAAGAAAACATCAGCCACTCGCGCTCTATGAGGTCGAGCATTATCGTCCATCAGTACGAATTCTGGGCCCACAGCACCTCGAAACAACCACAAATGAGGTCCCACCCTCTTGATTCACCCGTACAGTTCCTTGAATAGGGGTTCGAATGGTAAACTTAATCCCTGCCCACGCCATTATAGATCCTCCTCGATATTGGTCTGTTTCCACAATGTTTGGACTCCGATACCGTGTTCCACGTGTCCTCCAGATGCGAATCCATCGAGACAGACTCTCCAGACTTATTCGGGACTCATCTGGGAAAACAAGACTGGCCCTCTGTTCGACCGTCCAGGTGACATGTTGGTGATTCCATCTAGATGTTCCCTTCTGTGATGACGTGTCAGAGGTAGACATACAGCAGGTCTCCATCAATAAAGGCCACTCTGCCGAAGCCTTCTGCACACCATTTGCCTCGGTTCAACACGTCCAGTGGATGCTGAGAGCTCGCATGTGAGTTGCTGTGCAGTGCAAAGGGATAATGTCGTGCTCTAACAGCCAAGTAACGGTCCTCACTTCTGAAATAACACGTGGTCAGCTCCGCCCTGGTCTTCGGGGTAAAGTTTCGGTATGTTTACACTGTCGCCACATCCGAGAAACAACAGAACGATTCACGCTAAGCCATCGGCCTACATTACTTTGCGTCTGTCCTGCTGCCTTTCTTTTTCTGGCCCTCCACCGCAGAGAGTCTGGTAGGCATCTTCCCTGTGCCATGTTGCACCGTCTGTGACTATGTAAATTGCGACTGAAGGACATTGGGCTACCCGGCAAACACTACGTCGCTGCATAGGCATCGTTGGCATGGTTGTCCGTTGACCGTAATGCCATCTTCCGTGCAGAACAACATGGTACGGACATCTGGTTGATAGTTTGTATGATTACATCGTGAATTAGATACAGGACGGGGAAATAGCAGTTGGTTGCTTTAATTTTGGCCACCAGTGTACTTGGAGAAATGCATGACACAGAGTGTTCTCTTACAATTTTTAATTCCGATTTTGGCCGTCTAGGGACCGCGTTAAACAACTATTTTTCAATGTACATTTCTCCTATTGCGCTCCTCCTCTTTTCTCTTCTGCCAATATGTCTTCATCCTCTCTCTGTGCTGCGCCCTTCGGTCTTCTGTCCACACTGTTCCTCCAGTTCTTCTCTTCTTCACTTCAAATCCCTCAAAATGTTGAATTTTGTCTCTCATTAAGTCTCTGTTGGTTATATCATCTTCTCCTATACCCATCTCCTCTAAGTCTGCTTTGACTTCTTTGAACCAGGTAATTTGGGTTCTGGGGTTCTTATCAAAAAACATGAATATTTTCTTTGTCAGCCTTTCATCATTCATTCTTTTCAAATGGGCGTAAAAGCTTACTCTTCTCTTCCTCATAGTATCTCCCACTTTCTCAATTTTGTCATACACTTCTCTATTACTTCTAAGCTTCCAAGTCCCATTCTCAAACCTCGGCCCAAGTACTCTTCTAACGATTTTTCGCTCCTTTTTTGCTATAGCTTCCATTTCCTTGTTAGTGTTCATTGCATTCTCTTACAATATATTTAGACACAACCTGTTTCGGTCATCTGCACAGTGGAAAAAAACCATTGTGACAACTTGTTACTTGCTGTTAAACGTTTTTAAGTTTTCTCCTTGTTTAAACCGTTATAACGGCGTTAACTAGAGAACCAACTCGTGAAGCTAACGTTTTAGACCTCATAGCAACAAATAGACCGGAACTTTTCGACTCCGTGAATGTAGAAGAGGGTATCAGTGATCATAAGTCAGTGGTTGCATCAATGACTACAAGTGTAATAAGAAATGCCAAGAAAGGAAGGAAAATATATTTGCTTAACAAGAGTGATGGGGCACAAATCGCAGAATATCTGAGTGACCACCATCAAACGTTCATTTCTGAGGAAGAGGATGTGGAACAAAAATGGAAAAAATTCAGAAACATCGTCCAGTACGCCTTAGATAAGTTCGTACCGACTAAGGTCCAAAGCGAGGGGAAAGATCCACCGTGGTGTAACAATCATGTACGAAAGGTACTACGGAAACAAAGAAAGCTTCATCATAGGTTTAAGAGTAGTCGAATCATAGCTGATAAGGAAAAGCTGAACGAAGCGAAAAAGAGCGTAAAGAGAGCAATGAGAGAAGCATTCAACGAATTCGAACATAAAACATTGGCAAACAATCTAAACAAGAACCCTAAAAAGTTTTGGTCATATGTATAATCGGTAAGCGGATCTAAATCCCCTATTCAGTCACTCGTTGACCACGATGGAACCGAAACAGAGGACGACCGAAGAAAGGCAGAAATACTGAATTCAGTGTTCCGAAACTGTTTCACTGCGGAAAATCGTAACACGGTCCCTGACTTCAGCCGTCGCACGGACGCCAAAATGGAAAATATTGAAATAAACGATATCGGAATTGAAAAACAACTGCTATCACTTAGTAGCGGAAAAGCATCCGGACCAGACGAGATACCCTTAAGAGTCTACAGTGATTATGCTAAAGAACTTGCCCCCTTTCTATCAGCAATTTATCGTAGATCGCTGGAAGAACGTGAAGTACCTAGCGACTGGAAGAAAGCGCAGGTCGTTCCCATTTTCAAGAAGGGTCATAAATCAGATGCGAATAATTATAGGCCTATTTCGCTTACGTCAATCTGTTGTAGAATAATGGAACATGTTTTGTGTTCTCGTATTATGACGTTCTTAGATAATACAAATCTCCTTCATCATAACCAACATGGATTCCGCAAACAGAGATCATGTGAAACTCAGCTCGCCCTATTTGCCCAAGAAATTCACAGTGCCGTAGACACTGGCGAGCAGATTGATGCCGTATTCCTGGACTTCAGGAAGGCATTTGATACGGTTCCGCACTTACGTTTAGTGAAAAAAATACGAGCTTACGGAATATCGGACCAGGTTTGTGATTGGATTCAGGATTTCCTAGAAGAAAGAACACAACATGTCATTCTTAACGGTTCAAAATCTGCAGATGTAGAGGTAATTTCGGGAGTACCGCAGGGAAGCGTGATAGGACCTTTATTGTTTACAATATACATAAATGACTTAGTTGACAACATCGGTAGCTCCGTGAGGCTATTTGCAGATGACACGGTTGTCTACAAGAAAGTAGCAACATCAGAAGACTCGTACGTACTCCAGGAGGACCTGCAGAGGATTAATGCATGGTGCGACAGCTGGCAGCTTTCCCTAAACGTAGATAAATGTAATATAATGCGCATACATAGGGGCAGAAATCCATTCCAGTACGATTATGCCATAGGTGGTAAATCATTGGAAGCGGTAACGACCGTAAAATACTTAGGAGTTACTATCCGGAGCGATCTGAAGTGGAATGATCACATAAAACAAATAGTGGGAAAAGCAGGCGCCAGGTTGAGATTCATAGGAAGAATTCTAAGAAAATGTGACTCATCGACGAAAGAAGTAGCTTACAAAACGCTTGTTCGTCCGATTCTTGAGTATTGCTCATCAGTATGGGACCCTTACCAGGTTGGATTAATAGAAGAGATAGACATGATCCAGCGAAAAGCAGCGCGATTCGTCATGGGGACATTTAGTCAGCGCGAGAGCGTTACGGAGATGCTGAACAAGCTCCAGTGGCGGACACTTCAAGAAAGGCGTTACGCAATACGGAGAGGTTTATTATCGAAATTACGAGAGAGCACATTCCGGGAAGAGATGGGCAACATATTACTACCGCCCACATATATCTCGCGTAATGATCACAACGAAAAGATCCGAGAAATTAGAGCAAATACGGAGACTTACAAGCAGTCGTTCTTTCCACGCACAATTCGTGAATGGAACAGGGAAGGGGGGATCAGATAGTGGTACAATAAGTACCCTCCGCCACACACCGTAAGGTGGCTCGCGGAGTATAGATGTAGATGTAGATGTAACTATCTTTCCTGATGTTTTCAAGTCAGAAATGGCATATACTTTTCTGGTTAAATAGCATGTATGGCATTTGAAGTTGTCGCAGTAGATATTTTTTCACTGTGAAGATGGTTCGTTATCGAAATGCGTTCTGAATGAATATATTGAATAGAGCTGCCCCAGTGGCCACATTGGACAGCCCCTGTTCAACTGAAGGAACTAAACTTGGTGAGCCTATTTGAGAACATTCCCTGGCACTGTGAGCCTGTGCCACGAAGGTAACTTTAACACGCATTCCAATCATTTCATCTGTAGCAGAACACAAGCAGGAATGAGGATATCATATCAACTTTCAAGAACCTCGTGTGCTTGTCGGAGGCCATGGACGCAGCAACGGAAAATAAGAGAGGCTATTGAAATAACTGAACAGCCTGACCACATGAACAGGGAGGATGGCTACAAGTTACCCATGGCCTGCTTTCCAGCGATTCCAGCCCTTCTGACAGCTTGTGTTCGCCAGTGAACAGCACCTCTTGACCCTGGTTTACCAGTGTAAACAGCGGGCACGAGAGATAATTACCGTACGGCCTTGACGCCTCGCTGCAGGAAAACTCTACCCCCTTGATACAGGCTGCTGATTTCCTATTGCCTTCCAGCCACTAACGAGACATTGCGTACAAACCACTTTCCAGACATGCACAGATAATAGCCAGCCAATACACTGCCTTCTACCAACCGCCTACTGGAGTGGCCTTCCAGCCACACACAGGCAATGGAATATCCTACAGCCACCCTCCCTGCAATACCTCTTCAAATTGTCCTATTTCAGCTCAGGTATATGACTCCGGTAGCCATCATATAACCGAAAATGATACCTGTAAAAGAAGACATTCGCCAGAATACAGCAGCGAACAGTCCTGAAGAAGTCCGCAGCAGTTCGGTTGAAACGTTGACAGATTAGTTGTTTTAGTAGTTACAATGACGCAGCCCATTTCCCCAAAGTCATTTTATTCAAAATGACACCGTCCGTAGAAGCCTAACTTATATCAGATCAGTGCTATTTGCCAGACCTTGTTTCCTACTGAGTTGCAGTCGGATCCTACTTGGTGCTTCTTATTGATTCCAGCAGGCTTGAAAAGGGTGGATTATTTATGGTTCGATTTTAAATGCCTTCTGCTAGTAAATTTGTCTTGTGATCGCAGATCGAAATTAAATGTTGTTGCTTGCGGACTTAAATAGTTCATTCATGAGGTCGTATAAGAGGTTAATGGGAGAATAATTTTGTGTGATGCAGCTGGTCCTATCGTGCTTAGTGAGTGTGTCTGGTATGAAGATTGTTTTTTAATCTGTTTCCGTGAAACTCGTCTTAGTTGACGCTCTATAGCAGCTGAATTCTGTTGAATTGGTCGTCACTTATCTGCACTATCTACTGCAAGTCTCAACCTAGCCGTATTACGTATGTACCAATTTGGAAAAGCCTCTTGGTGTTGGCCAACTACTCGAGAGTTAACAGCCGTTGCTGTTAGATAGAAGCTCTAACTTCTTCTTGTCCTTATTTATGGGGTTTGAATTATTTACTAATATTTTGAAAGATAATTTTAAATACACTTTTGCCTGCAGGCATTATAGTGTGTAATTTGGAAACCTTGGAGGAGCTGCCCGCATTTTTGAATTGTTTATTGCGTTTATTAAACCTACTTCATTTATATGATTCTGAAATGCCATGACTGCGCTATTTGGCCAGTACCTGTAGAATAAAGTGTCCAGTATTGATAGCTGCCACGTTCAAGTCCTGTCAATACTCGGATCACCGCAAGATGAAATTAATGTGGCACCTATAGTTATTTATAATTGTGTAGTAAGACATTGGGTAATTTTCGTTACTCGTTATTTGTGTGCAACACTGGTTCTTTTAAGTAAAATTCGTTTCTGTTGTATGAATGTTGTTTATTTGAGAGCAAGCCTTGTACTCCATTCCCCATGGACCTTCCTTTATTATCATTTAAATGATATCAGAGTGCCATTGTTTGAGAACTAGCTTGGCACATTAACAATTTCAAGTAAGTATAATTTGTGACAAAAAAATTTGGGTTGTGATTGAGACTTAAAACCACGCATGAAGAACCATACTGAAAATTAATATGAGTGCTGCAAAACTGCTGAATTGGTTGCTAAATGACATGCCACTAGTAAAAGAAACCAGTGACTTTATTTCACGCGTTTCGGGGGACACCCATCGTCAAATAGCATGATACCTAGGTATTCAGATGCACAAAGACTCGTTGTAACTGTTACAGCTGTCATAACAGCCGTATCACTTACAACAAGTCTTTATGCATCTGAATACCTAGATGAGCATGACCATCTGATGATGGGTGTCTCCCGAAATGCGTCAAATGAACTCATTGCTTTTTCAGCTAGAGGCGTTGCGGGCAATATTGGTGAGGTGAGAGCCGCTCTGTATGTTTGTGCTGCCTCTCTCTCGAACTTAGTTGAAAATTTTCAATTTTTCGAGTGTAGTAATAATCCATCACATCTGCACGTAAATCGTGAACCAATAAAAATTAGCCATTGGTATAACCGTTTTCAAGACCTGGACAACGGTAAGTAATACCAACAAGGAACAGGGTGGCACGATTAACGAATTGCCGAATAAAGTTAAGGAATTAGAAATGAACCTGAACTTGTTACAGTGGAGCACTATTTTATTTGGCGATAACAATGAGTGTAACAAGTGTTATGAGAGGGAACGTTAGTGAATGTATAGATCACCATTTTACTACGTTACCCAACCAAATTTTGTCGGTGGCGCAGTGGTTAGCACACTGGACTCGCATTCAGGAGGACGACGGTTCAATCTCGTCTCCAGCCATCCTGATTAAGGTTTTCCCTGATTTCTCTAAATCGTTTCAGGCAAATGGCGGGATGGTTCCTTTGAAAGGGCACGGCCGATTTCTTCCCAATCATTCCCTAACCGGAGCTTGCGCTCCGTCTCTAATGACCTCGTTGTCGACGGGACGTTAAACACTAACCACTACCACCACCAAATTTTGTCGATGTTTTGAAGTGTTGCTAATCTCTCAGTCGAGAAGGTTGAAAAATAGTAAAATTACTGGCACTTTCGTAAACCAAGATGATATTCTTAAGATAGGGCATTCAGTAGTATTTGAAAAGTTACATCCCATTTCCCGTGGTTGTTTGAGCCGAATACTAGGTACCATTTATTATGATCGTGGCACATTAGGAGAATCGGTCTAAGGCGCTGCAGTCGTGGACTGTGCGGCTGGTCCCGGAGGAGGTTCGAGTCCTCCCTCGGGCATGGGTGTGCTTGTTTGTCCTTAGGATAATTTAGGTTAAGTAGTGTGTAAGCTTAGGGACTGATGACCCTGGCAATTAAGTCCCATAGGATTTCACACACATTTGAACAACTCATTAGGAGAGTCAAGGGAAAGGAATGTTCAGGAGAGACTGTCAACTAGGGTGAGGAGTGACTTAATTAGCCAGCATTTTTTTCGTGAGCATGGGAGTAATGAGATGTGGGCAGAGTATATACAACAGATTCGAACGGTCAATGTGACTCTGAATGTTCACGTGATGGAGGGCGGGGCTGTGGACAGCATTTTAGAAGGAATGCCACCGGATGACGGTTCACGAATATTATTTTCTGAGAAACCTATAACTTTTACTGGTTTGGCAAAGATTGTAGCTAGCATAGAGAACATCAGATATGCTAGTGAAAGACGAGATCACAGTGCTCCTTCGGGTACCACTGAGAGCACGACGTAAGGCGCACGCAAACTTAAGGAGAGTGCTACCTGGCCCAGGGGAGCTTGTTACCGCTGCGGAGCGTCCTGGCATTTTGCACGTGTTAGTCCTTCAGGACGAAAGACATTGGCATATAGTCGAAGCCAGGGAAAAACATAGCGTCGTCGATCATGAGCCCTGCCGAGGCATTGTAATAAGGGGAAGGCCGCGACAAAACATAGACTTTCCTTTGTGTATGAGCTGTTCAATTGAGAGCCCATTTTGCCTTATTGGATTCTGGAGCAACATCTCTGATCTTGGTCATACTTGGTATTTGAGAAATCGTGACATCTGTAATTTTTCTTCATTGGAAACCGTAGCACCATGAATGGTCAGTTACTACGATTAGTGAGGTGCGTACGAGATTATTGTAAAATTGGTGATTTGTCATGGATAGTAAGGGTATTCGTGACTAAAGGTTTAAGAACTGAACTGCCGCGTTGTGAATTTTTAGGCGTAGTTGATTGGTTTTAGAATATGCTGGTAGTCAGTTTCGTTTTACATTCCACCCGGGAAATTTTGTACACGTTGTATGATCACAGTGATGTTGATGGCTTATATAACGCGTCCAGTGAGGCCACCAAATTTGAAATTGGTCATTTACACCCCGATGAGGTGAAAGTGTTACTTCAGCCGGCCGCTGTGACCGTGCGGTTCTAGGCGCTACAGTCTGGAACCGGGCGACCGCTACGGTCGCAGCTTCGAATCCTGCCTCGGGCATGGATGTGTGTGATGTCCTTAGGTTAGTTAGGTTTAATTAGTTCTAAGTTCTAGGCGACTGATGACCTCAGAAGTTAAGTCGCATAGTGCTCAGAGCCATTTGAACCATTTTTGTTACTTCAGATGCTTGTGTAGTTGATTTGAGTAAGAAGCTAGGGGTAGCGTTCAAAATTAAGCGTGGGATACAACTGTCAGTTCAGGTGCTACTGGACCAACCCCTACATCTCCTGTCGCCGCCAAAAATGAAGATCATGCACGATGTGATTGACCTGATATTACGCGATGAATTGATTAGGGCGTCTACCTCGTCTTACGCCTCGCCGATATTCCTGGTTCCCAAAGCTAATGGTACAGGGTATAGGCGAGTTGTAGCTCAGAGAGCTCTAAATCAAACGGTCATTTTGGAATCGGTTCCCTTGTCGGATGTCCGCAAATACTTTACTTGGTTCGCCAGGACACGGTGCATTACCGTTTTAGATCTCAACCGAGCTTAATATTAGATTCCCTTGGTTCGGCGTTGGAAGCATGTTAAGGGCTTTTGCACTGATTGGAAATTATATGAATTGAATCCGGTTCCCTTTGGTTTATCGACCTGGGCGGAAGCACTTTCAGGGCTCTTGAATTGTGTTTTGAGATATTTCAAGTTGAAATTTGCTTATAATTATCTGGACGATGATAACTTATACAGTCGTATGTTTTCTGAGCCAAGTACTAGTCTGTCTGCGTTGCGCTAGTCTGACTGCAAAGCTGCCTAAATTTAATGTTGCCCATGAGGAAATTTATTTTCTATGGTTTTTGGTTTCGACTATTGGGGCTATAATAGACCATGAACGAACTAAGGTGATCCAGAGATCCCTACTACTTGGGGGTGAGAAAATAATTGCCCGTTTTGTAGGGAGGGTGATTTTCTTTTTAAACTCCGTGTCCCTACTTGTTCAGTTGGCAGAACCTTAGAACCAGTTATGTAAGAAAGGGGAAGCGTCTGAACTGAAAGCCATCAGGCAGGTTTTCATTTTTGATGCACTGAAATTCGCATTAATCCTACCGATACCAGAGCGTTTTCCATAACGCGCAGTACCAGGGTTTGGAGGGTACTTTATGCTTACCCAAAAAGTCTCTAAAATTCGTAAACTGTTGTTGATTTGTATTAACAACATTCTTTTTGCAGAAGCTCTGATATGTAATTAGGGTCCAAAACCTGAAAAGATCCTTTAGCAGACTCTTAGCCTTATCAACACACTTTCAGTAACTTCAACTACCACCTGCAGTATGACCACTGAAACATTTTTAAATTCAAATTTCGTTAATTGTTGTTGACTTTCACTCACAACATACGTTTCAAAGCAGTACTGATGCGTAAGTAGGGTCCTGAACCTGGAGATATTGAATGTGACTTTCAACGGGAAAAGTGACATCAACTACTAAAACTTAAATTATTTGTTTATGTGTTACAGGAAAATTGAAAGCATTTCCGGAATCTGCTAGAAGAACGCATTGAAAACAATAAATATCTTTTTCAGAACTGTAAAATACAAAAAAGGTGACTAGATTACAGTCATTTCAAGCGGTGGTCACAGAGTAAGCCCCCACCCCTACCTTGATATTGCGATGGTTACTTATTGCCGCTGTTCTGGATATCTCGGATTTTGATTGGAATTTTATACTCGAGAACGATGGCTCTAATTCGGGCATCGTGGAGGGTTTGCTGCAGGAAGAAAACGGCGACAGACGTCCTGTCGCCTATGTCTCCAGGTGTTTGTGTCCTTCTGAGGTAAAAGACCCCGTCTGCGAGATAGAGGTGTTGGCGGTTCTTTTTGCACTAGAAAAAGAGTCAAGTTCTGTTTTGAACATCGAGAGATTATCCTTGACATGTATAATCAGACTTCCTTGCTTGATCTCGTGAAACAGATCGGATCGCCCGTTGAGCAGTCAGTGTTTTAGAATTTCTTTTCTCCGTCAAACATGTAAGAGGCTCCAATAATCCGGCGGCTGAAGTTGTAAGCCGCACGTTTGAAATGGACGTTGGCGATACTGGTAATTCTGAAGACACCGAGGCCCGGGCCTGGTATTCCGTGATAATCTACATCTGCATTTACGTGGATACTCTGCAAATCACATTTAAGTGACCTTTACCTCTATTACTCCAATCTCGTATAGCGCGCGGAAAGAATGAACACCTTTATCTTTCTGTATGAGTTCTGATTTCCCTTATTTTATCGTGGTGGTCGTTCCTCCCTATGTAGATAGGTGTCAACAAAATATTTTCGCTTTCGGAGGAGAAAGTAGGTGACTGGAATTTCGTGAGAAGATTCCGCCGCAACGAAAAACGCCTTTCTTTTAATGATGTCCAGCCCAAATCCTGTATCATTTCTGCGACACTCCCTCTCATATTTCGGAATAATACAAAACGTGCTGCCTTTCTTTGACCTTTTTCGATTTAGACCGTCAGTCCTATTTGGTGAGGATCCCACACTGCGCAGCAATATTCTAAAAGAGGACGGGCAAGCGTAGTGTAGGCAGTCTCCTTAGTAGGTCTGTTACATTTTCTAAGTGTCCTGCCAATAAATTGCAGTCTTTGGTTAGCCTTCCCCAAAACATTTTCTATGTGTTCCTTCCAATTTAAGTTGTTCCTAATTGTAACACTTAGGTATTTAGTTGAATTTACGGCATTTAGATTTGACTCATTTATGGTGTAACTGAAGTTTAACGAGTCCATTTTAGCACTCATGTGGATAATCTCACACTTTTCGTTATTTAGGGTCAACTGCCACTTTTCGCACTATTCAGATATTTCTCCTAAATCGTTTTGCAGTGTGTTTTGATCTTCTGATGACTTTATTAATCGATAAACGACAGCGTCATCTGCAAACAACCGAAGACGGCAGCTCAGATTGTCTCCCAAATCGTTTATATAAATAAGGAACAGCCAAGGGCCTATAACACTATCTTGGGGAACGCCAGAAATCACTTCTGTTTTACTCGATGACTCTCCGTCAATTACTACAAACTGTGATCTCTCTGACAGGAAATCACAAATCCATTCACATAACTGAGACGATATTCCGTAAGCACGCAATTTCACTACGAGCCGCTTGTGTGGTACAGTGTCAAAAGTCTTCCGTAAATCCAGAAATACGGAATCGATCTGAAATTCCTTGTCAATAGCGCTCAACACTTCATGCGAATAAGACCTAGTTGTGTTTCACAGGAACGATATTTCCTAAACCCATGTTGACTGTGTGTCAATAGACCGTTTTCTTCGAGGTAATTCATAATGTTCGAACACAATATATGTTCCAAAATCCTGCTGCATATCGACGTTAACGATATGGGCCTGTAATTTAGTGGATTACTCCTGCTACCTTCCTTGAATATTGGTATGACATGTGCTACTTTCCAGTCATTGGGTACGGATCTTTCGTCGAGCGAACGGTAGTATATGATTGTTCAGTACGGAGTTAATGCATCAGCATACTACGAAAGGAACCTAACTGGTATACAGTCTGGACCAGAAGACTTGCTTTTATTAAGTGATTTAAGTTGCTTCAGTACTCCGAAGATATTTAATTCTACGTTAGTCAAGTTGGCAGCTGATCGCGATTCGCATTGTGGAATATTTACTTCATCTTCTTTTGTGAAGCATTTCGGAAGGCTGTGTTTAGTAACTCTGCTTTGGCAGCACTGTCTTCGATTGTATCTCCATTGCTATCGCGCAGAGATGGCATTGATTGTTTCTTGCCGCTAACGCACTTCACATACGACCAGAATCTCTTTCGATTTTCTGCCAGGTTTCGAGACAAAGTTCCGTTGTGGAAACTGTTATAAGCTTCTCGCAATGAAGTCTGCGCTAAATTTTGAGCTTCTGTAAAAGATCGGCAATCTTGGGGACTTTCCGAATGTATAAATTTTGCATGTTTGTTTCGTTGTTTCTGCAACAGTGTTCTAAGCCTTTTTGTGTACCAAGAAGGATCAACTCCGTCGTTTGTTAATGTATTTGGTATAAATTTCTCAATTGCTGCCGGTGCTATTTCTTTGAATTTAAGCCACATCTGGTCTATACTTATATTATTAATTTGAAATGAGTGGACATTGTCTCTAAGGAAGGCGTCAAGTAAATTTGTATTTGCTTTTTAGAATAGGTATGTTTTTCGCTTATTTTTCGAGGATTTGGGGATTGCAATAATCAGTCTCGCTACGACAACCCTGTATTCACTAATCCCTGAATGGGTTTTGATGCTCGTCATTAACTCAGCTGAGATCCCCTTCTTATTTGGAGATCTCACTGAATGGCTGGAACGAGATCCTAATCATCAGGAGCTGAAACAGGGACTTGCCGCTGGGGAGGAAGTACCTGGTCACCAACTGCAAAAGAGCTTGTTCTTTTATTTTACTCGTGGAGATAACAGACTGAATACAAGGCATCCATGGGAGTTATAGTCAGCAGTCCACCAATCTTTTCATGAGTCTGTGCTTGAGGGCACATGAGAACACATAAGAAAATCCACAAGATTAAGCAATATTTAATTTTACTATCCTTGAACAAAAGCGTGAGGAAATTTGTGAATCAGTGTGAAGCTTGTATGTTTGCCAAGCCGAATTCCAGCACTTGTAAGGATTTCCTTCATTCCACGTGGTCTGAGAGGCCTATGGCATGGTGATTATTGATTTTGGAGGACCGCTCCCTCATACCCAGGAGGGTAAAAATAAAGATGTACTCTTCGTCAGAGATGGACTTTCGCAATTTTTTTTTTTGAATGATCCCTTGTGGAGGAATAATAGCTGACGATTAGGCATCTTAGCAAAATCTTTTCCATGTCTGGACCACCCAAGTCTCTTGTGAGTGACAATGGAATTGCTTTTGTTTCTAGGGTATTTTAGAGATTTTTTTTTTTTTTTTTTTTTTTTTTTGAGAATGGTAGATCTCATACAGTGACCATCACTTGTTACCCTCAGCCTCCTTTCTCTAAGAAGGTGAAACGTAATTTGAAGTCTGCTCTAATAATATTCCATTCTCGAGCTCAGACAAAGTGGGAATACTCTATCCTTTGATTTATCACCGCTACTCCGAGGCCAATAAGACGACCACGGCGGGTTTATTGTCGGTTATTCTGTCAAAGAATCTCCGGTCAGAATGAGATTTTCACTCTGCAGCGGAGTGTGCGTTGATATGAAACTCCCTGGCAGATTAAAACTGTGTGCCGGACCGAGACTCGAACTCTGAACCTTTGTCTTTCGCGGGCAAGCGCTCTACCAACTGAGCTACCCAAGCACGACTTACGCCCCGTCCTCACAGCTTTACATCTGCCAGTACCTCGTCTCCTACCTTCCAAACTTTACAGAAGCTATCCTTTCTTTCAGGAGTGCTAGTTCTGCAAGGTTCGCAGGAGAGCTTCTGTAATGTTTGGAAGGTAGGAGACGAGGTACTGGCAGATGTAAAGCTGTGAGGACGGGGCGTGAGCCGTGCTTGGGTAACTCAGATGGTAAAGCACTTGCCCGCGTAAGGCAAAGGTCCCGAGTTCGAGTCTCGGTCCGGCACACAGCTTTAATCTGCCAGGAAGTTTCAATCTATGGTAAGTTAACGCCCCCCCCCCCTCCTACAGAGCAGGTGACACCTGATGTTATCCAAGGTAAGCAGAGATGGGCAACAACCAATATAGCCCTTCAATTTGGAGGGAGGCAGATATAATCAGGGTAGACAGACCGCCAAATTGAGTATCGTAGACGTTGAATTTATTAAGAATTTCAGAGCCCAAGGGAAGGTTAATAACAGTATATCCAATAATTTTTAACCCGTTTAGTGAGGCACTTGTAAGATTTAAAAACCCTCTTGTACAGACAGGAGGTTAAATGGGCAAAATTACCGCGGGCGTAGTAATCTCCTAGTCGCAGGCCGTTCAAATGGTTAAAATGGCTCTGAGCACTATGGGACTTAACAGCTGAGATCATCAGCCGCCTAGAACTTAGAACTACGTAAACGTAACTAACCAAAGGACATCACAGACATCCATGCCTGAGGCAGGATTCGAACCTGCGACCGTAGCGATCGCGTGGTTCCAGACTGTAGCGCCTAGAACCGCTCGGCCACTCCGGCCGGCTCGCAGGCTGTAACAAGAGGATGTCTGACGTAGCAGTGGTGACTTGGGACAGCATGTGTTCAGTTGGAAGAACTAAACTCTGTGAGCACATTTCAGATAATTCTCCATTGCTGTGAGCTTGTGACACGAAGCTAACTTTAACATGCATTCCAATCAGTTCGGCTGCGGTGAAACACCACCAGGTATGTGACCGTCGTATCAGTTTTCAAGAACCTCGTGTGCTTGTTGGCAGCTGTGGATGCAGTGATGGAAAATAAGAGAGGCTGTTGAAATAATTAAACGCAATGGCAACATGAACTGGGAGGATGGCTACAAGTTACCTACAGCCTGGCTGCCAGCGATTCCAGAGTGTCGGACTGCGTGTGTTCGTCAGCCAGCAGCACCACTTGATCCTGGTTTGACAGTATAAACAGCGGACACGAAAGAAATACCGTGCGACCTTAACGCCTCGCTGCAGGGAAACTTCACCCTCTTGATACAGACTACCGATTTGTTACTGCGTTCCAGTCACCAAAGAAAATTTACCTACCAGTCAATTACCAGACTGGCAAAGGCAACAGCCAGCCGATACTCTGCCTTCTACCATTTACCTACTAGAGTTGCCCTCCAATCGGCAACGAGGGTAGCACAGACAATGGTGTACCGAGCAGCCTCTCCCTCTGGAAAAACCTCTCCAAACCGTCCAATGAAATTTCTGTAACGACTTAGGTACCCATCAGATAACCGAAAATGATACACTACTGGCCTTAAAATTGCTACACCACGAAGATGACGTGCTACACACATGAAATTTAACGGACAGGAAGAAGATGCTGTGATATCCCAATCATTAGCTTTTCAGAGTATTCACACAAGGTTGGCGCCGGTGGCGACACCTACAACGTGCTGACATGAGGAATGTTTCCAACCGATTTCTCATACACAAACAGCAGTTAAGCGGCGTTGCCTGGTGAAACGTGTTTGTGATGCCTCGTGTAAGGAGGAGCAATGCGTACCATCTCGTTTGCGACTTTGATAAAGGTCGGATTGTAGCCTATCGCGATTGTGGTTTATAGTATCGCGACATTGCTGCTCGCGTTAGTCGAGATCCAACGACTGTTAGCAGAATATGGAATCGGTGGGTTCAGGAGGGTAATACGGAACGCCGTGCTGGATGCCAACGGCCTCGTATCACTAGCAGTCGAGATGACACTCATCTTATCCGCATGGCTGTAACGGATCGTGCAGCCACGTCTCGATCCGTGAGTCACCAGATGGGGACGTTTGCAAGAGAACAACCATCTGCACGAACAGTTCGACGACGTTTGCAGCAGCATGGACTATCAGCTTGGAGACCATGGCTGCGGTTAACTTTGACGCTGCATCACAGACAGGAGCGCTTGCGATGGTGTACTCGACGACGAACCTGGGTGCTCGAATGGCAAAATGTCATTTTTTCAGATGAATCCAGGTTCTGTTTACAGCATCATATGGTCGCATACGTGTTTGGCGACATCGCGGTGAACGCACATTGGAAGTGTGTATTCATCAGCGCCATACTGGAGTTTCTCCCGGCGTGATGGTATGGGGTGCCATTGGTTACACGTCTCGCTCACCTCTTGTTTGCATTGACGGCACTTTTAACAGTGGACGTTACATTTCAGATGTTACGACCCGTAGCTCTACCCTTCATTCGATCCCTGCGAAACCACTACGTTTGAGCAGAATAATGCACGACCGCATGTTGCAGGTCCTGCACGGGCCTTTCTGGATACAGAAAATGTTCGACTGCTGCCCTGGCCAACACATTCTCCAGACCTCGCACCAATTGAAAACGTCTGGTCAATGGTGGCCGAGCAACTGGCTCGTCACAGTACGCCAGTCACTACTCTTGGTGAACTGTGGTATCGTGTTGAAGCTGCATGGGCAGCTGTAACTGCATACGGTATCCAAGCTCTGTTTGACTCATTGCCCAGGCGTATCAAGGCCGTTATTACGGCCAAAGGTGGTTGTTCGGGGTACTGATTCCTCAGGATCTATGCACCCAAATTGCGTGAAAATGTAATCATATGTCAGTTCTAGTATAATATATTTGTCCAATGAATAGCCGTTTATCATCTGCATTTCTTCTTGGTGTAGCAATTTTAATGGCCAGTAGTGTAGATATAAGGGAAGATATTTACCATTATTCAGCAGTGAACAGACATGAAGGGGCTGGAGAGTCTGAATTACATTCCATTCAGTTCAGTGCTACTTGCCCGATCTTTATTGAGTTGCAGTCTGTTTCTACTTGGTAATTGATACTATTTAAGATCGACATGAAAAGAGTAGATTATTTATGGCTTATGTTAAGTGGCTTTCCTTCGTTAACTGGTTTAGCAGTCGTGGGTCGGATTAATTTTTTTTATCTGAAGTTCTAAATTGACCATTTGTTAGTAGGTGTGTTAGGGTGGATATGGAGAACAGTTTTTTGTTGTATAGCTGGTCCGAGCTTGCTTCGTGAGTGTGCCAGGTTTGAAGATACTTTTTTTTAAATCTGTTTTCTTGCAAATCACCGTAGCTACTGCTCCGCGTTTGCTTAATTCTGTTTCATTAAGCTTGATTTATCAGCGCTGTCCATTGCAAGTTTCAACGTGGCTGTGTTACGTTGTATCAGGTTTACCTGGAGTTTTGGTAATTGGCGAACTATTTAAGAGTTAACAGATATTTCCATCAGACAGAAGCATTAATGTTTCAAATTATTCTTATTTGTCTGGTTTTAAATATTTTTAGTGCCTTTAAAGCTCTGCCTCTTCAGGCCGCAAGTGGCCCATCGGGACCATCCGACTGCCATATCATTTTCAGATAAGGATGTGGATAGGAGGGGCGTGCGGTCAGCACACCTCTCTCCCGGTCGTTATGATGGTTTTCTTTGACGGGAGCCTCTACTTTTCAGTCGAGTGGCTCCTCAATTGGGGTCACGAGGCTCAGTGCACCCCGAAAAATGGCAACAGCGCATACCGGCCTGGATCGTCACCCATCCAAATGCCGGCCACGCCCGCCAGCGCTTAACGTCCGTGATCTGACGGGAACCGGTGTATCCACAGCCACAAGGCCGTTGTCAGTGACATTAAAGGTTATTATAAATAGATTTTAGCAGGTTACCTCCCATTAAGAACGTGGGTGCACTCAGCAACTGTGATTTGATTTGTAAATTATAGAGCACAGCAATCAGTTGTCTTTTTTTTTCCAAATCCAGATTTCGGGCCCGAACGACACGGAACTGACATGCACTGAGACTAGAAAATAGTGCATTGATAATGGCTAGGCGCTAGCCGAAATCTCAATTTGCCAAATAACCTCCCCCCCCCCCCCCACCAAAAAAAGGGAGACCGATTGCTGCGCTCTATAATTTATACATATGTTTCTCGCTGCGGACAACATAGCGTGTAATTGGGGGAACTTGAAAGAGCTTCTCTCGTTTGTGAGTTGGTTATTCAGTTTGTTAAATGCATTTAATTTCTGTGCTTTAAGAGTGTCAGTGACCGTTCTTTTTGACAGATCATGTGGGACTGTGTATCCTCCACATTCGCATCATTGTAAAATGGTATCAATTTTTGCATCTGTGGCACTTACAGTTGTATAGTAACCCCTCCGAAATATTTGTTATTTGTAATTTATTCCCCGCACTGATTCATTTACATAACATTTTTTATGCAAATTATAGTTATTAGATGGCGTAGTGCTTCACTCCTGAGGAGCTTGCGCTATGTCCATTTCAATCAGTGCATGTGGCACACTGGGGAATAGTTCTGTTGTCCTCTGCTAGAGGAATTTGTGAGCGGCTTGCTGTTTGTGAAACTGCTGGGTTGAGAGCATACCATAGGGACGCAGATGTCATCTTTCTGGGCCACTTGCAAGGGCACTAGACCACTCACCTTTGTTTGACAAGGCAGGCGGTTTCGCCCTTCTGACTGTGTGCGCTCTTACAACAGGGTGTTTGATCTTTACAGATGTGGGTTAACAATACAGAGGGACGCTCTGGGTAGTAAAGCGCAGCCTTCAGGGGTGTTCAGCCAGCCGAAGATATGCCAAGAAAGGTCTGTTGACTAATAAACATTGTTCTTTAGAACGCGTTGGCAGAGTGTTTGAGGACATTTAACAGGTTTGCTGAGTCTCATGAGAGCATAGAGTACTTAGCATTACATGTTTGGTGTTTGACTTTCATTCTTGAGGGGTGGAACTCGACGCCTGCTTGAGAAGCTGGAGGGGTGAATTTGAAAGTGTATATGCTTCAGGGAGAAGTGAGTATCGATTGTCTCTTCTGTGTTAAATAGGGTGGTGGGAGTGAAATATTACCTTCATTGCCTATGACCGGGAGCAGCAACTCTGTCTGTGCTACGATTGGTCATGAGGGGAGACGGGGAAGGAGGTCTGGTGCCAAGCAATGCAGAACGACTGAGTCTGAATCCTCTATACAACCTGGTTGTAAAGAGGAGTTCCTCGTATTTGGAAACAGGAAATTTTCGGTGAGCAGTAGCTTGCCTTGTTTCGAGATGGAAGTCCTTCATTCTGCACTGGGCAGCGCAGCGTACCTCGACCATCAGCGACGATGGTTTGCGGAGGATTGCTACTGTAGCAGTCTACCTGCATACGTTACTCGCAAAAGAAGCGAAGAGATGACTTTCAACCGCATCGCGTCTTCTGCAGCCGCAATTATTAAGCCATGTATGGTGAGAACCGCGTGCAATGCGATGTTCTGAGACAACAAGGTGGGGTAGGATGTTTAGATTTCTGGTTAGGAAACATGGGGTTTAGGTTAATAGTAAAATGTGTAGGTGCGCACCACACAGCTTAGGAGTGTTGATAATGATACGCTACTGGCCATTAAAATTGCTGCACCACGGAGATGACGTGCTACAGACGCGAAATTTAACCGGCAGGAAGAAGATGCTGTGATAGTTAAATGATTCGCTTTTCAGAGCATTCACACAAGGTTGGCGCCTGTGGCGATACCTACAACGTGCTGACATGAGGAATGTTTCCAACCGATTTCTCATACACAAACAGCAGTTAACCGGTGTTGCCTGGTGAAACGTGGTTGTGATGCCTCGTGTAAGGAGGAGAAATGCGTAACATCACGTTTGCGACTTTGATAAAGGTCGGATTGTAGCCTATCGCGATTGCGGTTTATCGTATCGCTACATTGCTGCTCGCGTTGGTCGTGATCCAATGACTATTAGCAGAATATGGAATCGGTGGGTTCAGGAGGGTAATACGGAACGCCGTGCTGGATCCAACGGCCTCATGTCACTAGCAGTCGGGATGACAGGCATCTTATCCGCATGGCTGTAACGGATCGTGCAGCCACGTCTCGATCCCTGAGTCAACAGATGGGGACATTTGCAAGACAAAAACCATCTGCACGAACAGTTCGACGACGTTTGCAGCAGCATGGACTATCAGCTTGGAGACCATGGCTGCGGTTAGCCTTGACGCTGCATCACAGACAGGAGCGCCTGCGATGGTGTACTCGACGACGAACCTGGGTGCTCGAATGGCAAAATGTAATTTTTTCGGATGAATCCAGGTTCTGCTTACAGCATCATATGGTCGCATACGTGTTTGGCGACATGGCGGTGAACGCACATTGGAAGTGTGTATTCATCATCGCCATACTGGAGTTTCTCCCGGCGTGAATGTATGGGGTGCCATTGGTTACATGTCTCGCTCACCTCTTGTTTGCATTGACGGGACTTTTAACAGTGGACGTTACATTTCAGATGTTACGACCCGTAGCTCTACCCTTCATTCGATCCCTGCGAAACCACTACATTTGAGCAGAATAATGCACGACCGCATGTTGCAGGTCCTGCACGGGCCTTTCTGCATACAGAAAATGTTCGACTGCTGCCCTGGCCAGCACATTCTCCAGATCTCTCACCAACTGAAAACGTCTGGTTAATGGTAGCCGAGCAACTGGCTAGTCACAATACGCCAGTCACTACTCTTGATGAACGGAGGTATCATGTTGAAGCTGCATGGGCAGCTGTACCTGTACACGCCATCCAAGGTCTGTTTGACTCAATGCCCAGGAGTATCAAAGCCGTTATTACGGCCAGAAGTGAATGTTCTGGGTACTAATTTCTCAGGATCTATGCACCCAAATTGCGTGAAATTGTAATCACATGTCACTTCTAGTATAATATATTTGTCCAATGAAATATCTTCTTGGTGTAGCAGTTTTAATGGGCAGTAGTGTATTTCGACCTTTTCTCGGTGTACTGTTATACATCTACATCTGTATCAGTACACCGGAAGCCACCTGAATATGCGTGATGGGAGTGTACTTCCGATACCACTGACGGATCCGGACAACCACCCCCCCCCCCCCTCTCTTTCTGCCTGTTCCACTCGTAAATGGCGCATGGTATGAATGACTGTTGATAAGCCTGTGTATTAGCTGTAATTTCTCAAATTTTCTCGTCATGATCATTTCCTGAGATATACATATGTTTTGTTGTTGTTGTGGTCTTCCGTCCTGAGACTTGTTTGATGCAGCTCTCCATGCTATTCCATCCTGTGCAAGCTTCTTCATCTCCCAGTACCTACTGCAACCTACATCCTTCTGAATCTGCTTAGTGTATTGATCTCTTGGTCTCCCTCTACGATTTTTACCCTCCACGCTGCCCTCCAATGCTAAATTTGTGATCCCCTGATGCCTCAAAACATGTCCTACCAACCGATCCCTTCTTCTAGTCAAGTTGTGCCACAAACGTCTCTTCTCCCCAATCCTATTCAATACCTCCTCATTAGTTACGTGATTTACCCATCTTATCTTCAGCATTCTTCTGTAGCACCACAGTTCGAAAGCTTCTATTCTCTTCTTCTCCAAACTGGTTGTCGTCCATGTTTCACTTCCATACATGGCTACACTCCATACAAATACTTTCAGAAACGACTTCCTGACACTTAAATCTATACTCGATGTTAACAAATTTCTCTTCTTCAGAAACGATTTCCTTGCCATTGCCAGTCCACATTTTATATCCTCTCTACTTCGACCATCATCAGTTATTTTACTCCCTAAATAGCAAAACTCCTTTACTACTTTAAGTGTCTCATTTCCTAATCAAATCCCCTCAGCATCACCCGATTTAATTTGACTACATTCCATTATCCTCGTTTTGCTTTTGTTGATGTTCATCTTATATCCTCCTCTCAAGACACTGTCCATTCCGTTCAACTGCTCTTCCAAGTCCTTTGCTATCTCTGACAGAATTACAATGTCATCGGCGAACCTCAAAGTTTTTACTTCTTCTCCATGAATTTTAATACCTACTCCGAATTTTTCTTTTATTTCCTTTATTGCTTGCTCAATATACAGATTGAACAACCGAAATTGATCTTCCCTGAGGTCGGCTTCTACCAATTTTTCCATTCGTCTGTAAAGAATTCGCGTTAGTATTTTGCAGCTGTGACTTATTAAACTGATAGTTCGGTAATTTTCACATCTGTCAACACCTGCTTTCTTTGGGATTGGTATTATTATATTCTTCTTGAAGTCTGTGGGTATTTCGCCTGTCTCATGCATCTTGCTCACCAGATGGTAGAGTTCAACTACATCTACATTGATACTCCGCAAGCCACCCAACGGTGTGTGGCGGAGGGCACTTTACGTGCCACTGTCATTACCTCCCTTTCCTGTTCCAGTCGCGTATGGTTCGCGGGAAGAACGACTGTCTGAAAGCCTCCGTGCGCGCTCTAATCTCTCTAATTTTACATTCGTGATCTCCTCGGGAGGTATAAGTAGGGGGAAGCAATATATTCTTTACCTCATCCAGAAACGCACCCTCTCGAAACCTGGCGAGCAAGCTACACCGCGATGCAGAGCGCCTCTCTTGCAGAGTCTGCCACTTGAGTTTATTAAACATCTCCGTAACGCTATCACGGTTACCAAATAACCCGGTGACGAAACGCGCCGCTCTTCTTTGGATCTTCTCTATCTCCTCCGTCAACCCGACCTGGTACGGATCCCACACTGATGAGCAATACTCAAGTATAGGTCGAACGAGTGTTTTGTAAGCCACCTCCTTTGTTGATGTACTACATTTTCTAAGCACTCTCCCAATGAATCTCAACCTGGTACCCGCCTTACCAACAATTAATTTTATATGATCATTCCACTTCAAATCGTTCCGTACGCACACTCCCAGATATTTTACAGAAGGAACTGCTACCAGTGTTTGTCCCGCTATCATATAATCGTACAATAAAGGATCCTTCTTTCTATGTATTCGCATACATTACATTTGTCTATGTTAAGGGTCAGTTGCCACTCCCTGCACCAAGTGCCTATCCGCTGCAGATCTTCCTGTATTTCGCTACAATTTTCTAATGCAGCAACTTCTCTGTATACTACAGCATCATCCGCGAAAAGCCGCATGGAACTTCCGACACTATCTACTAGGTCATTTATATATATTGTGAAAAGCAATGGTCCCATAACACTCCCCTGTGGCACGCCAGAGGTTACTTTAACGTCTGTAGACGTCTCTCCATGGATAACAACATGCTGTGTTCTGTTTGCTAAAAACTCTTCAATCCAGCCACACAGCTGGTCTGATATTCCGTAGGCTCTTACTTTGTTTATCAGGCGACAGTGCGGAACTGTATCGAACGCCTTCCGGAAGTCAAGAAAAATAGCATCTACCTGGGAGCCTGTATCTAATATTTTCTGGGTCTCATGAACAAATAAGGCGAGTTGGGTCTCACACGATCGCTGTTTCCGGAATCCATGTTGATTCCTACATAGTAGATTCTGGGTTTCCAGAAATGACATGATACGCGAGCAAAAAACATGTTCTAAAATTCTACAACAGATCGACGTAAGAGATATAGGTCTATAGTTTTGCGCATCTGCTCGACGACCCTTCTTGAAGACTGGGACTATCTGTGCTCTTTTCCAATCATTTGGAACCCTCCGTTCCTCTAGAGACTTGGGGTACACGGGTGTTAGAAGGGGGGCAAGTTCTTTCGCGTACTCTGTGTAGAATCGAATTGGTATCCCGTCAGGTCCAGTGGACTTTCCTCTATTGAGTGATTCCAGTTGCTTTTCTATTCCTTGGACACTTATTTCGATGTCAGCCATTTTTTCGTTTGTGCGAGGATTTAGAGAAGGAACTGCAGTGCGGTCTTCCTCTGTCAAACAGCTTTGGAAAAAGGTGTTTAGTATTTCAGCTTTACGCGTGTCATCCTCTGTTTCAATGCCATCATCATCCCGTAGTGTCTGGATATGCTGTTTCGAGCCACTTACTGATTTAACGTAAGACCAGAACTTCCTAGGATTTTCTGTCAAGTCGGTACATAGAATTTTACTTTCGAATTCAATGAACGCTTCACGCATAGCCCTCCTTACGCTAACTTTGACATCGTTTAGCTTCTGTTTGTCTGAGAGGTTTTGGCTGCGTTTAAACTTGGAGTGGAGCTCTCTTTGCTTTCGCAGTAGTTTCCTAACTTTGTTGTTGTACCACGGTGGATTTTTCCCGTCCCTCACAGTTTTACTCGGCACGTACCTGTCTAAAACGCATTTTACGATTGCCTTGAACTTTTTCCATAAACACTCAACATTGTCAGTGTCGGAACAGAAATTTTTGTTTTGATCTGTTAGGTAGTCTGAAATCTGCCTTCTATTACTCTTGCTAAACAGATAAACCTTCCTCCCTTTTTTTATATTCCTATTAACTTCCATATTCAGGGATGCTGCAACGGCCTTATGATCACTGATTCCCTGTTCTGTACATACAGAGTCGAAAAGTTCGGGTCTGTTTGTTATCAGTAGGTCCAAGATGTTATCTCCACGAGTCGGTTCTCTGTTTAATTGCTCGAGGTAATTTTCGGATAGTGCACTCAGTATAATGTCACTCGATGCTCTGTCCCTACCACCCGTCCTAAACATCTGAGTGTCCCAGTCTATATCTGGTAAATTGAAATCTCCACCTAAGACTATAACATGCTGAGAAAATTTATGTGAAATGTATTCCAAATTTTCTCTCAGTTGTTCTGCCACTAATGCTGCTGAGTCGGGAGGTCGGTAAAAGGAGCCAATTATTAACCTAGTTCGGTTGTTTAGTGTAACCTCCCCCCATAATAATTCACAGGAACTATCCACTTCTACTTCACTACAGGATAAACTACTACTAACAGCGACGAACACTCCACCACCGGTTGCATGCAATCTATCCTTTCTAAACACCGTCTGTACCTTTGTAAAAATTTCGGCAGAATTTATCTCTGGCTTAAGCCAGCTTTCTGTACCTATAACGATTTCAGCTTCGGTGCTTTCTATCAGCGCTTGAAGTTCCGGTACTTTGCCAACGCAGCTTCGACAGTTGACAATTACAATACCGATTGCTGCTTGTTCCCCGCATGTCCTGACTTTGCCCCGCACCCGTTGAGGCTGTTGCCCTTTCTGTACTTGCCCAAGGCCATCTAACCTAAAAAACCGCCCAGCCCACGCCTCACAACCCCTGCTACCCGTGTAGCCGCTTGTTGCGTGTAGTGGACTCCTGACCTATCCAGCGGAACCCGAAACCCCACCACCCTATGGCGCAAGTCGAGGAATCTGCAGCCCACACGGTCGCAGAACCGTCTCAGCCTCTGATTCAGACCCTCCACTCGGCTCTGTACCAAAGGTCCGCAGTCAGTCCTGTCGACGATGCTGCAGATGGTGAGCTCTGCTTTCATCCCGCTAGCGAGACTGGCAGTCTTCACCAAATCAGATAGCCGCCGGAAGCCAGAGAGGATTTCCTCCGATCCATAGCGACACACATCATTGGTGCCGACATGAGCGACCACCTGCAGATGGGTGCACCCTGTACCCTTCATGGCATCCGGAAGGACCCTTTCCACATCTGGAATGACTCCCCCCGGTATGCACACGTAGTGCACATTGGTTTTCTTCCCCTCTCTTGCTGCCATTTCCCTAAGGGGTCCCATTACGCGCCTGACGTTGGAGCTCCCAACTACCAGTAAGCCCACCCTCTGCGACTGCCCGGATCTTGCAGACTGAGGGGCAACCTCTGGAACAGGACAAGCAGCCATGTCAGGCCGAAGATCAGTATCAGCCTGAGACAGAGCCTGAAACCGGTTCGTCAGACAAACTGGAGAGGCTTTCCGTTCAGCCCTCCGGAATGTCTTTCGCCCCCTGCCACACCTTGAAACGACCTCCCACTCTACCACAGGTGAGGGATCAGCCTCAATGCGGGCAGTATCCCGGGCAACCACAGTCGTAGTCCGATCAGGGGCAGATGACTGGCTCTCCCAAGGCCATCAGTAGATCTAATGGAATGTTGTCTACTCCCGGGGCCTTGTTTCGACTCAGGTCTTTCAGTGCTCTGTCAAATTCTTCACGCAGTATCTTATCTCCCATTTCATCTTCATCTACATCCTCTTCCATTTCCATAATATTGCCCTCAAGTACATCGCCCTTGTATAAACCCTCTATATACTCCTTCCACCTTTCTGCCTTCCCTTCTTTGCTTAGAACTGGGTTGCCATCTGAGCTCTTGATATTCATACAAGTGGTTCTCTTCCCTCCAAAGGTCTCTTTAATTTTCCTGTAGGCAGTATCTATCTTACCCCTAGTGAGACAAGCCTCTACATCCTTACATTTGTCCTCTAGCCATCCCTGCTTAGCCATTTTGCACTACCTGTCGATCTCATTTTTGAGACGTTTGTATTCCTTTTTGCCTGCTCCATTTACTGCATTTTTATATTTTCTCCTCTCATCAATTAAATTCAATATTTCTTCTGTTACCCAAGGATTTCTATTAGCCCTCGTATTTGTACCTACTTGATCCTCTGCTGCCTTCACTACTTCATCCCTCAGAGCTACCCATTATTCTTCTACTGTATTTCTTTCCCCCATTCCTGTCAATTGTTCCCTTATGCTCTCCATGAAACGCTGTACAACCTCTGGTTCTTTCAGTTTATCCAGGTCCCATCTCCTTAAGTTCCCGCCTTTTGGCAGTTTCTTCAGTTTCAATCTGCAGTTCATAACCAATAGATTGTGGTCAGAGTCCACATCTGCCCCTGGAAATGTCTTACAATTTAAAACCTGGTTCCTAAATCTCTGTCTTACCATTATATGATCTATCTGATACCTTTTAGTATCTCCAGGGTTCTTCCAGGTATACAACCTTCTTTCATGATTCTTGAACCAAGTGTTAGTTATGATTAAGTTATGCTCTGTGCAAAATTCTATAAGGCGGCTTCCTCTTTCATTTCTTCCCCCCAATCCATATTCACCTACTATGTTTCCTTCTCTCCCATTTCCTACTGACGAATTCCAGTCACCCATGACTATTAAATTTTCGTCTCCCTTCACTACCTGAATAATTTCTTTTATCTCGTCATACATTTCATCAATTTCTTCATCATCTGCAGAGCTAGTTGGCATATAAACTTGTACTACTGTAGTAGGCATGGGCTTTGTGTCTATCTTGGCCACAATAATGCGTTCACTATGCTGTTTGAAGTAGCTAACCCGCACTCCTATTTTTTATTCATTATTAAACCTACTCCTGCATTACCCCTATTTGATTTTGTATTTATAACCCTGTAATCACCTGACCAAAAGTCTTGTTCCTCCTGCCACCGATCTTCACTAATTCCCACTATATCTAACTTTAACCTATCCATTTCCCTTTTTAAATTTTCTAACCTACCTGCCCGATTAAGGGATCTGACATTCCACGCTCCGATCCGTAGAATGCCAGTTTTCTTTCTCCTGATAACGACGTCCTCTTGAGTAGTCCCTGCCCGGAGATCCGAATGGGGGACTAATTTACCTCCGGAATATTTTACCCAAGAGGACGCCATCATCATTTAATCATACAGTAAAGCTGCATGTCCCCAGGAAAAATTACGCTGTAGTTTCCCCTTGCTTTCAGCCGTTCGCAGTACCAGCACAGCAAGGCCGTTTTGGTTAATGTTACAAGGCCAGATCAGTCAATCATCCAGACTGTTGCCCCTGCAACTACTGAAAAGGCTGCTGCCCCTCTTCAGGAACCACATGTTTGTCTGGCCTCTCAACAGATACCCCTCCGTTGTGGTTGCACCTACGGTACGACCATCTGTATCGCTGAGGCACGCAAGCCTCCCCACCAATGGCAAGGTCCATGGTTCATGGGGGAGAGAACGTAATAAGTTGTTCAACTCTCTCCCGAAATATTTCCTCGAAATTTCAAAACTAAACCTTACCACTATGGTTCAAATGTCTCTGAGAACTAAGGGATTTAACATCTGAGGTCATCAGTCCCCTAGAACTTAGAACTACTTAAACCTAACTAACTTAAGGACACCACACACATCCATACCCGAAGCAGGGTTAGAACCTGCGGCCGTAGGAGTCGCGCCAGACTGAACGCCTAGCACAGCTCGGCCTACGCGGCCGGCTCTGTCCACTATTTACAGCGCCTCTGTTGTAGTGTACGGTATGCCATTGGAGTTTAAGAAACTCTGTAGCGCTCTCTCGACGACCAAACGACACTATGCGTGTCGTGTTGGCAGAAGAGCCAACACCGTGTTACGAGAGGGGGCCGAGATGCACGCGTTTTAGCTCACGCAGGCTGGCGTCAGGAGGGAAGGACTATAGTGACGTGAGGTATGGAACATGACACGAAATTAGAATTCAGGAAGCGGACATAACTAATATGATACTTAACTTTAATCCATTAATGATGAACGTCGCATTTGACGGTACGTTATTCACAATATTATCTGTTCCGAATAGTAACTGAATGTGGCCACTTGCTAGGTCGTAGCAAATGACGTAGCTGAAGGGTATGCTAAACTTTCGTCTCGGCAAATGAGAGCGTAAGTGAACCATCGCTAGCAAAGTCGGCTGTCCAACTGGAGCGAATGCTAGGGAGTCTCTCTAGACTAGACCTGCCGTGTGGCGGCGCTCGATATGTAATCACTGATAGTGGCGACACGCGGGTCCGACGTATATTAACGGACCGCCGCCGATTTAAAGGCTGCCACCTAGCAAGTGTGGTGTCTGGCGGCGACACCACAGTGCGAATAGCACCGCTCTTCTCTGAATCCTCTCTTTCCCTTCTATCAGCCCTACTTGACTACGGCCGTAGGTTGATGAACAGTACTCAAAAACAGGGCGAAAAAGTCCTTGTAAGGCACTCCTTTCCCTAAGTTTCTTCCTGTGAATCTGTCGGGCATTTGCTTTTCCACTGTTTGTTCTATATCACCATTCCACTTACGGACGGCAATGACAGTCGCTCGTAGATGTTCTAAGGTAGGCACTGTTTTCAGCAATTTGTCATCAACGTTATGGTTGAACAGTAGCGGTTTTATCTGGCTATTTGCATGCGCAGCCGGCCTGAGTGTCCGAGCGGTTCTAGACGCTACATTCTGGATCCGCGTGACCGGTGCGGTCGCAGGTTCGAAACCTGCCTCGGGCATGGATGTGTGTGTTGTCCTTAGGTTAGTTAGGTTTTTTAGTAGTTCTAAGTTATAGGAGACTGATGACATCAGCAGTTAAGTCCCATAGTGCTCAGACTCATTTGAACTATTTTTTTGTGTGCGCAGTATGTTACATTTATTTACGTTCTGCGTCAACTTGCAAAGCCAGCACTTTTTCGCCATTCCTCTGTAGGTCATTCCGCAAGCTGGTACCATTTTCAGGTATTGCCACTTTCATACAGACAACCGCATAATCTGCGAGCAGTCTTAAAGAGCTTCCGACGCTTTCTACTACGTGATTTATATACGCTGTAAAAGTAATCCTCCTGTCTCACTTCCTTCAGGTACTCCAGAAATTACCTTTACGTCCGTCGAATTTGTTCCGTTAAGACTGACGTTTTCAGTACTACCTGCAATGAATTCTTGAATCCGGTCACAAGCCTGGTCCAATACTCGATAAGCTCATATCTTTTTCACCAAACGGCAGTGCAGGACGCTATCAAATACCTTCCTGACGCGACTTTGTCTACAGCGCTATGGACGTCATGAAGGAACAGAACGAGCTGAGTTTTGCATCTCTGTTTGGGGAAAGCATTTTGATTTTTAGATAGGAGATTTTCGTTCTCCAAAAATTTCATAATACTTGAGCATAAAATATGTTCTATAATTATATAGCAGACAGCGATATAAGGCTATAAACGTTTTATTTATTTACTTACACGTGAAATTCCATAGGACCAAAATGAGGAGCAAATCTCCAAGGTCATGGAACGTGTCAGTACGTAAAATTGCAACGTAAGTTGTAATAACAGATAAAAATAAAATGTTTACGAATTTGAAAAAAGTCAAGCTAAAAGTTTAAGTAAACGCTATTAAAATGATCTCTTCCGTCGCAAAGGGGAATAATTAATTAATTAACTTGCTTGACCTTTGTCTTTTGACACAGGTAAGACAGGTACTGGATTTAAACTCTCTTGTGATTCTTTTTCAAGATGATTTTTGCCGGTCTAAGATAATAATCTGTGAAATTTTTTTTTGACGATATATGATTATGTTTGCTTCGTGGATGCTGTAAGTAGAGAACGGGTTAGGTACAGGACGAGTTGGCGTCCGGAGGTTTCCGCTTCTCCGGTTCTCAGAGAACGCCAGGCAAAGTCGAAGAAAACTGCTACAACTCGCTATGAAGTTTCCGTTTCTCCAGGCAGCAAAAATATTCACAGTCGCCGTAAGATCTTCTGGAAAACACTTTCAGAATTAGAAGGCTGAGCAACAGCGGCACTTAGAGAACGTCTTCAACACACAAGCTGACGGCGAAACATTGCGCGTCGTTCGGACCGTGATAGTAGCAGATTCGCCCAATATTGTTAATTCGTGAAGAAATCACTATGCACTTTATTAGTAAACATGCTAATAGTTTTTATTGAAAGTCCGAGGATCAAACATCGAATAAAAGTTCGTGAACCATATATGAATTCTTTTTTTTCCAAATTCTATTTCTTTATTCTTGATAATTGCGATTACAAGTTGACTTCTCCACTTCAGAATACTTCTATATGCAAACTTATCTGATCTAAAAAAAAAACGCAATGTCCAATCAGCATTATTTATCTTCAACAGTCACAAAAATGGCTAGATGCCTGTTTTCTCCATCGGTAGCGCATCATCGCTGATACTCGCAGCCGGATTATTACAATAGTATTACATTAAGTAGGGACATTTCGCAGTCTCATTAGAAGAGTAAGTGATCTATAACATATTTTTTGACTGTTGTGTTGATTGCGCGTTGATTTATGGAAATATTTTAGAAATGTACTCGGAGGTAAGGTAGATGGATGCAGCATATGTACCATACCGTTCTATACAGGAATTGAAGAAGTCGGATCCAAATGCTGGTTTGATTCAAGGTAGCTTGTCATACAAGATAACATATTTTTTGACTGTTGTGTTGATTGCGCGTTGATTTATGGAAATATTTTAGAAATGTACTCGGAGGTAAGGTAGATGGATGCAGCATATGTACCATACCGTTCTATACAGGAATTGAAGAAGTCGGATCCAAATGCTGGTTTGATTCAAGGTAGCTTGTCATACAAGATAGGCCATTCCGGCAGTGTCCGCGAACAACTAACCCACAGTACAACAACAACAACAATGCCCGCATCTGCTCCATTCGTTTTTTTCCAGAGGATTACGAGCGGGATTTATAGAACGAACTCCTGAGGTGCCGCAAAAGATGAAACTTGATCCAAGGTATCTTCAATTTTTTGGTCCTGTCCTCCTCAGTTGCGCGTAATACTACGGTATGTTGATGATTTTCACTTATGGACCGTCTGACAGCAACTGAATAAAACACAATTTTAGTGCCATACGCGAAAATCATCAACATACCGTAGTGATCCAAGGTAGCTTGACATACAAGATAGGCCATTCCGGCAGTGTCCGCGAACAATTAGCCCACAGTACAACAACAACAACAATGCCCGTATCTGCTCCACTCGTTTTTTTCCAGAGTATTGCGAGCGGGATTTAAAGAACGAACTCCTGAGGTGCCGCAAAAGAAGAAACTTAGAGTAGATACAGTTC
This sequence comes from Schistocerca serialis cubense, assembly GCF_023864345.2. NCBI lineage: Eukaryota > Metazoa > Arthropoda > Insecta > Orthoptera > Acrididae > Schistocerca > Schistocerca serialis. The sequence continues at coordinate 1,114,992,548 of NC_064639.1, read as the reverse complement.
CATATCAACACTGGTCCAACTGGCACGGAGATTTACATGCAGCTGATAACAGCAGTGAACCTGACAATGAGGTACGCAAGCTGCTGTGTTATACTAATCAGTTAGATGAAGGTACTAATTCGTTAAGTTTTATCTTCTCAAATGAGTTATTTTTTAGTGAAAAAGTATCATTTTAGTACTAATTATTAATCATAAACGAAACAATTAACAGGCTTTTTTGTTCCTGTAGGATGTTCGTGAGCGAGCTCTACGTTATCAGGAGACAGATGGGTGCAAGAGAACAATTGATACCTTGCAGTCTGTGTCCCCAAGGAAAAGGAAACTGGACCAAGACACAAATACAGTGCCCATTTGTGAAGGACGAAGAAATGAAAAGACTGAAATCAGAAACAGAAGTTCTTTATAAGAAAAATGCCGTGCTTTAAAGTAGCCTTAAAAAGTGTGAAGCAGCCCTGAAGAAAGCCAATACTGTTACACGCGTCTTATTAAAGAAGACAAACTTAAGTGCTGCAGTGAAAGAGAGTGTCGTAAAGGAAAAATGGACTACGAATTTTAAGTGTAATCCAGGTATTTCGGAAAAGGTTTTGGTAATTTTGAAAGCAAAGAGCCGTACATTTACTCCCCTACAGAAGATATCTGTGTTGTGTTTCGATGAAATGAACATTGATGGTAGAATCTGCTATGATGCTTCGGAAGACAGGATTTTAGGACGTCACACAGATGTTCTAGTTGCAATGATGCGTGGTTTCTGTTCGTCTTGGAAGCAGCCGATTTATTACAACTTTGTTGTGACAATGAACTGTGGGCTGCTACTAGATATAATACTAAAAATTGAAAATTCGGGACTACATGCTGTGGCTGTAATGTGTGATATGGGTGCAAAAAAACTCTATAAAGTGTGGAATGAACTTTGTGTCAATATCTCAAAAACCTTTTTCAAAACTCCAGCGCATATTGAAAGGAAAATTTAGGTGTTTTACGATGTGCCACATTTATTGAAGCTCCTTAAGAGCCACTTTTTAGATGAAGGGTTATTTCTTCCTGATGGAACTTTGATAACCAAGAATGCATGTGAGAATTTGTTAGGCAGCCAGAAAGGCGATCTGAATGTGGTACATCACAATGACAGCCAGAAAGGCGATCTGAATGTAGTACATCACATTTCAGAAGCGCACATCAGTGTTACAGGACGTGCACGTCAAAATGTTAGGATGGCAGCCCGCTTATTTTTACGTCGCACGGTTAAAGCTCTCTTGTATATTTTTAGAAAAGAGCGAGAAAGCATGTTCTTTGTTCTTTAGTAAACGATGTTTTCGACGTTTTAAATTCTAGAACTCCCACTGATGATGTAACGTCTTTACGTTGCGGATTTGGTCTGAACTTTAAAAGTCTAGAGAACACATTAAAAAGATTTCGCGATGTTTGCCATGACATGCGCTGTGGAAACAGGAAGGTCTTGTTGCCATTTCAGAAGGGTTTATAGTTTCAATCACATCCCTTCTAGGGTTACTCGAAGAGGTAAAGAAAGAAAACGTGAACTTTATCTTAACATCACGTCTAAATCAGGACTGTTTGGAAAATTATTTTTCTAGAAATCTAGGACTTGGTGCTTTCTACAATAATCCCACAGGTGTAGAGGTCAAACACAGAATTCTGCTTCTTCTTTTAACTGGAAATGCAGGCGACATACCTTTATCAGGCAGTGCAGCAGCTGCTGATGGAAGAGTCACTGCCGTTTCTGCAGATACTGGTACTGAAACACACGATGACGACATCTTGAAGATCATCACAAGTGAACTCTGTATTGAGATAAGAGACGAACGACAAGTGAAACGTGCTGATAGTTGTGTCATCTTAGGTATTGTCGAAGAGGAAGAAGAATTCCTGAGAACTGTCCACGAAATAGATCAAAATAGTGCTGATATAGAAGATACTGTTTACTGAAGGTGGCAGGGGTAAAATATAGGGAGCGAAAGGCTATTTACAATTTGTATAGAAACCAAATGGCAGTTATAAGAGTTGAGGGGCATGAAAGGGAAGCAGTGGTTGGGAAGGGAGTGAGACAGGGTTGTAGCCTCTTCCCAATGTTATTCAATCTGTATATTGAGCAAGCAGTGAAGGAAACAAAAGAAAAATTCGGAGTAGGTATTAAAATCCATGGAGAAGAAATAAAAACTTTGAGGTTCGCCGATGACATTGTAATTCGGTCAGACAGCAAAGGACTTGGAAGAGCAGTTGAATGGAATGGATAGTGTCTTGAAAGGAGGATATAAGATGAACATCAACAAAGGCAAAACAAGGATAATGGAATGTAGTCTAATTAAGTCGGGTGATGCTGAGGGAATTAGATTAGGAAATGAGACACATAAAGTAGTAAAGGAGTTTTGCTATTTGGGGAGCAATATAACTGATGATGGTCGAAGTAGAGAGGATATAAAATGCAGACTGGCAATGGCAAGGAAAGCGTTTCTGAAGAAATTTGTTAACACCGAGTATAGATTTAAGTGTCAGGAAATCGTTTCTGAAAGTATTTGTATGGAGTGTAGCCATGTATGGAAGTGAAACATGGACTATAAATAGTTTAGACAAGAAGAGAATGGAAGCTTTCGAAATGTGGTGCTACAGAAGAATGCTGAAGATTAGATGGGTAGATCACATAACTAATGAGGAGGTGTTGAACAGCATTGGGGAGAAGAGAAGTGTGTGGCACTATTTGACTAGAAGAAGGGATCGGTTGGTAGGACATGTTCTGAGGCATCAAGGGATCACCAATTTAGTACTGGAGGGCAGCCTGGAGGGTAAAAATCGTAGAGGGAGACCAAGAGATGAATACACCAAGCAGATTCAGAAGGATGTAGGTTGCAGTTGGTAGTGGGAGATGAAGAAGCTTGCACAGGATAGAGTAGCATGGAGAGCTGCATCAAACCAGTCTCAGGACTGAAGACCACAACAACAACAACATAGAAGATACTACTCCTGACTCCATTCAATACTTGGCTTGCTAGCTCGTACTTAAAAGTCGTTCTATCGATAAAACCTTGGGATCACGCACTGAAATGTGCTCGATTCCTGGAACATGTTCTCAATCATGGATAAATACTGTTTCTCGTGGGGGTCTTCTAACACCAACAACATACTGGGTGAATACCGTGAAACAGTTCGAAGTTATATTTTCAGGTTTTCATGGACAAACAATTTCAAAACGTAACAAAGTAGTTAAAAGTTTAATTCGATTACCAAAGCAAAGTTTCGTCATGTACACGAAAACATAATTAGTTTGTATGTTAGGACGCGAACTTCTATACGTATCAGGCATTTAAATAAACAAAGACTAGTAGAAGCAAGAAAGAAGAGTGACACAAGGAAGAATCTCATGTGGACGGCATCTAAACCATCTAAGAAATGAAGAGCCTCTTGTCGTCAGTAACTACAGCCGATCGAAGCACTTGAAAATTATGGAATGGTGGTAAGCTTGCTTTACGCTTTCTTTATTATCTCCTGTGTTAGTTACGTATTTTTGTAGGTTTAGTTTTAGTTGTGTTGGCAGAAGAGCCAACACCGTGTTACTAGAGGAGGCCTAAATGCACGCGGTTTAGCTCACGCAGGCAGGCGTGAGGAGGGAAGAACTATACTGACGTGAGGTCTGGAACATGACAAGGAATTAGAATTCAGAAAGCTGACGTAATTAGTTTGATACTTAACTTTAATCCATTAATGATGAACGTCGCTCTTGACGGTGCATGAGTCACAATATTATCGGTTCAGAAGACATAGTAACTGAATATGGCGCCTTGCCAGGTCGTAGCAAATGTCGTATCTGAAGGCTACGCTAAACTGTCGTCTCTGCAAATGAGAGCGTCTGTAGTCAGTGAACCATCGCTAGCAAAGTTGGCTGTAAAACTGGGGCGAGTGCTAGGGAGTCTCTCTAGACTAGACCTGCCGCGTGGCGGCGCTCGGTCTGCAATCACTGATAGTGGCGACACACGGGTCCGACGTATACTAACGGACCGCGACCGATTTAAAGGGTACCACCCAGCAAGTGTAGTGTCTGGAGGTGACACCACAGTTTTGACTGTATGTGTATGTATATGTGTCTCTAACGAGCCTGAAGAGTTGGTAATTAATTTACAGAACGACAACATTGCTTTTGTAATGCACGCTGTCTTACACAGGCTCGGCTTTTCTGCCGGGTGACGTAATTGCGAGCGCACCCAATTGAAATATGACTGTCGGAATAGCACTCGCTGCGTTTGATTTCTGCTGAGTATTAACTGTGTGAAAGCTGTTTATTCTTGGGAATAAGCTAATATTGTTAACAAGAAATGACAGTAAGGAATACATACACTTGAGAGGCCACTGTCAAAACACCCAGGCTCGTGAACAGGGGTCGACAAGAGGTTGGTGAACTCACACCAGTGAGCCAAAAATATGCTTTTGGAATGGGCAGAGCTACCCCAAAATATAATACCATACGGCATAAGCGAATGAAAATAAGCAGAGTAGACTAATTTTCGTGTCGAGCGATCGCTCACTTCAGATACCGTTCGAATAGTAAAAATGTCAGAATTAATTCTTTGAACAAGATCCTGAACGTGGGCTTTCCACGACAGTTTACTATCTATCTGAACACCTAGAAATTTGAACTGTTCAGTTTCACTAATCATATTCCCATTCTGTGAAATTAAAACGTTAGGTTTTGTTGAATTGTTTGCTAGAAACTGTAAAAACTGAGTCTTACTGTGATTTAGCGTTAGCTTAATTTCTACAAGCCTTGAATTGAGGTCATGTACTGTACTATTTGAAACTGAGCCAATGTTGCACACAACATCCTTTACTACCAGGCTAGTGTCATCAGCAAACAGAAATATTTTAGAGTTACCATAGTGAGGGCATGTCATGAATATAAATATGGAACAGGAGTAGCTCAACACTGATCCCTGTGGCACCCCCCCTCCCCCACTTGACGATACCCCACTCAGACCCCACATCACAGCCATTCTCAACATTGCCAATAATGACCTTTTGCTCTGTTGCTAAAGTAACAGGTGAACCAGTTGTGAGCTACTCCCCGTATTCCGTAATGGTCCAACTTGAAGAGCAATATTTTGTGACCAATACAATCAAACGCATTAGTGAAATGAAAAAAAAATATGCCTAGCGTTCGAAACCTTTTTTTTAAACCATCCAGTACCTCACAGAGAAAAGAGAATATAGCATTTTCGGTAGTTAATCGTCTTCTAAAGCCGAACTGTACATCTGACAGGAAATCGTGTGATATAAAATGATCAATTATCCTTACGTACACCTCCCTTTCAATAACTGTAGCAAACACTGATGGTATAAAAATAGAGCTAAAATTTCTACATTATCCCTTTCTCCCTGTTTAAAAGCTGCTTTACTACTGAGTAAACGTTCAGGAAACTGACGATTTCTAAAGGAAACATAACAAACATGGCTAAAAGCAGGGCTAACATGCGCAGCACAGTACTTTAATATTCTGCTAGGCACTCCATCATACCCATGGGTGTCCTTAGTCTTCGTGATGCAATTATTGACTCAATCTCCCTCTTGTCTGTATCAAAGATGCATATTTCAGACATCAATCTCGGAAAGGCATTTGCCAAGAGAGTTATATGATTCCCTGTAGAAACTAAATTTTCGTTCAATTCAACAGGAATGCTCAGAAAATGGTTGTTAAATACTGTAATATATCTGATTTATCAGTAACAAAAATATTTTTACTACCGACTGACTTTATATCGTTAACCTTGTGCTGCTGACCAGACACTTCCTTCACAACTGACCATGTGGTTTTAATTTTATCGTGTGAATTGGCTATTCTACACTCCTGGAAATGGAAAAAAGAACACATTGACACCGGTGTGTCAGACCCACCATACTTGCTCCGGACACTGCGAGAGGGCTGTACAAGCAATGATCACACGCACGGCACAGCGGACACACCAGGAACCGCGGTGTTGGCCGTCGAATGGCGCTAGCTGCGCAGCATTTGTGCACCGCCGCCGTCAGTGTCAGCCAGTTTGCCGTGGCATACGGAGCTCCATCGCAGTCTTTAACACTGGTAGCATGCCGCGACAGCGTGGACGTGAACCGTATGTGCAGTTGACGGACTTTGAGCGAGGGCGTATAGTGGGCATGCGGGAGGCCGGGTGGACGTACCCCCGAATTGCTCAACACCTGGGGCGTGAGGTCTCCACAGTACATCGATGTTGTCGCCAGTGGTCGGCGGAAGGTGCACGTGCCCGTCGACCTGGGACCGGACCGCAGCGACGCACGGATGCACGCCAAGACCGTAGGATCCTACGCAGTGCCGTAGGGGACCGCACCGCCACTTCCTAGCAAATTAGGGACACTGTTGCTCCTGGGGTATCGGCGAGGACCATTCGCAACCGTCTCCATGAAGCTGGGCTACGGTCCCGCACACCGTTAGGCCGTCTTCCGCTCACGCCCCAACATCGTGCAGCCCGCCTCCAGTGGCGTCGCGACAGGCGTGAATGGAGGGACGAATGGAGACGTGTCGTCTTCAGCGATGAGAGTCGCTTCTGCCTTGGTGCCAATGATGGTCGTATGCATGTTTGGCGCCGTGCAGGTGAGCGCCACATTCAGGACTGCATACGACCGAGGCACACAGGGCCAACACCCGGCATCATGGTGTGGGGAGCGATCTCCTACACTGGCCGTACACCACTGGTGATCGTCGAGGGGACACTGAATAGTGCACGGTACATCCAAACCGTCATCGAACCCATCGTTCTACCATTCCTAGACCGGCAAGGGAACTTGCTGTTCCAACAGGACAATGCACGTCCGCATGTATCCCGTGCCACCAAACGTGCTCTAGAAGGTGTAAGTCAACTACCCTGGCCAGCAAGATCTCCGGATCTGTCCCCCATCGAGCATGTTTGGGACTGAATGAAGCGTCGTCTCACGCGGTCTGCACGTCCAGCACGAACGCTGGTCCAACTGAGGCGCCAGGTGGAAATGGCATGGCAAGCCGTTCCACAGGACTACATCCAGCATCTCTACGATCGTCTCCATGGGAGAATAGCAGCCTGCATTGCTGCGAAAGGTGGATATACACTGTACTAGTGCCGACATTGTGCATGCTCTGTTGCCTGTGTCTATGTGCCTGTGGTTCTGTCAGTGTGATCATGTGATGTATCTGACCCCAGGAATGTGTCAATAAAGTTTCCCCTTCCTGGGACAATGAATTCACGGTGTTCTTATTTCAATTTCCAGGAGTGTATTTGCGTACCACATACTCTTTGCCTTCCTAATAAAAATTTTAAGCGCCTTACAGTACTGTTTGTAATGGGTTACTGTATTGATTGTGACTACTTCTAACATTCTGATATAATTCCCGCTTTCTTCTACATGATATTCTTATTCCACTAGTCAGCCACCCAGGCTACCTTTTACTGCCAGTACTCCGTTTAGAACGTTCTAATGGAAAGCAACTCTCAAAGTGCATGAGAAATGTGTTAAGGAAAGCATTATATTTGTCATCCATATCACCACTATAAACATCTTGCCCCTCTTGTTCTTTGACGAGGTTTAAAAAAAGTCTCTATTGCTGTTGGATTTACTTTCGCACATAGTTTGTAATTTTATGTGACATTTATTTGAGTACAAAAACAATTTAGTGTTAAAATTTGTGCATTATGGTCTGAAAGGCCATTCACCATTTTACTAACAGAATGCCCATCTATCTCTATCCTAGAACCCTTCTTCAAAACAGTAATGACCTGCGCTTTTCTCCAGTCACTAGATTTTATTCGTTTTTGCGATGTAATACCATAAACTGCTGTTAGACTAGGACCAAGTTCCTTCCTATAATCTTTATAGAATTTGACAGGTATCACATCTCTTCCAGATGTCTTTCCATTACCAAGCAATTCCAGTTGCTTTTTATTCCGCTATGGGTTATCTCAATATCAGTCACAATGACTGAAAACGGGGACCGTATTACGATTTTCCTCGGTAAAACAGTTTCGGAAGACCGAATTCATTATTTAGGCCTCCTCTCTGTTATCTTCCATTTCGGTGCCAGTGTTGTCACTATGTGACTGAATGGTTGAATTAGAATAGCATACTGATTTTACTTAAGACCGGAACGTCTTATAGTTTTCAGATAGAATGGTTGACAAAATTTTACCTACTAAGTCACAGGATGTTTCATTGATCTCATTACGCTCATTTTCGCTTCGTTCAGCTTTCGTTCGTCACCTAGGTTTTGACTTCTCTTAAATCTGAGATGAAGTTCTCATTTTTTACGTAGCAGTTCCCCAACACCGCTATTAAACCACAGTACGTCTTTCCCATCCCACAGGACCTTGCTCGGAACATACTCGTCTAATGCATACTGAACGATTCTTTTGACTTTTTTTCTATTTCTGCTCCACATCATCGTCTTCAGCTCTGAAAATTTGTTGTTGACCTCACAGATATTCTACAGTTTGTATCCTGTACCTCTAGATGAGAAAACAATTTTTCTACCTTTCCTAACATTTCTTGTATTACCTGCATTATAGCTGCTATCACAGATTTATAATCACTGATACTTTCCAGTACGCTAGCTAATTAGATCAGTTCAGGTCTGTTTGTTGCCAGGTGGTCTAAGGCGTTAACATCAACAACTGGTTCTCTAATTATCTGTTCAGACAAGACACTCAGTATAATGTAACACGAATCTCAGTCTCTGGCACCAGTTTTGATACCATCACTCTTCCAACCTGCACCTGGAAAGCGGAAGTGGTCTCCTATTACAATTGCACGATCAGTGAAACGCTCAGTTAATACAGCTTCTAACCCAGGTGGTCTATAAATGCATCAGATTAGCGTTTTTCACCGACCTTTGATGCTTAACTTCAGCCAAATTAATTCACGTCCGGGATACGTGATAACCGCGCAATAAATTATCGAGTTCTTTACTGCAATAAATACACCACTTCCATTGGCGACTTGACAAATATTCCAATCTAAACATAGAATTTCGTTGCTTTTCGCTTCTGGTTTCAAGCAACTTTCCGTTCCTGATACTGTCTGGGCATTATAATCTTCAATAAACGATGCTAATTCTGGGACCTACCCTTTGATGTACCTGCAGTTTACTAATATCATATTAACGTTTTCTACATATGATATGTGAGGACGAAGATTCTCTGAGGACATTGTGGCTGATGTATCTTCGATTCTGTCAGGCAAATTGTCTCTGATCCCAAATAAGGCGGCGAATTCCCCTAAACTAAAAAACCACACATGCACGACACACGTACTCTACTACCATAGTAGCTCCTTCGTGCGTGTAGTACAGGCCTGAACTATGAAAGGGAACCCTGGAATTTGCCACCTGAAAGTGGAAGTCGAGAGATTTACATCCGATACTATGGCAGAATCGTCTGTGCCTTTGGTTTAGATGTTCCACTCTGCTCGAAACTACAGGACCGTGGCTGATCTTGTATACGATTCTACATATAATGAGGTTAGGCTGCTCACATGTACAATGACAGTTAGTTTCACCAAATCAGCTGGGCACCGAAAGCAGCTGAAGATCGTTTCAGAGCCGAAGTGACAGGCGTCATTCGTGCCGACATGCGACACTATTTGCAGCCGGTTGCTCCCAGTGCACCCCACAGCTGCTGGCGGAATCTCCGCCACATCTCTAGCGAGGCCCCCAACAAATATACCGAGTGCATATTGCCATTCTTTCCCGCCATACTTGCTATTATCTTGGGGCACTCCATTACCCGACTAACGCTGAAGCTCCCAATGATTAGCGTACACACCTTCTGCGCTTGTCCACGCTCGGAAGAAAAATCGGGCGCTGGCCCAACAGAAGACGCATCCTGTGCTGGCTCAGAAGTATTGTCAACATTGGTAGTACCTAGCACCTGTTGCTAAGGCATAATGGGTCAGCCGTGCAGCCTGTTCTAATTTTCACCTTCCGACCAGTGACAGACAAACCCACCACTGTACACTGCTTACTCTCAAATGAAGATGGTCCAGTCACATGTTGTGTACTAGTAGATGCAGCAACAACTATGTCACCATGGGACTAGTCCTACAAGTTTCGCAGCAGAACTTACGTGAAGTCTGGAAGGTCGGAGACGAGGTACTGGAAGAAGTAAAGCTGTGAGAACGGGTCGCTAGCCGCGCTTGCGTTGCTCAGTCGGTAGAGCACTTGCCCCTGAAAGGCAAAGGTTCCGAGTTACAGGCTCACATCTGCACTCAGTTTTAATGTGGCAAGAAGTTTCACATCAGCGCACATACCGACGAAGAGTGAGAATTATATTCCTTAATTATTCATTGTGTGTCAAGTAGGGGATTAGTAGCGCTTCTTCTTACACGTCAGTTTTGTAACCACTGTGTTGTTGGAGACTCCCTGCTGGACTATGTTCAAAGTGGCAAAGAATGTTAACGAAATTCGCTTCGTCCGCCAAGAGGGGTACTTGCCAATTGTGTCAGCATATGTTACACTCAGTCTGATGTGTTTGGGGCTTAGTGGTGGACTGGCTTGTCTGAGTGCTACCCGTAGAGGAGTCATATCGGGCACAGCATTTTCCTACAACCATTTCTCGTATTCTAGCGTTTCAGGCGACTGGAGTTGTAGTCAGGAAAGCAAGTCATTCATCACCAAATAGGCGGTAGCATCATTGGGCACAAAAAGACAGCAGCTACCTGCCGGAACAGCAGTGTAGAGGCAGAGGCGTAGATCACTGGTGTATTGGCAGATGTACCAACGTCACCAGGCAGAGTTACAGACAGCTCTCGTAGGCAGCTAAAGAAGATCTTTCCTTCTGACTTTCCATGATTTTATCGTTATTTCCTCCAAACAGTCTCTTCTATCCCGAGTCCATATTGTGTCTGGATTCTTTGGGTCTCCGTTCTCGGACCTTGCATTCCACTTGTGTACATTTCTGTATTCAGCCCCTGTTGGAGGGATTTGTGCTTTTTCTAGGTCAAGTTTTACTTGCATGATCCATGGATTCGTTGACTTGCCCCTTTGCACGTATGTTCAGAATTCTGTTGCTTAGTCTTATTGGTGTTGGTGGCTCTAGAACTCGAAGACTCAGCTTCTGACGTCAGCTGCTGGTTCGACTTCTTCTCGGTGGCTTTCCTCCAGCGTAACCCGTATCCGTCTTCTGTGAGTTATAAGCCGAGACTACTTCTCTAGATTTTGAGTCCTTCCTTCATTAAGGTTTCAGTGTCGCTTTTCGTATGGATTACTCCTGTTTAGTTGCCTACAGCATCTTTAAGGTTTGATAACTGTTGTAGTGCCTTATCATACTGTGAACAGTTATGCACTTCTTATTACGCAGGAGTTGGACTAAATATGAGAACTCCGCGAGTTATGTATGCTGATCAGCCAGAACATTGCGACCATCTATGTAACAGCCGGTGTGTACACCTTTAGCACGGATAACAGCGGCGACGCGTCGTAGCTTGGAAGCAATGAGGCCTTAGTTGATCACTGGAGGTATCTGAAACCACATACGCATACAAGAGTCACCTACTTCCCGTAAATTCTGGGGAGGGTGGCGATGAGCTCTGACGCCACCGTCAATAACATCCCAGATATATCGAATCGGGTTCAGATCAGGCGAGTCGGGGAAACAGCATATCAATTGAAATCCGCTACTGTGTTCCTCGAACCACCCCATCTCACTCTTGACCTTGTGATGTGGTGCAGTATCTTGTCGAAAAATTCCCCAGCCGTAGGGGAAAAATGACCGGCATGAAGGGGTGTACGTGGTCTGCAACCAGCGTGCGATACTCTTTGGCCGTCATGGTACCTTGTACAGGCCCCGATGGACCCATCGATGCCCACGTGAATGTTCCCCAGAGCATAATGGAGCCGCCACCAGTTTGTATCCATCCCGCAATACAGGTGTCAAGGAGCTGCTTCCCTGGAAGACGACAGATTTAAGCCTTCCCATCGGCATGGTGAAGAACGCATGGGGATTTATCAGACCTTTGCAACTCTTTGCCACTGCGCCAACGTCAAGTGCCGATGGTCACGCGCCCATTTCAGTCGTAGTTGCTGATATCGTGGTGCAAATGTACGTCAGCTACGGAGGCCAGTGGTTAAGAGCGTTCGGTGCACTGTGTTCAGACAAACTTGTACTCTGCTCAGCATTGAACTCTCATGTTAGTTCCGCCACAGTTCGCAGCCTGTCCTGTTTTACCAGTCTGCCCAGCCCACGACGTCCGACATCTGTAATGAGTGGTGGCCGCCAAACCCGATATCTGGACGTGGTATCAACATGGTTTCGCCACTTGTTGAGGATACCACGGCACTCCTCAAACACCCGACAAGCTGTGTAGTTTCCGAAATGATCGTGCCGTGCCTCCGGCTCATCACATTCTGCCCTCGGAGCAACTCAGATAGATCACGCGCCTTCACCATTACAAAAAGACTGCCCACTCGCTGCATAGTACATGCAGCGTTCGTATGTCTCAGTAACAGTCGTTTCCCGCTAGGTGACGCTGCTATCGCCTGGACGGGCATATATCTATAGTAGGTCGGCTGTCATAATGTTTTGGCTAATGGGAGTAAATGCCTGTGCTAGGCAAACCTGCACGTCGTATTCGACCATGAACGGCACCTATACAATGTCCTTAATACGTTGCAAATGTCAGTCGTGGTGGCAACAGTATATTGTGTCGTAGATAAGTGAATTCGAAAGTCATAAAATTATGAGTGCTTCAGTAACTAACGTAGCCGAAGGGTTTGGCGTTTCATGTATCGAAAAATTACACCACATACAGCGAAAAGGAAAATACATCATCCGGCTAAATCACAACTCGAACAAAAATGTGCGTTGAGTAATCGTGACGAAAGATCAGAGGACGACGTCTGTAACTGTCACTGCAGAACATAATGTCGCACTCACGAACACTGTCAGTACCAAAACAGCACTGAGGAAATGCCATAAGCAGGGAATTGCAGGATAAGCTGGAATTCTAAAATCACACATCTGTGATGCAAATGCACATAACAGAATAATGTGGGGCCAAAGCTTTGAAACCTGGAGTATATAGCAATGGAAGAAAGTAATTTTGTCGGATAAGTCTCGTTGCTCACTGTCTACAGCTTCTGGTCGAATGTGCACCCCAAGAGTGAAACGTGGCGAGCTTTCGTTACCTGAACTTGCCATTATTTTGCAGGAAAACGATATGTTACGGTTAGATTGAGAAGTAAACATAAAGAGTCTTTTCCCACTTCGAAAAGACTGGAAGCTGTTTCCTGCACTATGTTGGACGTATTAATGTTTGAGTCTTTGGTGTTTCTATATTTTTTCCCACCTTCTGTGTATGTCCTGAATCCTACCGCGCACTCTCTTCTTCGGTAGACGAGCCTTATCAAACTCCACTCCTATAGGTACGAGACTTCAGTTTGTTCTCTGAAAGTGCCCCTCTGTTCATATTGCCGTATTTCTTTATTCTCTTTTACGTGCCTGGTTGTCGGTACTTCGTTATGTAAGACGATGACCAAGACGTCTTCGTCGGTAAAAGCTGGGGTTGATAATTCTATGCTGTCTCGGGACCGTCCAAGTCGTGTTGGTTACTAGTGTCCTTACATTTCCAGTTCTTTTTCCCATTCCCTCATTATTTTGTCCAGGACCAAGTTAGCCGGCCGGGGTGGCCGAGCGGCTCTAGGCGCTACAGTCTGGAACCGCACGACCGCTGCGGTCGCAAGTTCGATTCCTGCCTCGGGCATGGATGTGTGTGATGTCCTTAGGTTAGTTAGGTTGAAGTAGTTCTAAGTTGTAGGGAACTGATGAGCTTAGAAGTTGTGTCCTATAGTGCTCAGAGACATTTGAACCAGGTTGAACAGTAATGGGATAATCAATCTTCTTTGCCCACTCCGGTTTTGATTGAAAAATGACAGGAGCATTCGACCATGAATTTTGCTTTTGATGTTATTCCAGTCCGTGTTTGTTTCATCAGTAATGGTATTTTGGGGTCGAGTACTTCTTCTTCTTCTAAGATGATTGACAAGGAATGGTGCGTGTCCTTGAATTTTATGAAGATGCAAATGATTGTGTCATTGCTGATGGCCTTGTAATTTAAATGGGGTTGCATTTTTAAGGTTGGTTCTGTGCATGAAAGATCGAAAAGAAAGCCTGTCTGGTATTCGCCTGTTTTGTGTCCTCAATATCCCTGTGTTCTCTGGAGTAAGTGCGCTGTGAGAATTACATAGTTGGCTTGTTGCAGAGAGTTTATTCTCTAGTCGTTCACGTTCGCCGTGGGTCCATCCTTGTGCATAGAATGGATGAGTGCACATTTCCAGTCGTCATAAAGTGTTATAGGTTTGCAAGATAGTTACGATTATTGGTGTAAATTTCTGTAGAGAGGTTGGTCCGCAGTTCTTTGGTAGTCCTACAATGATGCCATGCTCATCGAATGTCCTGTTGTTTTTGAAGTGTTAGCGTATAGTTGTGTATCTTCAAATTTTGATAGAAATTATTTTGTTTGAGTGAAGGTGCAGTCCTGTATTGAGAGTCATTTATCAGGTTCATGTCATTAAAGGAAATCAGAGAAATAGTGAACCAAATCCACAACATTGTCAGTTATGTGTGTGTGTGTGTGTGTGTGTGTCTGTGTGTGTGTGCCGGCCTGCATAAGACAGGAAGAAATACTGGCAATATTGGATAATTTTTGCCTCGTTCTGAACAGAATTCCTCCTAGAGGCATTAGCACCTCTTTGGTTTACAGTTCAGTTGTCATGTGTGATGGGACTGTACACCCTGTCAGTGTGGGCTAAATATCGTTGACAGCTTTTGAAACACGTATGTAACATAGCAGCGATGGCGAGGCATTGTAGCATCTGTGACCAGAGAGTATGCGCTTGACCGCGCGAGTGTTGCGAGCAGTACTCTGTCAGTAGTCGTTGCGAGTCTGTAGCTCTGTCTAGTTGAGGGCAGTACTCTGTCTGTCGTTGCGAGTCTGTAGCTCTGTTTAGTTGCAGAGCAGTACTCAGTCAGTAGTCGTCATGCAGAGCGGTCGGTCAGTAGTAGCAGCCCAGTGCGGTTGTGTGATGTAGGCGGTCGGCAACACTGGTCAAGATGCTGAATGAGGTATACTGTTAATTAATATAATCATTAGATAATGAAAAATTTGTTTATTGTAATTAATTTCCAACAAATGCCCCAATAATAATTTTGATTTCAAAAGCATTTTTTAAAAAAAATTTTATTGTTTATTGAACTAAAGATTTAATTGCACTTCCCCTTTCATTCCACTTCCGTTAAAGAAAATTTTCAGTAAAATTACAGAAAAAAGGAATATTATTATTTGCAATGCAGTTCCTCCAAGCCGTGCGCAGAAATAAGAGCAGAAATTTGACATCCAGTTATTCTGAGGTAAGACTTTAATTCTGATTGTTTTACACAGGGCCAAAGACCGATATTTCGGTTTAATTGAATTTTCTTATCACTGAATGGACTTTAATTTTTCGTGAGGAATTTATATTTGAGTCAGATTGCGAATTTTACATTTTTGTTGCCATTGTCAGTACATTTCATTGTGGGCAGGTTACGCTTAGAGCAATGTCCATTGGCATTCATAAATAATATTTCTGTCTTGTAAATTTTTGTGGGGAGGTTACACTCGGCTCCCATTTGTATTAAGTATTGTCATTTTCTTTTAAATTACGGTGGGGAGGTTACACTTGGCGACACCCAGTCCAGGATCGAATTTCGTTGAGAGTCTTCTGAACAACAGTCAGATATCTGCTCTTATTTGCTTAGATATAATTAGGATTTGGCGCAACGCTTTTATTAACTTGTGACTTTCTTTCTACAGGTCAACGGCAATTCGTTGCTCTATTGTATTTGTGTGTTGCTTTTGCATTGTGCTTATTTATTTTTTGAATAATTGTGACTATTGCAAAAATGCCGCGAAAGACTGTGAATAGTGTATCGCGAAGTATTATGAATGAAATTACCGACTTAAACAACGTGACCGATAGTAATTGTGATACGCAGCGTAATGATGACAATCCTGCGTTCACTAACAATCAGTGCCATCCAACCACTAATGATGACTTTTACCCTGATAATGAACAAACGAACTCAATTGTCTCGTCTGTTAATTGGACGACAATTGATGACGCAGAACGCTCTATTGTAATGAGCGCTGCCGAGCTTAACACACCCGATTTGGAAAATTCAAGTAACGTACAGACAAATTTGTCTAGTGAAAATGAACAGTGTACTGAAAGTAGGACGGATTTATTTAATTCCGAAATAATGTCTGACAGTGTACATCCGACTGACAAACTTTTTTCTTAATCTCAGAATAACCGAATGGTTACAGTAAGCGAGAAAATTCCAGATCGACCATTGAATAGCACAGAGAATAGAAATGCCGATTTTGAATCGGATCCAATTATGGCATTTTTGCGGCAAAATTTCAAACAGTTTAATGAAAAATTTAATAAAATTGATGAAAATTTCAAACAACAGAACGATAAACTTGACAATAATGACGTAAATCTCAAACAAGTTAGTGAACAGGTCAAACAAGATAATGAAAAACTCAAACAACACTTAAATGAAAAATTAGACGACAATTCCAGACAGTTAAATGAAAAATTAGACGACAATTCCAGACAGTTAAATGATAAATTAGACGACAATTCCAGACAGTTAAATGATAAATTAGACGACAATTCCAGACAGCTTAGTGAACAAATTAGAGCCGTTGCCGCGCAGTGTCATGACACTAAGGAACAGTTGCGCACGGAAATTGAGGCTTGTTCACAAAAAAATAGCGAAGAAATTAAGTCTGTTGCGCAAGAATTAAGGGAAATGCAAACAGCCGCAACAGAAACACTCAGAGACGAAATTAGCGGAGTCGCTAAACAATGCTCTGAAAAAGCTACACAATTACGGGACGAGTTTAAAGCAATGACGGTAGAAATTTCGCGCACAATGGACGCAAAGATAGACGCGAAATTCGAACAGCAGAACACTCAGATTAACGAGCGCTTTAATCAGCACATACAGAACAGTGATACGCGTTTCCGCAAATTTATTCAGGATCAAAATAAAGTCAAACGTCAGGTTATGGAAACAATCACTGCACAAAGACAAGAGGACAAACGTAAGATGTTCGCGAAAGCGAAGACGTATGTAGACAATAATATTACTACAGTGTCCGACAAAATTAATACCATAGAACAGTTCAACGCGGAATTACGGGATGAAATTTCTGATCTTAAATCAAAAACAGATACACACACAGTAAATATTCAAACAGTGACAGACAGATTCGAACAATTAGATCTAACACAGGATTGCGATGTCATCAAAGCTGATGTTAAAAAACTGAGCGAAACTACGCGTAAGTTGCAAAAACAGATTAATGCGTCTGATTCTAAAACCGATGATCAGGTTAAGATACTGACTGAAAAATGTGATGAATTGGCCAGTCGTATTGATGTTATCGAAAATACTAATGACAATAAATCAGACGATACTGCACCGGTTTCATTTATCCAAACACCTGAATTTCAAAATTTACAGCAGACAATTAATGAGATCGATTCATCTAACAACACGTTACGTAGGAAGTTATCAAATTTACAACAAGAAGTAACAGAGATGAAAAACATTTCAGTTAATAACATACCACAACAGACGCCACTTTATGAACATGTGTCAGACTCACGCAGCGCGTATAATTTGGGTAATCTGCAGAGAGTACGGGACTTAGATTCCGAACAACCACAGTTCAATAGATACTCTTACGATCCTGAACCTGTTGCATCACACAGAGATGATAATTTCGATTACAAACATTTTCTGTCAGTAAGAAAGTTCAAAATATTTAAAAACGATAGAACGCAGATTCACCCACTGGATTGGATTCAACAGTTTAGCTTTGCTCTTCCACCGACTTGGCCTGTAACACATAAACTTGAATTTATTTGCAGTTTTTTGGAAGGCGAACCGGCAACTCGTATGAGACCGATCGCGAGACAGTGTTACTCGGTAGAGGAATTTCAGAATGCTTTTCTGTCAGCGTACTGGTCGAAGACGACACAGCGCGGAATTAAAGATCAACTAATTAGTTTGCCAAACTATGAAAACTCAAATTTTCCCAGTGTAACGCAATTTTTTGAGCACATGGTACAACAAAACCAGTACCTAAGTGAACCGTACAGTGAATCCGCACTTATACAACTATGCATCTCTAAATTACCACGGTCATTACGAGTGTCACTTCTAACGGGCCAGCAAAAAGAAAACATTTCAGCATTCAGAGATCTTTTACAGCTCTTGGAAGTACAGCAATCCGATTATTCTTTTGTAAACAAAAACCTTTCGTGTAACAACCAAGGTCAACAACAGTACTACAATTATGATCAGGGACGTAATGTCAATCGGAAAGATAACAGACGCTTTAGGAACGACAACTACCAAAACTTTAATAACAGGCAAAATTCTAATTATCAATACCGTCAAAATTTTCAGCAACAGGAACAACACTTTGGTAACAATAGAGGTGTTTCACAACAACAACATCAAAACCAGCCGGTTAGCATACCTAACCAACAATGGAATACACAAGGTCAACCAGGCTTTAATATTTCGCCGCGTGGACGTATAGTCCCTGGTTCAACAAATAGTAACGCACGGGAGCAGAGAAACAACTATGTACAAAGAAGACAGTATTTCAATTCCTATCGCAATACACCGTATAGGAATGATTATTACGACAGACGTAAAAACGATGAGCACAATTACCAGCGTACATATAATAACAGTCGGTCTCACCAACAGCAAAATCATACGCAAGAACATATTCTCATGAATGAACCCGACAGTAGGTACCATCCAGAGCGTAACACGTCTGGAAGAAGTAATAGAACAGTTCAAATAGTAGAAATGCCACAGAATCCTCCTAATAATAATAACACGTCAGATAGAATCTGACTAGATACTGCACAGGACGCATCTTCTAATAACACAAGCACTACCTTTGACACGCAAAATGTTGTTCACGAAAATGTAATTACTTTTGACAATATCAGAGACACTCTCTTGCAGGAAAGACCAGTTATTCAGAAAACTATTTCACATCCTGTTATCGAAATTAAAATTGGTTCATCGAAATTTTCAGCAGTAATCGATTCCGGATCACCTATATCAGTAATTAATGAGGAGACTTTCAACGAGTGCAGCAAAGAGAATACTTATCCGACGTTACCTTTAGGCAAAACAAAAGTGAAAGGAGCAGTATCGAGTAAAGGTGTAGACGTTAAATTACAGACGCATTTATCATTTTGTATTGGAGGTCATACTTTTCACTCTAATTTTTGGATTGTTCCTTTATTGACAACAGACGTTATTTTAGGTACGAATTTTCTGGTACAACACGACGCAGTTATTGATTTTCAGAATTCTTATTTAATGTTAAAGGATGAAAATGTGCAACTTGCTTTAGAATTTGAGCACTCACTATCTGCGGAAGAACAAACAATTAACCGCACAGAGGTCATTTCCGCAACACGTAACATAGACTGTAATCCCACATTGTTCACGGATACGTACGTACATAACTATAATACTCCAGACGAAGCTGACTACGACGTTATGCAGTTGATTTCTGATAAGGTTAAAGAGAGCAGTGCAACTACAGACGACGAACGAACGCAATTACACAAAATTCTTTTACAGCAAGCTCCAGTTTTTGACAACATTCCTGGTACTATGTCCGGCTTTATGTATGAATTTCAAGTCAAACCGCACGATACATTTAAAGCTAAACATTATCCTATTCCGTACATTCACAGAGAACAGGTTAAAAAAGAATTGCAGGATATGCTCGACCAAGGAATTATAGAACCAGCAGTTAGTCCGTACATAAACCCGCTACATATTGTTAAGAAAAAAGATGGCTCACTTCGCCTTGTACTTGATTCACGTCACATTAATGACATTATTATTAATGAAACAGATCGACCACAGACACTAGAGGAACTTTTACAGAAATTTCACGGTACAGCTATTTATTCTACACTAGATTTGAAATCGGGATTTTGGCAAATTCAACTTCATCCGAACTGCAGAAAATATACAGCTTTTCTCTGTTTCGGCGACTGTTATCAATTTTGCAAACTACCGTTCGGCTTAACTATTTCTTCTGCAGCTTTTATTCGCGGTTTGAACACTATACTTCCGACAGAACTTAAAGACAGAATTACGACGTATGTAGACGACATTCTTATCGCAGAAGCTAACTGGTCCGAACACAATCTGATTCTTGAACAACTGTTACAAACTTTTCATGCACAAGGACTTACAGTTAACCTCAGTAAATCGCACTTTGGTAAAACTTCTATAAAATTTCTTGCACACGTGATTTCAGCAGAAGGCATTGCACCTGATCCGGAAAAACTTCAGGCTCTACGTGACATTACTGTTACTACGACAAAGAAACAACTACGCAGTTTTTTGGGCTTAATTAACTTTTTTCGTAAATTCATTCATTATTCCGCTTTAGACACACCCAGATTATGCCAATTAACAGGTAAAAACAGTATTTGGTCTTGGGATAAGCAAGCACACTCTGAATTCATGAACCTGAAACATGCTTTGTTGAATGCACCACTATTATCGCACCCAGATCTTACTAGAAATTTTTCCATTGCTACCGACAGTTCCAACACCGCTTTAGGCGTACACATTTTCCAGGAAATTGAAGAAGATGGTTCTACTATAATTAAAAACATCGCATTTGCAAGTCGCATTTTGTCACCTGCTGAGCGAAATTATTCCGTTACAGAACTTGAAACATTATGTGTTGTATGGGCTTTTACGAGATTTCGGCACTTTCTTTATGGCAGACATACCACCGTTTACACAGACCACAGAGCGATACAATTTTTACTTTCGGCCAAATTCACGCACGACAGATTAAGCAGATGGAAACTTTATTTACAAGAATTTAATTTTACGATTGTTCACATTCCCGGCACGCAAAATGTTATAGCAGACGCACTATCGCGTTCTCTGAGCAACAATCAGCAAGACGTAGCAACCAACTTCTGCAAAACAAATTTCAGTGTCATGTACATTCAGCAAGTTGCATTTGAAAACTTTATTTCATCGTCATTACAGGACATAGCAAAGGAGCAAAATAAAGACAATGTGTGGAAAGAAATTAAACACCTTTGGCAAGATAGAAAAAATGTTACGATTAGAAACCATTACACTGTACGCAATGACGTTCTGTTTCGCCGCTCTCATCCTGACAGCAACAATTGGTTATTATGCATTCCTGACGAACTGGTCAACAAATTAATTTGGTACACTCATTTAAGCTACGCACATTACGGAGCACGAAAATGTTTTCTTATACTGAGACAGAACTGTTATTTTACTAACATGGAAAAACGTATACGACGAGTTTTAGCGTCTTGTAAAATTTGCCAGAAAGCTAAATCAGACACCACTTCACATATTCCTCCATTACATCCCATTATACCTGTTAAATTAAGACATATGGCCGCTGTAGATATATTTGGTCCGATTCCCAGAACTAACAGAGGTTTTTGCTACATATTTGTCGCTGTTGAGCTCACTTCAAAATTTGTTACTTTCACTCCGTTACGCAAAGCTACTGCTAAAACTGTTTCTAAAGCATTTGTAAAACATTTTCTATTTCATGTAGGGCATGTAATGAAAGTAATTTCTGATAATGGATCACAATTTCGTAGTAGCGTATGGACACGCATGTTAAGAGCTAGAAACATTTCTCCGATCTATATATCCAAGTACCACGCTTCTTCGAACCCCTGTGAAAGATTAATGAAGGAAATTGGTAAACTGTGTAGAATATACTGCCACAAAAGACATATTGATTGGGATACACACATACTCTCATTCCAAGATGTAATTAATTCCATTCCAAATGAATCCACTATGCTATCTCCGTCTGTTATACTGAAAAACGTTGAACCACCAAACAAAATTAAAGAATTAGTAAAATTCCCCAAAAGTCGTCGCCTACGACACCACGAAATAATTGACATTGCGCTGAACAACATCAAACGTGCCGCAGAGCGCCGGAGAAGACAGCAAAAACAGGTTTGTACACGCCGCGACTTTCACGTTGGACAGAAGATATTGATACGTACACACTATTTATCCAGTAAATTAAAAGGTAAGTGCAGTAAATTTGAACTTCTATACGCAGGTCCATATCGGATTCGCAGCATCCCCCACCCCAATGTTGTACACGTCGAAACTTTGAGAACCAGAAAATCGAAAGGCAACCACCATATCTCAAACATTAAACCGTTTATTGAGTGAAACCACTGTATGATTCAACACACTATGATGTCATTTACTAATGCAATTAATTCACCTGACTAATTACTGATGATTATCGTATTTTTTCTTGGCAAGTGCCCGGCAAGGTAAGGTTAGCAGGTCGCTTTTCTTGTCGTTACACATCAGACCGTGCACATTTTCCACTTTTTTATGTATATGATTGTACTCCAGTTTTGTTTGTATGTACTGTGAAATAGTTAAGATATAACACACACCAGTCGACTTTGACTTTTTTTCTTTTTTGCCCTATGATATCTCAACATCGTGACTGTTTTACATTTTTCCTTTTGCTGCTGCATTGTGATATTCTGTGTACATTTTTGCATCTGAACACTGTCAATGTCTTTGACATATTACGTTTTCTGTCATGTTATGCTGTATGCTTAAGTATGTTACCATAAACCAGTCCTTATTTAGTGGGTATATGATTTAAATGCAGGACATTAATCTCTGTCATCAATTTCAGAAAGAAATGATGCATGTAAGAAATAAATTCAACAGAAATGGGAATTTCACCTATGGGATAAACGAAAGGAGATGCAATAACTTTATGAGGAAGAGTAAATGGATCAGGATTAACAAGCATTAACAAGACTATACTATACTCATCACAGAATAGCAGTCTTAACTAATTTTTTCTTTCAGAATACAAGGTGATTGATGCAGGCTGTCAGACTGAACTACACATCTTAGTTTTAGTGATGAAATATGCTAGAGATAAGGAATAGTTATGTAATGAGTAATGAAGTGATTTTTTGCAGATGATAATGAATGCTGATGAATAATGATGAAGAATATGCTATTATGAATAATGAAGTTTTTCTTTACAGGTGATGATAATAATGAAGTTATGATAATATGGATAATGAATAATGAAGTTTTTTCTTTACAGATGAGGATAATGTTGAAGTTATGTATTTATGTTATGTAGTTATTTAAGTATTTGTTGCAGTTTGCTTTGACAGCAGGTGTTATATTGCATAGTAGGATGACTGAAAGTTTTGGAAAGGACAGCTATGGAACACATTTTTATACACATTTCACTACCTGTTAATTCGAAGTTCACTACTTTTCAGCATAGTGTGCGTTTCTTCTTTCAGGTCAATAATCCATTTTGTAATTTTTCCAGGAGAAGCCTTTCATGATACTTACTAAACCTGTTACTTATTATACCTGTTCTAGTACTTGCATTTTATTTTTTTTACCCATTTGTGTTTATCATTTATAAATGTGATCACATATACTGCCTTGTTGCATGACCTTGCTACAGCTGACTCATGACAAATGACGTTACCTATCCTCATTTGCAGCAACAGGTCAAAAGCAAATAGTGTTATGTCTCAGCAATTAATTATCGATCCCAACGCAATGCATTGCTAACAAAAAAAAAAAATGTATTACCAGTCCCAAGTAGTGATACCAGTTTGAGAAAATTCTGAATAATACTGATTAGCTCTGAATAGTATGTCGCTTGAGTAATAACTTCTTAATGAGACAAAAAAAAAAAAAAAAGGTATATATTTAAAATAATGCTTTGTCACTAGCTAATAACTGCCACTGTTTATTGTAATGAGACTACTTATAATGCCTATGATTATTAATGCTTTGACTGTAATTAACTGATTTTAATAATGACTTCATAATGATCTGAATACTACTGAATGAGGAACACTGTTTATTGTAATGAGACTACTTATAATGCCCATGATTATTAATGCTATGACTAATTAGCTGATTTTTAATAATGACTTTGTAATGATCTGAATAATACTGAATGATGAACTATGTTTTATTCTATTCAATACTTGCTGGCCACTGAGTGCCAATAATTAATGTCACTTGAAGAATTGTTATTAATTATGCCATTAATTATCCCTTTTTTTTTTCTTCATGTTGAGTTTTCATGTTTTGGTTAATGGCCAATGAGTGCCAATAATTTGTATCACTCAATGTATTATGTTAATGCGAGGCCAATGATTGACTCTCCTTTTCAACTAAGACTTCTGATGAACATTATTCTGTCATACTAAATATACTTTGTAACTGGCCAAGGACCGCCACTGTTTATTGTAATACGATTACCCATGATGCCAGCTAGTGATTCTTAATAGATTGGAATGACACATAATTAATTAACTATGACTGTTTAATAATGCTTTGTAATTAGGAGAAGGCTAATAATTCTTACTATATTGGAATTTCAAATGATTTATTAACGATGCCATACTTAGTTATTGGAAATGAATGTGACTGTTTCATAATGCTTTGTAATTAGGAAAAGACTAATGATTCTTACTAGATTGGAATGACACATAATTAATTAACTATGCTACTGTTTAATTATGCTTTGTAATTAGGAGAAGACGAATGATTCTTACTATTGGAATGACAAATGATTAATTAACGACAAATGATTAATTAACTGTAATTAGACAAATGATTAATTAACGACAAATGATTAATTACCTGTAATTAGGAAAAGGCTAATGATTATTATTGGAATGACAAATGATTAATTAACTGTAATTAGGAGAAGGTTAATGATTCTTAATTATACTCTGTAACTGGAAAAGAATGTGACTGTTTAATAATGCTTTGTAATCAGGAGAAGGCTAATGATTCTTACTATATTGGAATGACAAATGATTAATTAACCATGCTACATTTTGTAACCAGGAAAAGAAGGCTACTGATTCTATGTAAAACAATTAATGAACATTTTTCTGTAATACTACATACTTGGTACAGAAATGTTTAATAACTGGGCTATGAATGCCACAAACTACTAATTAAGTCTGTAATTGTCAATATTATGTGACATAATGTCCTTCACCTCATGAGTTAACTACCCTGAATTACTGCAATGTCCATTTGTCCTGTTTATCCCACTGATCATGGAGCACTATATTTGGTTTTGCACTAATTCTACGTTGGTGTGCCTTGTAAGAGCGTGGTGTTGACACGACATGCTGTCCACCACCGTGAGCAATGAAGACGTTATTATGGTCCCACTGTTTGGTGTACCTAATGTACTGCCAAAATGAAAACATGGAACATTACTACGACAGTTCAGTGTCTTGGCTACACTGATAAATTCTGATGGGAAAAGAACTTCAAGTTGTGTCACTTGGTGTTGTACTTCTGTGGAAAGATATGGACTTTCAGAACAGCTGTGTGCAATCTAAAGTGCTACAACCATGATGCAATCCTTCCCTTTCCTATCCTAATTCTTGTCACATAATGAAAATCATTTTTTTGGTAACATCATTTCTGTTCGTAGGTTATACATTTTTTTCGATTCGCTGAACTCCAGTGCGAGTACACTTATGTCACTTGTCAACATAATATTTTTTGCCAGTCTGTTTATTTGTTCTGAATATGCTAAAGAATTTTTTCAGTGCCTGTGCACTTTGTTATCTGTCAAAAAATTTGTATATACATTTTTCTGATTTGCTACTATGTTTTGTATTCACATTTTGTCTTTGTCTGATATATTTTGTACTTAGTGCGTGTGCACAACATTTAAATATTCTGTAAGTTGTAGGATTTTGTTAATTAAAGAAAAATTTTGCCGCGCTTGGCAAGTCCAAATGACTCACCATCGCTGCCAAATTTTTGCCCCCCCAGTGAAGGGTTATGAAACACGTATGTAACATAGCAGCGATGGCGAGGCATTGTAGCATCTGTGACCAGAGAGTATGCGCTTGACCGCGCGAGTGTTGCGAGCAGTACTCTGTCAGTAGTCGTTGCGAGTCTGTAGCTCTGTCTAGTTGAGGGCAGTACTCTGTCTGTCGTTGCGAGTCTGTAGCTCTGTTTAGTTGCAGAGCAGTACTCAGTCAGTAGTCGTCATGCAGAGCGGTCGGTCAGTAGTAGCAGCCCAGTGCGGTTGTGTGATGTAGGCGGTCGGCAACACTGGTCAAGATGCTGAATGAGGTATACTGTTAATTAATATAATCATTAGATAATGAAAAATTTGTTTATTGTAATTAATTTCCAACAAATGCCCCAATAATAATTTTGATTTCAAAAGCATTTTTTAAAAAAAATTTTATTGTTTATTGAACTAAAGATTTAATTGCACTTCCCCTTTCATTCCACTTCTGTTAAAGAAAATTTTCAGTAAAATTACAGAAAAAAGGAATATTATTATTTGCAATGCAGTTCCTCCAAGCCGTGTGCAGAAATAAGAGCAGAAATTTGACATCCAGTTATTCTGAGGTAAGACTTTAATTCTGATTGTTTTACACAGGGCCAAAGACCGATATTTCGGTTTAATTGAATTTTCTTATCACTGAATGGACTTTAATTTTTCATGAGGAATTTATATTTGAGTCAGATTGCGAATTTTACATTTTTGTTGCCATTGTCAGTACATTTCATTGTGGGCAGGTTACGCTTAGAGCAATGTCCATTGGCATTCATAAATAATATTTCTGTCTTGTAAATTTTTGTGGGGAGGTTACACTCGGCTCCCATTTGTATTAAGTATTGTCATTTTCTTTTAAATTACGGTGGGGAGGTTACACTTTTTACACAGTTGCTCTTAATCTACGATGGGAAGAGTTTTTCCCAGTATCTCCAATTTCCTCATTTCCGGTTCATTGAAATAAGGTCTTTGTTATGTCCTATGATGCATGTAATGGAGAACAACACTTCCAGATGTTGAGGTTCAGCAGTCATTTTTTGTAGACTAGGTGAAGACTCTGCCCAGGGGAAAAACTGTTCTTAGTTTGTTGTGCATAGCAATATACATTCAGCGAAATATTTTTCTACAAGTATGACGTACACTGACCGACCCATATGTGTGTGTAGCTGGTTCGTTGAGGGTGGCGGTAGGAGGGGTGGGGGGGCATGGGAGAAGGACGTGGCAGACTCCGCGCTGGACCTAATTTTGTAGTTAAATCTGAAATTACGGTAATACCTAAAGTCTGTCAGAACATTGTGTTGAATTGGTCTCTTTGCAACGTACACGGCACGTGTGATGCTTATGAAGAGCAGAGCTGCCGTTGGAATTGCTTTCGCCTGGACCGCCGGCAGGAACTCGGGATGACCAGCTGCCGCCGCGGCTTAATCCACCGACTGCCCCATCAGCAGCGGAACGCACGTATATGCGAACGCTCGGGCACGCGGAGATCCGTTAGCCCCTTTGCATGTTCGCTGAGTTAGTTACCGCCAGGTAACCAAGCGTGCAGCCGCCAATATGTCCCACCAGACACGAGCCAATTCCCTTTCAAATTATCTAGAGGCATCAACAGAAATTTTGCCCAATACAATCCGCGACCGGCCGTGAAGGTACTTCTGACGGCTACTGTTTCAGCTGTGCCATGTCATTATTCATGCATATCCCCCAGAAATCCATCTAGTACGCAGCCATAACAATGAATACATCCTTCGGCATGGAATGAACAGTTTTCATAAAATCCTCATTTCTTCGACTCCAGAACTTAGCACGCCATTGTTGGACTTTTTATCAGATGGAACGAATAGAACAAAAAAAAAATGGTTCAAATGGCTCTGCTGAGGTCATTAGTCCCCTAGAACTTAGAACTAGTTAAACCTAACTAACCTAAGGACATCACAAACATCCATGCCCGAGGCAGGATTCGAACCTGCGACCGTAGCGGTCTTGCGGTTCCAGACTGCAGCGCTTTTAACCGCACGGCCACTTCGGGCGGCCGAATAGAACAGATGGGAAAGATACAAAGACGCGCCGCAAGTAATGTCAGACGACGATGATTCTAAATCACACGTATTCGTGGTTATATTCACTGCTGCAGTTCTCTCCTCTCACTATTCGCGAATGTTATAGCTGGAGGTGGGTGAAAATCAGAGATGCTTGGCTGCCTCTCTTGCACACTCTTATAAATGTAGAGTCTGTTTAGAAATCAGAATGAGATTTTCACTCTGCAGCGGAGTGTGCGCTGGTATGAAACTTCCTGGCAGATTAAAACTGTGTGCCCGACCGAGACTCGAACTCGGGACCTTTGCCTTTCGCGGGCAAGTGCTCTACCATCTGAACTACCGAAGTACGACTCACGCCCGGTACTCACAGCTTTACTTCTGCCAGTATCTCGTCTCCTACCTTCCAAACTTTACAGAAGTTCTTCTGCGAAAGGCAAAGGTCCCGAGTTCGAGTCTCGGTCGGGCGCACAGTTTTAATCTGCCAGGTAGTTTCTGTTTAGAAATGTTTACCTGATCGAAACACCACTCGATAATGCTTTCCTTGCCGCTTTGTATTGTAATGTTTATTATAGTTAGCTATTTTCTTGTCTTCCGGACTGTAAATTTCGTTTTTCTTCATGTGAATATGCTCTGTGGCCCAAGAAGATACCACCAAGTGAAAAGTATATAATAAATTTAGAAAAGTAACGAATGACAGGAAAAGAATGTTTTTTTTCAACATTTCCTAATGACACACCATTCTGACTGCATGTATGAGTTGCTGGCATTTGAATTGAAAGAATTCTTGTGAAGCTGAAAATAACTCTCTCTGTAATAATTCGCATAAATGTGTGACAACTAATTAGAAAAAAAAAATGGTTCAAATTATTCTGAGTACTATGGGACTTAATTTCTGAGGTCATCAGTCCCCTAGAACTTAGAACTACTTAAACCTAACTAACCTAAGGACATCACACATATCCAAGCCCGAGGCAGGATTTGAACCTGAAACCGTAGCGGTCTCGCGGCACCAGACTGTAGCGCCAAGAACCGCTCGGCCACACCGGCCGGCAACTAATTAGAACTGAAGAGAACATCATCATCAAAAATAGATGGGGCAACAAAGAGTTCCGGGTGTACTCCCAATTAAAGTGTAGCTTGACATTTTCGTCAGTAACAGACCGCTGCCAGATGAGAAAGAAGTGCAACAACCGTAGGACCGAATCCCAACCCTTGGATCCATATTCTGGCCTTTGAGCACCGAGCCACTGACACACATTTTTAGAGTGTATTATAAAAGCAGAAAAGTAAATATCTAATTGACGAAGCCCAAGTACATATAAAATTTTGCACACAAACATCACATTAGAAATTTAAGCAACTGTTCACGGCTTTACCACTTTAGTTAAACCAATATGTATCTTCGCTATGAATTCAGTGCAATCCCTTAGCGTTTCAGTTATTAAAGAAGGTTATTCTTACAATATTTCACTATTTTATACTGTATCATATTACAGTGTAGTTATTTTACTGTGTATACGATAAGTTTATGATGTGATCTACAGATTTATTACACGCCTCGCTTGGTTGGCAGTTATACTACGACTGTATACTAATTTGAGCGGTTCAGGTATTCCTTCTGAAGTCAGCCGCAAATGTAGTACTCTACGTTTTCTCAGAAGTGCTTCGCGAAAAGAACATCGCCCTCCCTACGAGGATTATCATTTACTTTTACGAAGCGTGTCCGAGGTACTCTTTTATCTTCCTTTACAACGACCTAGTGGGGATCCCAAACAGTCGAGCACTACTCAAAAACAGGTCGCACTAGTGTTCTAGACGCATTCTCCCACTAACCCTAGTCGACAATTCGGCTTACGTACCATTGATGTTACGTGCCCTTTCCTTTTTTTCTCTTTATTGTGTTTCAATGCCCCATCTGGGGCGGGCTTGCAGCAGCATATGCACTGCTCTTCAGCTGAAAGACATTAATCATACAATAGAAGACATTTAAAATAACATAAAGGAGAGAATATGCAGTACATCGATATAAAAAATGGGGAACATCATAGAAGAGAAAAGACAAAAATGGGGGCGATTGTAAAATGGAGATTAAAACCGAAAAAAATTTGCGCACACAAAACAAAACCAGACACTGGAGCATAAAAGTATCGACGGACGGCGGCAATAGCACTATGTACAAGTCCAGCACACAATTAAAACTACAGCTCTTTGACGCACAGGAGAACAGCAACAAACACAACAATGACGTAGTACACTGACGACGATGAGAAAACAGAGAGGATCTGCCAGGGGAATGCCCTTTCCATATCACAACGCCTTACAACACTACTGCGAGACGTGACTTCGTCAAGCAGTACACCACTAACTCATAATCACATGATTGCCTTTTACACTCATCTCCATTAACTTACATTTGTCGACATTTAGAGCTGTTCCGGCGTATCGACAAGCACCAGCACGAAGACGAAGATCGCAAGGGCAAAGATGGCGGTGAGACGACGTCAACCAATAGCCCGCTGACAAGGACCGCACCACGGCTGCAGCGCCCTCTAGCCGAAGAGAATATAAGCGCTGCTACTGGCAGAATCGGCTGGACAATATTCGCACAGGACTATGAGAGCACTACGGTAGCTGTGTCGAGTGATCCGTATCAGTTGCTTACATAGACATTATCTGTAACGAAGAACATTAGTTCTTTGCATGTCGCCCAGCGCTTGCGACACCATTGTAAATTCAAAGTTAGGTACTGTATATTTCTTTATTGTACTAAAAACCATTAATGTGATTTGCTAGAATAGTAGTACAGCACTGTGAAAACGCTGCATCCTTTAGGTACCCTAGACGAGACGAGTGGGCGGAATCCTACAAGAACAAGATGCCATTCACCGCAACAAACAGAGATTATGCCAAAGTTACCCTGTATCCAAAGTTACCCTGTATCTCTCTCTCTCTCTCAGACACACACACACACACATACACACACACACACACACACACACACACACACACACACACACACACACACACACACACACACACACATATATATATATATATATATATATATATATATATATATATATCTGTGTGTGTGTGTGTGTGTGTCTGAGAGAGAGATAGAGATACAGGGTAACTTAGACATAATCTCTGTTTGTTGCGGTGAATGGCATCTTGTTCTTGTAGGGTTCCGCCCACTCGTCTCGTCTAGGGTACCTAAAGGATGCAGCGTTTTCAGAATGCTGTACTACTATTCTAGCAAATCACATTAATAGTTTTTAGTACAATAAAGAAATATACAGTACCTAACTTTGAATTTACAATGGTGAAGCGAAATTCGTGCACTCGGGCTTCGCAGCGCGACTCCTCACATAAAAATGTCTTTCACAAAATTTCGTGCGGCGAGTACATCCAGCAGAAAAAGGACGTTAAAGAGTGGCAATCTGGCAACACCGTAACCACATCTATCGTAACTACGTCTGTCAGCTCATATTAACTGTGCTGTACAACTGGTGCGATGGACAGAGTTTTGCGTTAGCATGCAGGAGGTCGAGGGTTTGATCCTGGGTTAGGGGGCACTTTTTTTATTTGCTATTTTCATTCTGAGATTTAATGCTGTAATATACACTGTTGACGCGATGTTTCCACAATACCGTCGATAGTAATAATAACAATAATAATGCACTGAGATACTTACTGAACAGACTCAGTGTTGGAAGCCATAATAGTAACTGAGTTTGGACATTATTTTCAAAGCACGTTGCTAGTCCTACCGGCCCAATTGAAACATAATGGACCTCAAGTGGGCAAGAATAATAATAGGTACTAATCTATGGACTATTGGAGAACGGTACAAAGAAACAAGGATTCGCATCTAATAGATGAAGTGGTACGAATAAATTCACGCCCATGACGTGGAAAGAGCTTCTTTCAAAGCTGACCAATCTTCCATTTCTACAATTGTGGTATGTAAGTGCAAATGTTTAATAGAGGACCTGCTGCAATCACTGATGACGATTAAGATTCCAGATACCATACCACCTGGATTACATTTACGCAATAAAAAAGACATGCTTCAACCTGGGTTCGAACCCTCGACCTCCTGCATGCTAATCCAAAACTCCATGCACTGCACCAACTGCACAGCGTGGTTATTATAATCTGACAGAGGTAGTTATCATACATGTGGTTACAGTTTTGCCAGATTACCATTCTTTATCGTCCTTTTTCTGCCAGATGTACTCGCCGGAGCCGGAGGAAACTTTGTGAAAGAAATTTTTTGTCGCTGGCACACATGCCAGGAATCGCACTGCGAACCCCGAGTGCCCGAACGTCTCGAATACTTAGAGAGGTGGTAGTACCATCGAAACAAGAAAAGTAAGTCCGATAAACGTGAGACCAGAGACGCGTACTTTCCGAGGTAAACATGTGTTTATGAGAAGGGCTGCGCGACGCTTGCTTGTTGTTATTAGCATAGTCGCTGCACTGGCGCTTTGTCAAATGTGTCGGCAGGGTGTTATAATGTCTTACTGCAGTCAGTTATATGGTTCGAGTCGTGTTGTAGTCTGCGTTAGTTTTCGTCGTATTTGTGTGCCTTATTGCGCAGTACTGTCAACTCTGGGTACCTATCATGGCGTTTCACCTTCTTCCAAACGTGGATTCACGAAGATATTTACTGTTAGTGCACTGTTTGTACGTAGAAATCATACGGTACATTTACAATTTCTCTCTTCGATCACTTGTTAGCAGTCGAAGCCTACTACTAGACAAGTGAAATGGCGGATATGATATTCTGGTATGGTCTCGAGCGCGGATGGACGTAGCTGCAAGCCCGCGCCCTCTACGTTGAAAAACATCCACAGCGCAGTGTGTCCTCTGATAAGCTGTTCGACAGACGTTTCCAGCGTCTAAGGGACACAGAGACTGACAGTGGAAGGCCCCGCACGGTCCGCATGCCTGACGTGGAGGAGCGTGTGCTACGTTCAGTGAAAGAAACGCCTGCGATCATTGTGCGAAGATTAGCAGTATCATAAGGCGTGTCTTTATCTGGGGGTACTTCATGAGAAATTGCTGTACTCATATCATCTACAGCGCGTTAGTGCCCTAAGGCCAAAGGATCATCATGGCAGACGGCAGTTCTGTCAATGGCTGTTGCAGAAGTGTGCCGCAGATCCACTGTTCTCATCTAAAATGTTATTTACCGATAAGGCAGGGTTCACAAGATATAGTGTTGAAAATGTCCATAACCAGCAGGTATGGGCAGATGTAAATCCCAGGCAGTTCAGGTGGGAGGGCATCAACTCCGATTGTCTGTGAACCTATGAGCAGGCGCGCTTGTTGACAGATTAATAGGGAGATAACAAAGGTTAACCGGGGAGCATTACCTGGACTTTCTCATTAACGTATTGCTTCCAGTATTAGAGGCTGTGCTATTGCAGCAAGGAATACAAATGTGGTCCCTGAATGAGGGCGCACCAGCGCACTTCCGTCTTCGTCACAATGTGCGCGAACGCGAACATCTGACGCAAGACATTACAGAACTGCTGGATTGAAAGAGGGGAGGGGGGCGCACACCTTGGCCTGTTCGTTCCCCAGACCTTAAGCCCCTACACTTTTCCTTAAGGGGACCCTTGAAGTAATAGGTCTACGCCATTCCAATCAGCGATATCCGGGCACTAAAGGATCGCGTCTTCAGTGCCTGCCTGCAGGTACAACAAAAAGTGAGTATACTTCAAAGGGTGCGTCATTCTTTACGCTGGAACCGCGTGACCGCTACGGTCGCAGGTTCGAATCCTGCTTCGGGCATGGATGTGTGTGATGTCCTTAGGTTAGTTAGGTTTAAGTAGTTCTAAGTTCTAGGGGGCTTATGATCTCAGCAGTTGAGTCCCATAGTGCTCAGAGCCATTCTTTTCGCTGGAGCGCAGACGGGCGCATTGTCATGAATGGAGCCTCGTTGAACACCCCCTGTAAACGCGTTTTTACAGCAGAAAGTACGCCTTTCTGGTCCCATGTTTATTGGACATACCTCAGAAAGTGTGCATTCCCGGACCCACTTTTGCTGCAATTACATTTCGTGTTTCAATGAGTGCTATCACATCGCAAAGCATTCGTCAAATTTTTTTGGATACCCTATATACGAGCGTCATTCCTTAAGTCATGGCAACCATGGTATATCGGGGGTACATGTGGCACCACCGTAATTGTGGTTAATACATACACTGCCAGCGGCAGACAGTACCGAAATAAGCCGAAAGTTTGAGACTGTTTGCGAGGATGCCTCGGTACCAGTGCCTGAATCATTCAGTCCGAGGTTGGCCGTGCTACATGATCAATGTAGGAGGACTGGAAGAGCGAGCGTACGTGAAAATGGGCTGAAATGCTGCTCACTGTGACCGGGAACTATGAGCGGCTGTTGGTGCCAGGGCATCACCTAAGAAGGTCATGCTCATTCTGGTATATGACGGTCCCGGTATGCTGGACTGTCACCCTATTAGGGACGGCCACACTGTCGATTCCAAATGCTACCACCACTTTCTGCCGTACCACCTGGAATGTACACTTTGGAGAAAAAGTTCGCCGCTATTGTATAATGTATCATGCTCTGTGATAACGGTACAGCCTACACTGTAGGCTTCATCAATAACTGTATACAGCGATGGGGCTGTGAAATCCTCGCCCGGCCATCCTAGTCACCAGACATCAGTCTACGCGACTTCGATTTCATTATACAGCTCAAGAGATCACTGTGTGGGCGGCGCTTTGTAAACAGGGCCGATATTCTCACTGCATTTTGGTAACTACTGGCTCTCACTGACAACAACGCCAGTGGCATTCCTTATCGTTCGAAACGCACTGTGGGTGCGCTGGAAGACTATTCTGAAGGACAGTAGTTGATTCTGATTCGTTTTTGTTGAATTTGCAATCGTTCACAATAAATACACGCAGTTCCAATGCGTGTGCTTCATTTCAACCATTGCCATGACCTCCTGCACTGGAAAGCTATTTTATATTGGCATGTATATACGCACTTAATAAGTTTCAATGCACGTCGTGAAATTTCCACATATACTGATGAACCAAGACATTATGACCACCTTAATACCTTGTATGTCCGCCTTTGGAACGGAAAACATCACTGATTTTGCTTATGAGTGACATCAACCGAATTTGGTCGCCGAGACATCGACGTGTGTTCACTGCAATGCCCCTCAAAGCACTCAGGCTCCGAGAAACGGCTATTATATTAGTGGAAGACGACATCGCCTTCGTGGAAGACATCAAACACGGGGGGATGCAAGTCGTTCGCTGCTATCAGCCTGTCTTCGATTACTGCCACAGGTCCTATGCAAGCGCAGGAGAATATTTCCCATAGCACAATACAGTTCTCAACAGTCAGCGCCCGTGGCGGGCTGCAGTTTCGGACTGCTGTTCACCTCGATGCTTGCGGAGAGGACCATTGACCTTATGCAGCAAGAATGTGATTCACCTGAAGGGCCGACACATTTACACCGATCTACAGTCGAATCCCGATAGCCACATCCCGACTGAAATCATAATTAACCCTTAATCCATGAGGTGTTGTCTCGCAGACCGCGCCAGAATTTTCCAAGTCGCTCTCGTAGGTCAGATATGGCGGAACGTTCTTATACAGCACCTACCCTCATTTAATCACCAACCCTACAAATTTTTATTGTCAGTTGCGTTGTCGTCTTATTTGATTGTTGTTGACATGTGTTGTTGAATTTGATGTCTCCTAGACCGCGCGTCGTAAACTACGCACCTGCTTTCGTCAGTTCAATACAAAGTGTGGTAGAAAGAATGTGACAATTTACACACTCTAAATTCGATGAAATTTTTAGTTAGTGGGTGTAGAGTGGTGTCAATGTTATAGAACAAACAGTAGACGAAGTAGACAACAATTTTTCAATAGCCACTAATCGCAATTCAGCTAGCGAACAAGAGGATCCTTCAGTGGAAGAGCTTCAGGACAATGGTTGTAACCTCCCCCTCTATTATCAACCTTAATGACAGTGAAAAATTAAACCGCGTGTACCTATAGCAAATTTGGGATAAGCAATCGTCACCGAAGTTAATCTGTCGGCAAACAGGGAGGAAGGGTTACATCTAAATGAAAGGAAAAATGCAAATGAAATTGGTGTAAATTAATTTTGAAAAAGGGTAAAGTTAATAAAGTAAGTAAATGTGCGATCGTTACGTTAACAATTAACTGGCGTTAATTAGATATTTGAGATTTGGGGAAAATTACGGTCGCCATTCCTATGGACAACTACTATAATAACTGAAAAAGAATGGTTAATGCCATTATAATTAGCACTAAAAGAGTGGCAACTGAAGGTTGACACGTGTTGTGTGAAAACTGAATGTTTGTCAGAAGTAATAAATTTCGCTACACTCTGACTTAATTTAGCAAAATAATTAATAAAACCGAAAAATTGAAAGTTAATTTAGTGACTGAAATTAATAGTAAACTTTTTTTTTGAAGCACTACGAAATTCAATAAAATAAGGTTAGTCTTGGGCTACCTCAACAATCGTCACAAAAGCTACTTGAATGTACGCAATTTAGAAATAAGAGATTTAACTTTGAACTTGAATTAAATGATTTTGAATAATTAACAATAGTAAAATTTAGTACGTGCCAAGCTGAGCTGCAGTCACAGGTAAGCTAAAACATGCTAACAAAATTCGCAATCTTTATTTGTGCTTGTGTAATCTAAATACTGTAGTCAGCTATGAATACTTTAACTGAACTTTGAAATTCAAGCAGTGAAATGGAATGATATTACTTTAATGCTGGCGTTTGGATATCAACGACACCCGGGTTCATTTCGGAAAAGGAAGGTACCCTGTTTGGTGATGCAAATGTATTTTAGTGATGCAAATGGAACAGTTTAGCTGAGGTCTGCCATACAGTTCTAAAACCTTACGTGCTTTTAGTCTTCCTTGTTAATTGATTGAAGGTTTGAAGTCGTCGATCGAGGAGGTGGCAACAATCACTTACTGTCGGCCGTCGCTGTTGCAGAAGCTGGATGTTGGCGCGCCTTCTGCTCGACACGGTCACACGGCGAAACGGACTCTTGATGTGTGCCAACTAATGTTTCCCGTCCGCGACACCGGGCCAGAAACTATCATAGCAAGTCGAGCGCAATTACATGCTGCCAAACCCTAAACGCGCGGCAACTCGTGGGAGCGTCACTCAACGCACCTGCTCCACCGCCCTACTCCAGCCAGACTCTGCTCTGCCCGCGCTCCACGTGGCAGAGTTCACACTACCCAAGATCCTAAACACTTTGGTTCTCCACAGGACCTATCGATGTAATTGGTCGACAGCATAGTTTTCCCTAGGCAAGACCCAGAGTAAAAATACAAATAATATTTACAAAAGAAACTAATTATACATCGACATAAATGCATAAATATATACAAATTGTAAAACAATTGCAATATATAAAGACACCGAATGTCATATCTTCAGGTAACAAAATAAGGAAAAATTTTATAGTACAATAGATGGAAATAGGAGGATATGCATTTCCGGCGTTACATGGTGATGAGAACCTTTCTGTTTCTCCAACAAAATAATTGCTGTTATTGAGTTGTTGTAAAGAAAGATATAGATCTCAGTTCTGAATATTAATTTTGCAGCCTTTCTTTTGCTGGCTATCGGGTTCAGTTTTTATATGCAAGTTTAAACACCGGAAAATGGTTTTATGCGAAACTTTGCTTTGTAAAGAGATACTATAACTTCTCAGAACGTAAAATTCAGTTAGTTATGTGTACTATTGAAAAAGCTTCAGAAAAGCAAGTTATTTTTGCTTCACACAAAAATAAAATACTGTTGGCTTTATTTACTGCAATAAAATCAACAAGGAGTATTTAAACAATACTTATATAGTTGTAACCATAAATGTTATAAAACATCAATTAAATGTTAAGATTATTTACAGCTTAAATCTTGGTTTAAAGATAGGAGTCTCAGAGACCTCACCTCGTAGTATACGTTACAGAAAAGTCACCTCGTGAGTTAAGGTTTGACGATGTCTTGTGTCATCAAGTGTACAAGTACGATTGGTTTGCTATGGAGCTCCATGTTCGTCAACATCTATCGTGCTTTATAGAGCACACAAGCCTCCGAACCGTACTTTGTGTGAAGGGACACGGACGTCCCACCATTTGGCACCTAGATGTAGTTTCACTGTCCTACCTATTTCCGTAGAGCCGACAGTAGCACGTGTACATTTGACCAGCTTCGCCGTTTTCGAGATACTCGTTCACACGCTGTACGTACTATTAAACTGTTCTTTGTCAGTGTCGCTTAATCCAATGGATTTCCCCATCTGCATCACATATCTTCGCTAGGTCGACCTCCCGGCCGTGTCTGCTCCGCTTACATACTTTTCTTTGCGCGTCATGTGCCCGCAACGTCACCAGGCGCTATTTCGTCCAGGCGTGGTGGGCAGTGGTGATAATTTTTTGGCTTCAAAGAATATGTATAAAGAGCGGAACTATAGCACTTCTGTGAGTCGTGGCACTCGCCTCTCTGATCGACATTTGTGATCCACGACAACATACTGGGTTTATGTCAAGAAGTGTTCGAGCCACTCACACGTTTGGGAGTCGATTCCGCGCACGCGGACCTTTGCTAACAGTCTGCAGTGTGGTACTGTGTCAACAATTTCGTGAAACCTGCTAGTATAGTGTGGAATTTGTCTTTAACCCTTCATCAACGGTTCACAGTATATCGAGTGATGCTTTTTTACATTCAAGCCGATTTGTGGACAGTAGCGCTTCTGTCTCAAGGAAATGTATGAAATTCGAAGTTATAATATGTTCAAGAATTATGCAGCATATAATGATATCTATGCAATAACCACCCAGTCCCCATCTGACCATGTGACACACGTATAACGCACCTTCGAAAACTACGTTATAGCCACTAATTATGCAGCATATAATAATATCTATGCAATAACCACCAGGTCCCCATGTGAACACGTGACACACGTTTAACGAACCTTCGAAAACTGCATTATAGCTACTAATCCTTCACTCAGGAAATTCTATTTACTACCCATACTCGATCACAGACAGGTACCGCCCCCAAGACTGAAAAAAACATAGCTATGCAGTACCTCGCAGTGTACTGTTTCTCCTGGGTGATGTTGGGTTCAAAAAATTTGAACCAAATATTACGATAAATTTTATAAAGAACCGAAAAGTTATGCCAATGAAGAAGAGATAGAACTACAACAGACATGTTATTCCATGGACTCTTGTGCTTCTATGCACTAACGATCTTTCCTTTGTCATTAGCTTATCTTATCTGCTTGGATTCGGACCCAAGAGGGCGTTCTTGTGTTTAGCTCATC
The DNA here is from genome assembly GCF_023864345.2 of Schistocerca serialis cubense. Lineage (NCBI taxonomy): Eukaryota > Metazoa > Arthropoda > Insecta > Orthoptera > Acrididae > Schistocerca > Schistocerca serialis. The sequence continues at coordinate 1,114,953,113 of NC_064639.1, read as the reverse complement.
TTGCTGTACCAGCTAATAATGTAAGTTGTACTTAAAACCAGAAAAACGTAATGGTTATTTTGTCCAAAGAATTTGTGTATGCAGTCAATCAATTTGTAATCTGATACCTGGATTGTCCTAAGTAGATATGGGCATTAACAAAGAATGTTCATTGTTAGGCGCTATCTTAGAAAATCTTTAACATTTTTCTTTGAGCTCATCTACGAGACGTGCCGTCGGTTAGGATAATTAACTTTCTTGCAGATCCTACGAGCCCGGTGGCTGCTGATGATAATTTAACAATTTTTACTTACAGCTTTTCTTTATATAACGAGATAACATCCCAAGCAGAAAACGTCTGGTTACAGGATTCCAGTTCCATTATAGGATTTCATTTGTAGATGCTACTCTTGTTATATTGTATTGGGGAATCGAGACGAAACCACGATATTAAGTTACGTAGTAGTTTACATCGAACTGACTTGTGAAACATTCTCTGGTGCAATAAGCATACGACTTCTCACGAACCTGGAATAATATCTGTGGTATTTGGTAAAGAAGGAATGGACAATTAACTGTCGACGATTAGGTAACTACCCTGAGAACTGAGCTAGTTTATTAATTATTGATCTGTGTCGGCCTAACTTAAAACATATTGCACTATTAAGAACATTCTTGTGAGTCATTTTCAGAGAAGTGTTTTCAGCCGCTGCTACTGAGTCATTAAGGATGCGATTACATTGGGAGGCTGCCGTACATTTTTTACATATCCTTGTTTTTATATTTTTACGTTACAGCAGTAAATTTCTGTTATTTATGAATCTCTACGAAAACTAGTTTGAACAGATGAAAACGGAACATAAATATTCAATTTTACACATCAGAACGATTGTAGTAACCCCTGAAGAACACTGCCATGTGATAAAGTTGCTGTGTTCTCCTGTTCTTCAGTTGTGGGCCATCGTGTACCTGTTGGAAACAGACCATGCGATTTGCCGCTCTGGGTAAGAAAAGTACGAGTCATTTTTGTCGAAGCTGAGAAATTGTCGAGGCCAGGTACTAGTACATTTCTGATCTCGACAAAGTGCCATCATTTATCTATATACGGGAATAGAAGTAAGAATTCTGAAAAACACTGGTAGAAGCGCATAAAAACTTGTCAAACTCGGATATGGGGGTTATCTAGGTTTCGTCCTAGGTTATTAAGACTCCTACCAAAAAATGTATTTTTCTTTTAAGTTTTTAATTTATAATTTTATTTTTGCGTCGAAGCGGGACCGATATAGCTATTGTAATTCACGTCAGTCGTATCACCCTGAAGAGCCATGTAGACATTGGTTTTAACACATTTCACATAATCATATGTATAAAATTACAGTGGAATCATATCAGAAGTTGACCATGTAAAAGTCCTTATACTGTAGTCTTTCAAACGGAGCAGTACCACGAAACATGTCGGCAAACAGCAACCGATGTTAACCAGACGTCGTAGTTTGTTTACCAAGTTCACGAATTTTGAAATCTGGCTACAATCTACACCATTACCCAATCATATAGCTCTTAGAACATATTTATTCAACTTTAACTACGTCATTCAATATTACAAAGTTGAATACGTAGGGCCGACCATAGTGGCCATGCGGTTCTAGGCGCTACAGTCTGGAATCGAGCGACCGCTACGGTCGCAGGTTCGAATCTTGCCTCGGGCATGGATGTGTGTAATGTTCTTAGGTTAGTTAGGTTTAATTAGTTCTAAGTTCTAGGCGACTGATGACCTCAGAAGTTAAGTCGCATAGTGCTCAGAGCCATTTTTTTAACACATGGGAATAATGCAAACATAATTAAATATGACTTACATCTGAATTTTTGTGACGCAAATTTACGCGCTTTTGAAGGGAAATCCCTCACGCCATAAACACAAGATAGTCTAGAATATTTTTCTAAATTATGAAATCAGAAAGTGACTGGATTTTGTAAAATATTCTGTTCTGGCCTCTTCATTTGTATATACTCACAGTCAGACCATACACCATTTCTGGCACTTCCAAACACCGTACACGGTTTTACAGGCTTCCATAGTACAATAGTCAAGCGTATGGATCGTATACTAAAATTACGAACACCTCTCTGCGTATTATCATTTAGCAGAAACCTCCTTTCGATATGTAGAATCGTTAATGAAATAAACAGGGCTTTGCGCACCACGTGACTCATACTCTGTGTATGGTTCAACGATGTATCCTTGCGGCTTCCCTTTCTTTTAAATTTTTGTATTGGCTCGTGCAGTAGTTTGTTTCCTTCGCTATACAACTCTGTGTGTGTCAGGAACAGAAATGCCACAACTCGAGCAACTCTGATGACTAAAGGCTCTGAGTTCAGAGACTGTCTTGGCCTGCCAAACACGCCAGCACTGCAACAGAAGGGCCATCAATATCTAAGTTCTTTCCCAAGTTTCCAGTCCGCTTGTGTCGGAGGCACATTCCAGACCTTCAGTGTAGGGAACTGCCAGGATAGGCACAACTTGGCAGGCAACTTGGAGCCTGCTATCAGCAGCTCCCCAAGTTATCGACAACGGGTGCTCGCCAACTCCTTCACGTAGAGTGGCGATGCCACACGAGGCCACAGGTACTTCAGTTACTCCTAATGTAGTGTGAAACCAGAGGGAATGTATATTAAAAACATACACCAAGAAGAACATGCAATGGAAAATTATTTAATCGTTACAGTAAAAAGTACATTTGCAGATATCTGGTCAATCAAGTATTGAAAACATTTGATTAATTCGTTAAAGTTTGAAGAAAAATAATAAGTTCAGAGTTGGGTGACGAGAAATATATATATATATATATATATATATATATATATATATAAATATTTTAAAAATCCTGAAGGTTCGAGTTGTGAGGGTTCCGTAGAATACAGATGGTTCAACCGGTCCCGGAACTCGAGAATCTGGACGAGTTTTGCCTGTTGCAGACATTGATACTGGCAAGATACCAGTCCTGGGAATATTTTTTGTGTGTGATAGGATTACAAATTAACAATTTTCTGATTTTTTTTTCCTTTACTCGTTCTGTGAAACCTTACTTCATAGAAATTTCATGATTCTATGTCAACTGGAAGGTGTCAACTGGAAGGTTCTGATGAGTGAATTTGCGAGAATCCAAATCTGTGACAGCTATGGCCCCATCTCTTGACTGCGTTGAAGTAGAAGCTTCAACTTTTTTCACCGCCAAGGGGCCGTAAATATTAGTATGTGACTTAAATTTTGGCTGGATACCTCTATCCTGTTCCTGAGAGAAAGGGGTTTTAACAGTTGGACAGAACGACAGACACCGGCCGGTGTGGCCGAGTGGTTCTAGGCGCTACAGTCTGGAACCGCGCGAACGCCACGGTCGCAGGTTCGAATCCTGCTTCGGGCATGGATGTGTGTGATGTCCTTAGGTTAGTTAGGTTTAAGTACTTCTAAGTACTAGGGGACTGAAGACCTCAGATGTTAAGTCCCAGCCGGCCGAAGTGGCCGCGCGGTTCTGGCGCTGCAGTCTGGAACCGCGAGATCGCTACGATCGCAGGTTCGAATCCTGCCTCGGGCATGGATGTGTGTGATGTCCTTAGGTTAGTTAGGTTTAACTAGTTCTAAGTTCTAGGGGACTAATGACCTCAGCAGTTGAGTCCCATAGTGCTCAGAGCCATTTTTTTTGTTAAGTCCCATAGTGCTCTGAGCCATTTTTTTAGACCGACAGACAAACAGACGGATAACGAAGTTATCCTACAAGGGTTGCGTTTTTACCGACTGAGGTGCGCAACTCTAAAACTTGATGTACATATACGTGTGTGCATGCTGCTCATGTCCTCCTAAACCACTGCAGAGACTTCCTCCAAACTTGGTACGCATATTACTTACTGTCTGGTAATCAGAGATGTGGGTTTGTGACGACCCACCTGTCAAAGATGTGGTGGTGCAACGAAAATGTAGTGTAGCCAACGACGAGCGAATACCCATTGTCATATGACAATGAGAGGACTCAGAGACCTCCAACAAACTTCACACATACTTTGAAGCCTGTACGAAACTTCTTCTCGCATGTGACCCCACAAAATGATGGAAGGAAGGAGTATAACATTTCAATCTTTTACTCCTTTACTACTAACTATATTCGTGACAAATTTGGCAGGCATTTTTGAAATAAAAAAATTATATCATCGTACGAAACATAGTGCAGGAGATACTTGAAAAACTGCTGCATCATACAAGATATTTGTTACTTCGTGCCCGCATCTCGTGGTCGTGCGGTAGCATTCTCGCTTCCCACGCCCGGGTTCCCGGGTTCGATTCCCGGTGGGGTCAGGGATTTTCTCTGCCTCGTGATGGCTGGGTGTTGTGTGATGTCCTTAGGTTAGTTAGGTTTAAGTAGTTCTAAGTTCTAGGGGACTTATGACCACAGCAGTTGAGTCCCATAGTGCTCAGAGCCATTTGTTACTTCGTTGCTACTAACTCTATTCGAAAACTTTTTGCAAACAGTATTAAAACCTGTTGCTGAATGCGCATGCAGAAATACACTCTAAGACAAAATGAAAAAAGAAGCATTACGAAGAAATTATCAGAATCGAATGGAAACCAGTAATCGTATGGCTGGCTACAGTCAGGCTGGTAACACACCGCTGTGTGGGGCGTCTCGAGACATGTCTTCGTCGATTATCCGACCTCATTTCGAAGCGGGACTAATCAATGAAGAAAATTCTAGTCGACGCAATGAGATTATAGGCGGAAGACGTGACTGGAGATGCCCCAGACAGCGATGGGGTACGAATTTGACTGTCGCCCACCACAGGGCCCGACAACCAAAAGTGCCGTTTCTTTTCATACCAGGACCCCCATGTTTGTCATCCGCAGCACTCTTAGAGCACAGTGGTTCCTTTAAAGAAATTCTAGGTCCCGTTTCTCTGCCCTTCATGCCGAGAGAGGTCGTCGGATCCTGCCCTAACTGAGAACGTCTGGAGCATTATGGACAGAGCCCTCCAGCGAGCTCTGGATTCTGAGCATCGAACACGTCAATTGGTCAATATTTCACACAGTGTCCCTCAGGAGGATATCCAACAACTGTATCAGTCAATGCCAAGCCGAATAACTGCTTGCATCAGGGTCAGAAGTGGACCAACGCGTTATTGACTTACTGAGTTAGTGAAGCACTTTCTCAAATTTGTAATCTTTTTTTATCTGTACAAGAGCGTGACATCTATCGATTTTAACCCCATTCGGGTAATTTCTTCGTCGTTTGTCATTTATTTTTTTAAAGAGTCGATGTCACTGTGCGACACATACTTTAGGGGACACAACGTCAGTTCCTAATATGCGCGAGTAACTGCGTACTCATGTATAAAGTCTTAATTTAATTCTCCTTTACTTGCAACTGTATTCGTAAAAATTTTTCATACAGTATTCACATATGCCGCTGAAGGTACATAGAAACATACATCATTGGACGACAGATAGTTCAGTAGATACCTTGTCGTAAACTCTGAGATGCGTGAAAAACTGCCGCAACACCCAACACGTGTTGTTCTATTACGACTTTTCTACTGACTGTATTCAAAATACATTTCGGAGACCGTCGCCGCGTATACCACTGGATGAACCTGTAAAATTATATTAGCGTGCAGGATATAACTCAGGAGATACGATGTCATAAACATTGGACTACGTGAAAATGCAATGGCAAGGCGAAATCCACTAGAAATATAGGTGAAATAAATAAATAAACACACAAACACACACACACACACACACACACACACACACACACACACACACACACACATTATATATAACAAGTGACGTGTGAAATGTGTTAAATATGTGTGAAATATAATTCACATACGTCTAAGCTGGCAGATCCATGGGTAAAAAGCTTACACTAAACTGCTGGAAAGAATTCAGCCAAATGTGATACACATATTAGGTACAATCTATAAAGAAATACTATAGTGGTAAGAACCAGCAAACTCCTCTTGGTGTTAGCGTGATAACGTGGTTAGTGAAGGGGAGTGGAGAGTGTGGAAAGAGAGAAGGGAAGGGAGAAATGGACAGAGAGATGGGTGAGGAGGAGTTGGGCTCAGATACGGCGAGGAAGATATAGGCAAAGAGAGGGTTGGGGAGTTTGGGAACAGATAGAGGGTAAATATGAAGTGGACAGAGAAAAAGCAAAAGGATTTTATGGACAAAGAGAGAGAGGAGAGGAGCAAATGGACAGAGAAAGGAAAGTGAAGGAAAACGAGAGAGAGAAGGGGTAGAAGTAGATAAACTGGGAGAAGGACAGGAGGAGATGAGTAGAGAGAGGGGCAGGAAGAGCTGGGCCGAGAGTTGAGGGTGGAGGAAGTGGACAGAAAGTACGACTGGAGGAGATTGACAGAGATGGGGAGAAGAAGAGAAAGAGAGAGAAGGGAGGAGGAGATAAACAGGGAGAGGAGCAGACGGAGATGGACCGAGAGTGGGTGGTGGCGGAGAGAGATACTGGAGGAGATAGAGAGTGGGAGAAGGAGGAAATCGATTAATGCAGGGATGGAAAAAATACATAGTTGGGGAGTGTCATATACTCAACCATTGCATATTCTGTCGGTAGAGAGGCCAGGAAAACGTGTGTTTCCTGAAGATGAGTATGAGATTTTTCACTAGTTCTAGTACGTGGAGGGGCAATGTTCTTATTGACTGACTGATCTGACGTTGCGACATTAGCCAAAATGGCCTTGCTGTGCTGGTACTGTGAACGACTAAAGCTATTATTGCCCTGAGGGCATACAACTCTGTTGTTTGGAGAGCTGCCTGAAACCAGACTTCGTACTGCTAACAACGAAGAAAACAACAAGATTTGTGATGAGTGTATATTACGCGTTTGTACTACTGTCTTTTCCTTAATCAAATGGCATTTTGAAATGATGAGAACTAGTAGCTGATCGGTTACAAAGACGCTAGTTTCAGTTACGACCAGCAGCAAACAGCCACCACATCTCCAAAGAGCAGCGAAGCTTAACCAGTATCTATAAATATTTACATATCTACTATATGTATAATCTGCACAAATACACAGTGTCTCTCATAAAAGACGTGAGGTGTATGTTATCTGGTGTTTCACCAGATATCTGCAATGTAGATTTTGTAGTGTGTTAAAAGAGCCAGTCCACACAACTACTACCCATCATGTGTGTCATCCGATGCCCTGTGTGAAAAGAAAGCCTTCATTTGCATCTCATTATAAACAAAACTATTTTTAAAGCGAAATTTTGTACAGGCTGGTAGCCAGTCAAGGAGTATTTACGGATTTGGTACATAAAAAAAAATATTTCAAAGGCCCAGTCAATTCTCTATGAGTTTTCTCCCACAGCAACTTCGGTCGTGTCGACGTGACACAAGTTGTCTGCCTATAAGAACCGAGGCTGTTCTGTCCAATTGAAGCGGTTGACAAGAGACCCCATGAGCCCTCTGCTGAAAGTGCTAGCGAATTCAAATCATCGATTTTACCCAGCAGCGTGCATGGGATGCAGGCCAAGCGTGTGGACCCTGGAGGATTCTGCAGTGCAGAACACAGTTACTTCGCTCTCTTGTGATCTGGAACTAGAGCAGATAAGGCATCGTTCTTTGGAAGCAGAGCCTCTGGCTCTGCGTTCCATGACCAGCCACTAACATAACTTAAGAGGAAGCGCCTCCATTCCATTCCCCAATAATTTACGAGGTGCATTCAAGTTCTAAGGCCTCCGATTTTTTTTTTCTAATTAACTACTCACCCGAAATCGATGAAACTGGCGTTACTTCTCGACGTAATCGCCCTGCAGACGTACACATTTTTCACAACGCTGACGCCATGATTCCATGGCAGCGGCGAAGGCTTCTTTAGGAGTCTGTTTTGACCACTGGAAAATCGCTGAGGCAATAGCAGCTAGGCTGGTGAATGTGCGGCCACGGAGAGTGTCTTTCATTGTTGGAAAAAGCCAAAAGACACTAGGAGCCAGGTCAGGTGAGTAGGGGGATGAGGAATCACTTCAAAGTTATCACGAGGAAACTGTTGCGTAACGTTAGCTCGATGTGCGGGTGTGTTGTCTTGGTGAAACAGTACACGTGCAGCCCTTCCCGGACGTTTTTGTAGCAGTGCAGGAAGGAATTTGTTCTTCAAAATATTTTCGTAGGATGCACCTGTTACCGTAGTGCCCTTTGGAACGCAATGAGTAAGGATTACGCCATCGCTGTCCCAGAACATGGACACCATCATTTTTTCAGCACTGGCGGTTACCCAAAATTTTTTTGGTGGTGGTGAATCTGTGTGCTTCCATTGAGCTGACTGGCGCTTTTTTTCTGGATTGAAAAATGGCATCCACGTCTCATCCATTATCACAACCGACGAAAAGAAAGTCGTTGCGCATCAACATTGCTTGGCAACATGCCACACGGGCAGCCATGTGGTCGTCCGTCAGCACTCGTGGCACCCACTTGGATGACACCTTTCGCATTTTCAGGTCGTCATGCAGGACTGTGTGCACAGAACCCACAGAAATGCCAACTCTGGAGGCGATCTGTTCAACAGTCATTCGGCGATCCCCCAAAACAATTCTCTCCACTTTCTCGATCATGTCGTCAGACCGGCTTGTGCGAGCCTGAGGTTGTTTCAGTTTGTTGTCACACGATGTTCTGCCTTTATTAAACTGTTGCACCCACGAACGCACTTTCGACACATCCATAACTCCATCACCACATGTCTCCTTCAACTGTCGATGAATTTCAATTGGTTTCACACCACACAAATTCAGAAAACGAATGATTGCACGCTGTTCAAGTAAGGAAAACGTCGCCATTTTAAGTATTTAAAACAGTTCTCATTCCCGCCGCTGGCGGTAAAATTCCATCTGCCGTACGGTGCTGCCATCTCTGGGACATATTGACAATGAACGCGGCCTCATTTTAAAACAATGCGCATGTTTCAATCTCTTTCTAGTCCGAGAAAAAAAATCGGAGGCCTTAGAACTTTAATGCGCCTCGTAGTTGTTCGCCCTCCTAGACTGGCCGAAACTTGGTAGCTTTCTCCCTAGGCCGTCCGTTGGTATTCCGTGCAAAGTAGTACATTCTCTTTATTTGATTTAATTTTCTGTTGTGCGCCCTCCCGCCGGAGGCTCGAGTCCTCCTTCGGGCACGGGTGTGTGTTTTGTTCTTACCATAAATTAGTTTAAGTAGTGTGTAAGACTAGGGACAGATGACCTCAGCAGTTTGGTCCCTTAGATATTCATACAAATTTGAACAACATTCTGTTCTGTCATTTAACGTCTGCTCTGTACGCCCACTCACATGTCCTGACCACTCTATCTCCTGTCTGACGTCGTCATAATCCGGACGCTACCATTCTCTTCCCACTCCCTGCTCATGTACAGTTTTACGTGCTCATTCGATAGAGTGGTCCAAAATTAGCCTAGCGCGACTTTAGGTTTAGGTATATGTATTGATAGAGGAAGTAAAAGGCGAAGAATAAGTTGTACTCCAGCAGTGGCTGAATAGCGCTGCTGCATGGAGATAGGAGACACCAAGTCGTAGAACGGCCTGCGATTCGTCGTTGGAGTACTAGTTGTTCTTCCCAGTTTACTACCCCTGTTAATACAGAACACATAATTAATGTATAATAAGACATAACACACAGGTATACATAATCAACATATATTAATAATAATACATAATAATAGTAATCATCATCATCAGTTATCTGCTATATTAGCAGGTCCTTTGCCTCTCCATTGTCTGCGATCCATTGCTTCCTTCTTAAGGCTGCTGTATGTTGTACCGTCCATCATGTCATCCAGTATCTGGAATCTCTTCCTTCCTCGCTTCCTTTTCTCGTCTAAATAACCTTCTAAAACGGTTTTTATCAGTCCGTCATTCTTTCTTAATATATGCACAATCCAATTTCTTTTTCTTCTCTTTATTACATCTAGTAACTGTCTTTTCTCTCCCACTCTTCTCAGTAACTCTTCCTTTCTTACTCTGTCCATCCAACTTATTCTTTCCATCTTCCGCCATGTCCAGATCTCAAAAGCCTCCAGCCTTTCTCTGTCGTTTTTCCTCATAGTCCATGTTTCAGCGCCATATAGAAGAACACTTCATACAAGACATTTTATGAGTCTCTTTCTGAGTTCTCTGTCCAGACCGCTGCAGAAGATTCTCTTTTTCTTATAAAACGCCTCTTTTGCCATTGCTATCCTTGTTTTAATTTCTGTGGTGCACTTCCAGTCGGTGTCTATCCTGCTTCCAAGATACTTAAAATTTTGCACCTGTTCTAGTGTTTCTCCATTCAGCACAATTTTTATTTCCTTATTTCCTCCTATTGCCAATACTTTTGTTTTATTTGTGTTAATTTTCATTCCATATTTTTTTCCGTTAGTTGCAATGGTGTCCACCAAATCCTGTAATTCTTTTTCCCCTGTGGCTAGAAGGACCATGTCATCAGCAAATCTCAAACACCCTACTCTTCTTCCTCCAATTTCTACTCCTTTGTCATCTAATGAGCATTGGTCAATCATATTTTCCAAGTACAGGTTGAAAAGAGTAGGTGATAAACAGCATCCTTGTCTTACTCCTTTCCCTAGTCTGATCCAATTTGTACTTTCTCCTCTCACATTAACTGAAACTTTTTGATTAAGGTATAATGAGTTTATGTCTTCTGGTTCTCCAGTCCACTCTCTTTTCCCTCGCCAGCTTGTCCCAAACGACATTGTCAAAAGCCTTTTCTAAATCGATGAAGCACATATGTAGGTCTCTTCCTTTTTCAATAAACCTTTCTCCCAAGATTCGTAGGAGCCCTATTGCATCTCTGGTGCCCGTATTCCATCTAAAGCCAAACTGCTCCTCGCCGAGATTCTCCTCTATTACTTTTTCAAGTCTTTTATGAATTATTCTTAACATCACTTTGGCTGCATGTGAAATGAGGCTGATTGTCCTGTGCTCGCTGCATTTCTTGGTTCCTTGTTTTTTCGATAATGGAATCATTACTGTTGTCAAAAAGTCCTCAGGCCATTCACCACTGTCATATATTTTATTACATAACCTCAATATTTCTCTTATTCCATTGTGGTTCAAGCATTTTAGTATTTCTCCCGGTATTGTATCTGTACCTAATGCTTTGCCATTTTTCATTGCAGCAATGGCAGACTTTACTTCTTCCATTATGATGGTCGGTCCTTTCTCTTCATCACATACACTGTTGTGCGATTCAAGTTCCACAGTTTCTGGTTTGCTATTTGTGTCATATAGCTCTTTTATATATTCTTCCCATCTCTGGATAACATCGTCACGATCTTAATGATAGTAATGCATATCGAGAAAACGAATATCGCACTACAATAATTTTGGATCGCTCTATGAAACGGGCAAGTAAAATGCCATCTTCCAAATATAATTTTTTTGTCTGTAGGAACCAAACGGAAGCTTTTCTCTGACACTGGGCGACGCATAAGAGATGGGATGAGCAGTATTGGCTTGAACCAGCTTTATCTAGTTATTGCAAAAATAAAACTGCAAATATCTGGCGAAACACCAGAGAAATGGTCCCTGATGACTCTCGAGAGGGATACCCAGTATATAATTTAAAGTGACCCTCTGCGTTTTCCTGTCTGTATACGAAGGCTAATCTCGTCATTGCTGTACGGATTTTGATACGGCTCTCACAAATATATAGACTGATTCACGAGGGAGGTGAGCGTGTATAATTTATTACCGCTACGCCGGACAAGTCTTCCGGAAGTAGATATTTCGTGTTATTCTTGCGACCCTGGGGGGGGGGGGGGGGGGGGTCGCTAGTGTAATATAAAAGTAACTCATCTGTTAACACTGATTTAAGAAGAAAGGTATCACCATCACCCCTTTCACATGCGCTACTGAATAAAGGCCTTGCGTAGACTCTCCCATACATTACAGTTAGCTCTTCAATTATACACATATAATTTGCTGCTACATATTTGCTTATGTGAGCCGTCTTATCTTTGATTACCTCTCAGAATCCAAATGGAGCCTCCTTTGTCTTTCTACCACCTTCTCGCCTGGCGGAATCTCCCACCCATCTCAGTTTCATTTTACTGCAGTGGTCATTACTTTTATCGCTCGAATCAGGTCTTTGATCGAATAGCTTGTTTACCTGTCCCTGTCATCAATTCGCAACGCACATCTCGTCACAACTGGCCCCCAGTAATTATCTTCAATTGTGCTTCATACAAAAACTAATGAAATGAATATATGAACTTGCTCTTAAATTTTACCATGTTGTATTCAGTCTGTTGTACGGATATAGATAGTCAGTGTTATACCCAGACTAGCTCTATAAGATTATACCATTCGCATATGAAGTTTGCTGGTGCTACAGGTTAACGGTATAACATCATTAATAAGCTGAAGTAAGTTCAGACGTATTCCATAGCCACATGGACCTTCCACAGGTTCCAAAATCAAGAAGCTCAAAACTTCCTCCTGCATCAGTGAGGGTAGTTCAGGTGATATAGAATCTCCTCTTCCGATTCATCTGTACATTCTAAATTTGTCTCCATCCTCTTTCAGTCTGCGGGTAGTTATAGCCCTGGTGTATGTATTCTTCAGTACAGTACCACGGTTCAGACAATGTCTTATTACTCTAGCACTCTTTCAAAGGTTTAAATGGATTTCGATGAATCTCAGTGGCAGTAATTCGTAGTCACTACAGCCGTAATTTATTTCACATCTTATTCATAGCAAATGCCAACTCACCCTTCAAACTGTAGAGTAATGTACCGCAAGGAAGCAAGGGAGGGGATATTGCTATGGATGGCTGTTATCCTCTTCCTACAACACAAATCCACACATGGATTAATATGGTTCTTTATTTACACGAACATTTACTTAACCGGAATAGTGTCCAAGTCCTATGGTACAAGGTCATCTGTAATTATCCTCTTGCAGACAATATCGGCAATCTTGCTGTTACAAACTTTAGTCTCACTAAGGTAAAGCTCAAGTCCTGCTGTAGTCACTAATCTTGTCGTTATGCACTGTCGCAGCCTGTTACAAACTGATCCCACTCTGCGAGTGAATGACAGGTGCGAAACTGCTATGAGTCAGTGAGTCCCTCCGATCAGCGGCGGCAGCCTAAATCAATGCTGTTGAAAGGGCGTTGGCGGCATCTTGCTTGTGGATGTGTGTATGGCCTGTCTCATGATAGGTGGGCTTGTTCCACCGCTTATTATCGATCTTCGCGCTGCATCTTTGCCGAGACGTGTGCAGGCGACAGAATAAGCGAACACACACACCTCATTACCATTTCATATTAACTGTTATGCACATGGCAATAATTCATTTCTCGAGGTTAAGGAGTGTAGGGTGAGTCTTCAGTGGTGCAGATACATCCATAGCCCACCACAAAAGATTCCTGCAAGTGTCTGAGAAATGTGCATCATACCTCATCGGAACAATGCACTAGGTGTCATCTAACTGCATTAATTTTATGACCTGAAATGACAGTACATTGGTGTTACACAATTCCGTAATCACCATATTTGAAAGACATACACATAGAAATATACCTTATAATTTAATGCCTGAGAATTCAGAAGTCAAGAATAATGTACGGATTATTTATGAATTAATTATAAAAATGTAATCGTTAATTGTCAAAAAGGTAAATGTCTCACAGAAATGTTTCATACCGAAATGAATGCAGCTTATGATCAAATTTATTTACAAATACTCAACATGGCTACCTTTCGTAAGACGACACATGTCCCATTTGCAGACTGTTTCCGGCCAAACCCTATGAAGCAAGTCTTGATGTACGGTGGCTACTGCTGGTGTTATCCGTTGTTGCAGCTCGTCGACGTTACCCTGAAGTGGAGGAACAAACACTCAGTCTTGAATGTACCCACTGACACGCACGTCCACGGGGGTTACATCAGGCGGAAGTGGTAGCAAGGATATTGTTCAACCAAGTCCAGTCCACGTCGACACGTTCCTACATAGATAACCATAGATAAGCGACAACTTCGCGAATATAATGTGATGGTGCGTAGTGATGGCAAAAAATAACGTATCTGATAGAAATTACCGGTTACTGAGAAGTAACGGTTACTTTGATAACTGCTCATCTGATACTAGCAGTTATTTTTGTAACTGCCAACAGTGCCCCGCGCCATCTGTTGCCCGAAGATCGTACTATGCTTTCGCGTCAACTCATCGGAGACTGGCTACGAAGGAGAGGGACAGACCATTTGGACAGCATTCTATAGGTCATGGGAATAACAGTGTGAGTGCACTCCAGCTTTTAATAGAAATATGTGCTATTTCGTGCGCCTTCGCTACTTTTAGCACAAACAGTTAAATAAAGTTAATGTCAGAGCGGTGGCTGATAAGAGCTGCAGTACAGGCATTAACAAACACGGTCCTGCCCTCGAGCCACCGACTTATGTGTCAGTTTAATTTGGGCGGGTAGCACAAAGAGAGTCACCATAAGGAATTCTAGTTACGATGGAAATAACTGTCAGAGATCGGTAATTTTTCGTGGTAGTTATAGTGATAGGTTTATAATTCCCGTTCTTTGGTAGCCAACGGGCTATCACTACAGGTAGCCTGAAAGTTGGTAACGGCGTAACTGTTTGCCTGATGCGGTGACTCGAGTTAAAGGTCCTAAACCCCGTTGATATTTCCAGACAGGACACTTACTGGATCGAACAAATATTTTCGTATTGCTAAGGAAATAGCCGCTGGCCATCGGGATGAATATAATACCTATTGTCCTCATCGTTTGTCAAGAGATTTCCAAAATATGTGGATATATTACACTATCTGCTAATATTTACAGAATTAATAAACTGTCAGAATACAATACAGTTATGCACTTCTTATAAATTTAGTATACACACAACTCCTGATGTTTACTATTGTGACCAAGTGCTGTCAAAACTGAAATATAGCAGAATTTTTAGTTAAGCTGGTCTAACATTCCCTGTTAAGATCTTCGTATATAGAGTAGGAGGAGTTGCCGATCAAAAAGTCTTTCTAACTCTCTGTAAACCGTGCTTTATCTGAAACCAAGTTTTTAATGTTTGCTGTCTTGCTGGCAGTTTATTGAAAATGTGTGTTCCTGATTAATGGACGCCTTTGTGGATCAAGGTAAGTGACTTTAGGTCTTTATGTAGGTTGCTGTTCCTATTCCTAAAATTGATATTATGTATTGAGCTATTGGTTGGAAATACTTGCAACAAATTTCATTAAAGAATAAATGTTCTAGGAAGTAGTGGTTAGAATAAGAAGTTCCTTGAACAGTTTTCTACATGAATTTATACCACAAACGATTTTTATTGCACGCTTTTACATATTAAAAACTATTGCTCCGTTTGATGAGTTACCACAGAATATGATCCCTTATGCAATAACAGAATGAAAGTACGTAAGCTTTTTTATATTTATGCCTCCCACATCTGACATCATTGTCTCTGCAAATACAGACTTGTTTAGGCGCTTCATCAATTCTGTGGGCTCCCCTATCCGACTGAATTTACTATCGAGTTGTTGTCCCAGAAATTTAACACTGTCAACATTTTCGATCTGCTTGTCTTCATATGTTATACACGTGCTGTAGCAGGAGAAATGAAGCAGTTTTCCAAGTCTCACAAGAAAATTGGATGAGCGTACTCACACTTTCCCCAATAGGACTATCTTGTACAGGAGTAAACATTAGGTTTATTTTTGTGTTGCATTCCAAGGCCGTGCACTTATTCTATAAAGTGAACAGCACAAGAAATTAAGCTTTCAATTTAACCTACAGTACTCACTCTACATATCACTTCATACTTAAAAATGCACGTTGTTAACATTTTACTTAACTAGTGCTGTGGCGGAGTTCTGCGTACTTTCTGTTGCAGCTACGAGGATAATATTTCTAATAGCGACCGATAATATACATTGATATAATGTGAAACACTAATAATCGTTCAGACATCAACTGAAATTTAGCCGGAGTTAATCAGCTAAGGTTATGGTACGATTCATACGACATTCCTGCTATTTCGCACTACTCGCAGTTACACTGATAACCAAACTGATGGATTCCAACTATGTCGTTATTTAACCGTAACCCCGTCGGAGTATACGGTATTCGGTAGTGAAAAGTAACTTGAAAGTTATTGATAACCGTTAAAAATAACGGTTATCAAAGAATAACTGGAACCCTGATAACGATTACTACAAAATAACCGTTTCGCCCATCTCTAACGGCGCGCCATCTTGCTGGAAAATAAGTTCTATGCCCATCTACTGTAGTAATTGAGGCATTAGGTAATGGTCAAGCCTGTTCAGATACGATATGTCAATTACAGTTGACTCAGCAAAAAAAAAAAGTAACCGTAATCTTGTTACAACTTACAGTGAAAAAAACATTTGCCAGAGGCAAGTTTCGTATAGGTTCGATTATGTGACATGGTTTCTGCTCACCCCATATCTGAACATTATGTCGACTCATTTTGCCGCACATGTGGAAGTTGGCTTCGTCAGTGAGCACATGTTTGTTAAGAATCATCTTAAGTCTGCAGTTTGATTAATATTTCTACACGACACTCAGCTCCTTTTTCCTTGTCACTGTTTCTTAAAGCTTGCTGCATTTTACAGTCTGTAGGATATGAATGACAAGAGTTTCCGTAGTACCTTCCACACTGTGACATTAGGCATATTCAGTTCTAAACTGGCACGTCTCGTTGAATTACCCGACTATGAATGTAACACAGCCGAAGTTTTTCAATTACTGTGTCAGAGACTGCTAGCAGACCCTGATATGGCGTCCTATATTACATACAGCCGGTTTCGGCGAAACGGTTGTACGAATTAATAACAGTTTGTCTTTGACGTGGTGTCTTGCGATATTTAGGCCTGAAATGTCTCTGTACTGTAGAAGCAGAATTGGATTCATTAAACCATAAACAACACTGTGCACGCTTTGCACCTTTATACGACTCATGATGATTGTTGGAATAACACACACGCGCATGCCAGATAGTGAGAACGTCAGGAACTAACACTGTTAGGTGGAAATAAAACTTGAAGATGCTCTGCGTTCAGTGCTGTATCTACAGATTTCACAATTAAAGGTTACTTCTGTATAACTAATTTATAAACATCCCGTATTTGAAAATTATTTTATGTCTGTGCTATTACTTGTATTCATATACATGGCAATTCGTCAAAGACATTAAGTATATCTTGGGACCGCCTGCATATGAGTGCTGGTGCAGTGTCTGTATCTTCATATTACAAATCCTTCAGATAGACAAAATATTCTTATGAATGCATCTGTGCTAAATACAAAGAAATTGACTCGCATTTCGCAAATTTGGATTGACTTCAGCTGCTTCAGACAAATGAAAACTTCTGCTGCACCGGAACTAGAACCCGATTTTCCGCATTCTTTATTTTTCTCTTTCCTGCCCCCCCCCCCCCCCCTCCATCCCCACCTGTCACTGTATTGGTCCTTCAAATGGACATGGTACTGGTTCGGTTTTGTTTTTCATGTTTTCTATTATTTTTATTTTTTTAAATGTTTAAATTTTTTCTTTTTCGTCTATAATTTTTGTTGTGGATTAGCAGGAGAGCCAACCCACGAATTTTAGAGGAAGCCGAAAGGCACGCGTTTAAGCTCACGCAGGCTGGCATGAGGTCTGGAACAGGACAAGGAATTTAGACTTCAGAAAAAAGGAGGTAACTGGTGGAATACTTAACTTTAATCCATTAATGTTGAACGTAGCTCTTGTCTGTACATTATTTACAATATCAATAGTAACTGATCATGGCGCCTTGCTAGGTCGTAGCAAATGACGTAGCTGAAGGCTATGCTAACTATCGTCTCGGCAAATGAAAGCGTAATTTGTCAGGGAACCATCGCTAGCAAAGTCGGTTGTACAACTGGGGCGAGTTATAGGAAGTCTCTGTAGACCTGCCGTGTGGCGGCGCTCGGTCTGCAATCACTGATAGTGGCGACACGCGGGTCCGACGTATACTAACGGACCGCGGCCGATTTAAAGGCTACCACCTAGCCAGTGTAGTGTCTGGCGGTGACACCACAATTTTTATGATAAGAATAGATGATAGGCATAAATTCCATAATTCCGGGACTCAAAAGAATACTAAATTTTTCTCTAGAAAGAAGACAAATAAAAATTGGTCAAATGGCTGTGAGCACTATTCGACTTAATATATGAGGTCATCACTCCCCTACAACTTAAAACTACTTCAACCTAACTGACCTAAGGACATCAAACACGTCGACGCCCATAGCGGTCGCGCATTTCCAGACTGAAGCGTCTAGAACCGCTCTGCCACACCGGCCGGCAGGAGACAAACAGAGAAGGCTCCAGAACAAGGAGAAAAACATGAAGGAGGCTGCAGGAAAAGGAAAGAAATAGAGGTAGCCAATTTCTTGACGATTAAAAACGTGTTATGAAGATGGCATCGGTTCTTTCGGACATTTCCCAAAGAACAGATGCCATCTTCATACCGTTTAAGGCTAACCGGCTGATGACCTTCTTCAGTGCGGATGCACACGATTTGCCTGAACTCTTACGGGACTCGGTGGATTGTCTGCCGCGAGTAATGGGTATAATTGCAGGGGCACTACGAATGTAATGTGTTGACTATATGTTGAGAATGTGGGTCTCACGGGGAGCGTGCCGGTGATAAATCCCTGCAGTCGAACTATCCTCTGTGCACTCGGTGGCTCAGATGGATAGAGCGTCTGCCATGTAAGCAGGAGATCCCGGGTTCAAGTCCCGGTCGTGGCATCCATTTTCAACAGTCCCCGTTGATGTATATCAACGCCAGTCAGCAGCTAATTTAATTGTAATATCATTAAAAACATGGTGCAACATATTTGCAAATAAAGCACGATAACGTGAAAGCCGCAGCGACTTCCAACCAGTAGTCACCATATACGCGTCAGGATCGTTGTCACATCCAACTACATAGTGGACTGAGTGCCCATGGACCCATATGATCGAACTAGTCTTCGTCCAAGGGAACACGGAAAAGTCCCGACACAGAGGAAGTTCAACCGAGTATGGCTAAATGGCTCAAATGGCTCTGAGCGCTATGGGACTTAACATCCGTGGTCATCAGTCCCCTAGAACTTAGAACTACTTAAACCTAACTAACCTAAGGACAGCACACACATCCATGCCCGAGGCAGGATTCGAACCTGCGACCGTAGCAGTCGCCCGATTCCGGACTGAGCGCCTAGAACCGCTAGACCACCGCAGCCGGCTTCAACCGAGTATGCAGCTTCTGCTGATCGGGTAATGAAAGCAATTGCCGGCAAATCCACCGCCAATGTTCTCGTCCACAAGTGGCAAGCCTGTGTGGTAATGTATCAGGCTGATGACGTAAGTTGCAAAGACTAATCGGACTAAGACCAATTCGATGGAGGTGTTCGTTGTTCGGAATCAGATTGCTAATGACTCTATACCACGATGAGGCGACTTCCATCGGAAGGATAGGAAGACTAAAGTGAAACCACACTGTTTTCCAGGATATCAATGGCACTGCTATTTAAACGGGGAAGTGGGGATGATTTACTCCGCAGCGAGAAAGCAAAGCTTCTTGGTAAGGTGTGTCATCGATAAAATTTGGACCCCCAATATGAAATTGAGTACATGCCGCAATTTAGGGTTGATCTGGTCAACATCGGCAGCAGAGGTCAGACTGGCCGGTCGAAGACAAATAAGCGAGATTTAGTAGAATGAGGAGCTCGATTAGACGATAAAACATTACGCCTTGTAAACAATACTTTAGCGTTCATTTTGATATTGGGCAGTCCCAACTCTCCAAGGGGACGGGGCCTCGCAACTACTTCATAACGAAATCGAAAAATGTGACTCTTCCGAAAGAAATGACCGGACAATTGTATCAAGTTGGGTGCCATCATCGCGGGGAGCGGGAATATTTGTGCAACATAGTGCACTTTGCTGAAAATATAGGATTCAAAGATCTGCACTTCGTGACGAGGACTAAGGGAACGGCGTTCGTGTTCATGAAGTGCCCCGTGAATTCGATTCGTCACCTCTCGCCGATTGAGTGTAGCCTGTTTCATCGCCCAGCGATCGACGGTAATCCACAACGATTTGTTGTGTTTAAAACTCTGCAGTGGTACTGAAGCCAGAGAGAGAACTAAAGGGATCAAATACGTTCTTGAGCAAGCAGATTTCGTCTACATGACGTGGCAATACCACAACATCATCTGCGTACGCTCGTACCGAGAACGTTCTTCCTAATAGCTACCTTACACATAATTGATCAGCAATACGGTGAATCTGAGGTTCTAAGGACAAGACAAAAAGCGACATGGAGAGGGGGCTCCCCTGCGATAAGCCCCGTCGGATGGTGATCTGGGGAGTAAGTTGTCCATTCACTACGACAGATGCGTGAATAACGGTAAAAAGTTTGGACGATACCTGACACGCAACGTGACTGAGAACGGTCACCTTGATCTCCAGCATCAAGAAACCGTGACTCACCCGGTCAAATGATATATTATAATCAATGAAAAGCAAGGCTCCAGAGACAGGGACATTACGGTTGCATCAAATATGAAACCAATGTTTTCGGTCAAACACATTCACTATTACCATTAGTACTATTTTGGGATCTAATGTAGAGTTTCACTCCGGTTTCGTCAAATCGTCATCATACCAGAGGAAGATAATCTTGCGATGTACATTAGGCCTATGTACTAATAAAAGATTCTTACGTTGCATACGCCGGTGATCTTATGACAATAAGAATTACGAGGACATCACAGACACAATACGAATTTTAAATAAAAAAATTAAAAAAGGATTTCCTCATCACTCTGAATGATTCAGGATGTCAAAATAAGTTACAACTGCAGTTATATAATATAGTCGGCTGATGAGCGTTAACTTCCTTATAAATAGTGCTACTACGTAATGTCCGAAATGGTGCCTGGTGGCTATAAACTAACTTCAGTTTTGTTCGTTCAGTATGACATGTGGATGACTTTATTTTTACATATCTGGAGGTGGCAATACATATAGCCGAACCTGGTAGTCCAACAACTGTGTTAACATAGCGATCTTGGCTAATAAATTGGTTTTCACAAGAAGACTACAGTACATAAATTTAAATGTTAGGATATCTTTTCTGCAATTATTTTCTTTCAGTGTGGTGTTGTACGGTAAACAGTTCAGACGAGAGCATATTATAGTCTTTTGAAATGTGCTGGTACAGGAGTTTGCTGAAGATTATATGGGTAGACCCGATAATTAATTATTAGATATTACATTACTGTAGTGTATGGTGTCACTTGACTGAAAGGATGAACTTGTTGCTTGGAACATTCTGAGGCTTGAAGTAACGATGACGACAGTAAAGCCAAACGACCATCCTCTACGAAAAGCATTACCAGAACCGAAATCAGCACCCGGCGAGGTGGCGCAGTGTTTATCATACTGGAATCACATTCGGGAAGACGACGGTTCGAACCCGCGTCCGGTCATTCTGATATAGGTTTTCCGTGATTTCCCTTAATCGCTTAAGGCAAATGCCGTTATGTCTCTTTTGGAAGCCGCCGACTTCCTTCTCCTCGTTCCCCAATCCGATGGGACCGATGACCACGTTGTTTCCCCCCCCCCCTCCCCACACCACTTAAATCAACCAACCAACCAATCGAAATTAACATTCCAGCCCCGAGAAGATACGGAAGGCCTCAAAAAAGAAGATTGATTATCTGATGGTGACAGATGAGGACATGCTGCTTTACTGTATGATTAAATGATGATAGCGTCCTCTTGGGTGAAATATTCCGGAGGTAAAATAGTCTCCCATTCGGATCTCCGGGCGGGGACTACTCAAGAGGATGTCGTTATCAGAAGAAAGAAAACTGGCGTTCTACGGATCGGAGCGTGGAATGTCAGATCCTTTAATCGGGCAGATAGGTTAGAAAATTTAAAAAGGGAAATGGATAGGTTAAAGTTATATATAGTGGGAATTAGTGAAGTTCGGTGGCAGGAGGAACAAGACTTCTGGTCAGGTGACTACAGGGTTATAAATACAAAATCAAATAGGGGTAATGCAGGAGTAGGTTTAATAATGAATAGGAATATAGGAATGCGGGTAAGCTACTACAAACAGCATAGTGAACGCATTATTGTGGCCAAGATAGATACAAACCCCACATCTACTACAGTAGTACAAGTTTATATGCCAACTAGCTCTGCAGATGACGAAGAACTTGAAGAAATGTATGATGAAACAAAAGAAATTATTCAGATAGTGACGCGAGACGAAAATTAAATAGTCATGAGTGACTGGAATTCGAGTATAGGAAAAGGGACAGAAGGAAACGTAGTAGGTGAATATGGATTGTGGCTAAGAAATGAAAGAGGAAGCCGCCTCGTAGAATTTTGCCAGAGCATAACTTAATCATAGCTAACACTTGGTTTAAGAATCATGAAAGAATGTTGTATACATGGAAGACACATTTACACGTCTTTTTTTTTTTACTTTATTGTGATTTTAACACCTGAACAATCAGGTAGGCTGGCAGCGGCATACAACGCCGCTCTTGAGCCAGAGGATACACAAAGAGAAGAAACACTGAAAAGACACAGTTACAGAACGGTGGGCAATAAAACAGGAGACACATAAAGACAAACACGGAGCTGTTCACACTCGACGATAATCCACACTGCAAACTGTTGATACGACGCACAAACACTGAAGAAGACGATGGCACTTGTGAACGATGGAGTGTGACGGTGAAACACTGAACACTAAACATGACGGCACACACAAACACTGATGGCGGTGATCTCCGACGCGCGAATGTCCACTGAGCGAGTGCGAGTCCGGGGACCTGCCAAGAGGGGAACAGGGGTGAGGTGTGGGAGAGGGGAGAAAAAGGATGCCAATGGCTGAGGAGACGGGGGCAGGAGGAGAGGGACAGGGGAGGGGAGGCCCAGGGGAGGAGGGGGGAGAAAGGGAGCAGGGAGGGAAAACGGAGAGAAGGGAGGGAGGGTGCCCAGAGGACAAGCACAGGAGGAGGGCGGGAGGATCAAATTTGGTAGGAGGGGTAGATGGAGGGGAGAAGGGCATCATCAGGGAGGGAGAGCTGGCAGACGCCACCTTGGGAGAGTGTAAGGAGGGTGGAGAGATGGAGACCGGGTGGGAAGAGCGAATACAGGCGCGGCAGCGGCCGGGGGTGGGAGAGGATCGGGGAGACGAGCGGGTGAGGAGGATCGAGCTTGCGGGAGGTGTACAGGATCCGTATCCTTTCAAGGAAAAGCAGGAGGTGGGGGAAGGGGATGAGATCGTACAGGATCTGTGTGGGGGAGGGGAGACGGATGCGATAGGCGAGGCGGAAAGCATGACGTTCAAGGATTTGGAGGGATTTATAAAAGGTAGGGGGGGCGGAGATCCAAGACGGATGAGC
Organism: Schistocerca serialis cubense; assembly: GCF_023864345.2. Classification (NCBI taxonomy): domain Eukaryota; kingdom Metazoa; phylum Arthropoda; class Insecta; order Orthoptera; family Acrididae; genus Schistocerca; species Schistocerca serialis. The sequence continues at coordinate 1,114,929,657 of NC_064639.1, read as the reverse complement.
ATAACAAAGGATAGGGTGGATGAGGGATTTATAGGTGTGGAGGATAGTGGAGGGGTCCAGACCCCACGTACGGCCGGAGAGGAGCTTGAGGAGACTGAGTCGGGAGCTTGCCTTGGCTTGGATTGTCTGGAGATGGGGAGTCCAGGAGAGGCGGCGGTCAAGGGTGACGCCAAGGTACTTAAGGGTGGGAGTGAGGGCGATAGGACGGCCATAGATGGTGATATAGAAATCAAGGAAACGGAAGGAAGGGGTTGTTTTGCCTACAATGATCGCCTGGGTTTTGGAGGGATTGACCTTCAGCAACCACTGGTTGCACCAAGTGGTGAACCGGTCAAGATGGGATTGGAGAAGGTGTAGGGAGCGCTGTAGGGTGGGGGGCAAGGGCAAGGTGGACGGGTGGTGACGGCGGCGGCATGTCCGCCGTCTACAAAAGGTACAGAAGGGGTGAGAGGACGGAGCCTTGGGGCACACCGGCGGAGGGGAAAAAGGTGTAGGAATCTGAGTTATGGATGGTGACATAGGAAGGACGGTGGGAGAGAAAGGAGCCGATCAAACGGACGTAGTTAATAGGAAGGGCGAAGGTTTGGAGTTTGAAGAGCAGACCGGAATGCCATAAGCGGTTATAAGCACGTTCGAGGTCCAGGGAGAGGAAGATTACAGAGTGACGGGAAATAAGCTGTTCGGAAAGGAGATGAGTGAGGTGAAGGAGAAGGTCGTCGGAAGAGAAGGACGGTCGAAAGCCACACTGGGTAACGGGAAGGAGGCGGTGCTGGCGGAGATGCTGGTGGATGCGTCGGGAGAGGATAGATTCCAGGACCTTGCTGAAGACTGAGGTAAGGCTGATGAGACGGTAAGAGGAGATAGCGGACGGCGGTTGGCCAGGTTTAAGGAACATGAGGATACGGGAGGTTTTCCACAGGTCGAGGTAGTAACCGATGGACAGGACTACATTGTAGAGCCTGGCCAGGGTGGAGAGGAAAGAGACAGGAGCTTCACGAAGGTGACGGTAGGTGACACGATCGTGACCAGGAGCGGTGTTGCGTTTTGTGCGGAGTGTATCAATGAGATCCTGTGTAGTGATAGGGGCATTGAGTTCCGTGCGTGCAATGTAGTCCAAATACTGGAAACCAGGAGCGAGGGGAGGGACAGAGGTGTCACTTCGATCGCGGATATCCGGGAAGAGGGAGTAATTGAACTGGGGATCTTTGGGGATGGAAAATACATCGGAGAGGTAGGAGGCAAAGTGATTGGCCTTACTAAGGGTGTCAGGGAAAGGGTGATCATCATGGAGAAGAGAATAATAGGGGGAGGGTTTAGTTCCGGTAAGGCGACGGAAGGCCGACCAGAACTTGGACGAGTTTATTGGGAGGGTAGCATTTAAACGGGTGCATGTCTGTCACCAGTCCCGGCGTTTCTTAGCCGTGAGTAAATTACGAATGTGCCGCTGTAGTTGCCGGTGGCGTCGTAGTGTTTCCGGGTCACGTGTGCGGAGGAGGGCACAGTAGAGATGATGGGATTCACGGAGGAGGAGGACGGCCTGCAGGGGTAAGGTAGGACAGTGGGGGTGGACGGCGACAGTAGGGACGTGGGCCTCCATGGCCTCAGACAAGGTCTGCTGGAGAAAGGAGGCAGCATGGGTAACATCGTCAGGGTGGTGGTAGGTGAAGGGGTGGATATCGACCTGGGTGGAAAGGGTATCCCAGTAGGCATTCCAGTTGGCATGGGAATAGTCATGGACGTACTTGGGGGGGAGGGTCATTACGAGGGTCGGGGCGGGGGCGACCACCGTCTGAAACGGTGAGGAGGACAGGGAGATGGTCGCTACCAATAGGCTCCAGGACATCCACCGTTATGCAGCCAATGAGGTTGGGGGAGGAGAGGATAACATCAGGAGTGGAGTTGGATTTGGGACGGGTGTGCTGGGGGATGGGGATGAGGTTGCCTTGAAGGGAGGAGAGGAACCAATTCCACCGCCGTAACTGGGCAGCGGAACGACTATGGATGTTGAGGTCAGCGGCGATCACGTAGGAGGAGAAGGTGCGGTCGATGTCGGAGAGGAAGTCGAAAGGAATAGGGGCGTTGAGGTGGACATAGATGGTGGCGCAGGTAATGGTAAGGCTGGGGAAGAAGAGGATAAGGATCAGGTGTTCGGTTGGGTCGGGAAGGAGAGGTTGGAGCCGAATGGGGATCTGGCGGTGGTGACCAATGGCAACTCCGCCACGCGCAATTGGGGGGGGGATTATCGGAGCAGTGGAGGAGATTGGGTGAGGTGTGGATTGAGTGGTGGGGTTGGAGGAAGGTTTCATTGAGGAGGAAGGCATCCACGCGGTGGGTGGCAAGGGTATGCAGGAAGAGGTTCTTGTTGGCGGGAAGGGAGCGGATATTGTTGAAAACGATACGTTGCTGTTGCGCCATGACAGGGATTTAGACGAGGGTGTCAAGACAGGAGAAAGTGAAATGGGCCTGGTTGTGGGAGTAGTTGGCGTACATTTTGAGTTGGAAAATGGAATGGGCGGCGAGGAAGATCTGTTGGAGGGTGTGGGGGCGCTGAAAGGGATGGACATTCTGAAGGACGATGGTGATGAACCTGATGATGTCCTCAGCGGTGGGGGGGACGAAGGGAATTGCCAGGAGGGGTGGGGGCGTCCAGAGGACGGACAGGGACGGTGAGTTCAGGAGTGGTCGGAGGGGGTCGGGCTTTACACTTTTGGGAGTAGGTGGGATGGGGGAAATCGCAGGTATTGCAGGAAGGAGGGGACTGAATGTTAGGGCACTGCCGGAGGAAGTGTGCTTGCCTACAATGCAGTCGGGTGGGGGGCCTCACGGCACTCAGCTGTTGGGTGTACGTTATAGCGCAGACACCTCTGGCAGCGCAGGGATTGACAAGGGGAATGGGAGGGGTCGACCTTGTAGGGTTGGTTGAAGAGGAGGGCACCCTCCTTCAGGAGATGGTCAATTGAGGGGGCATCCTAAGAGAAAACCTGAATAAGGCGGGTGGGGCCGGCCGAGTTGAAAATGCGGCGGACCACCTGCACCTCCAGCGTGGGATGCGCCTTGAGCTACGCCAACACCTCCTCCTCCATGATCGACGGACTGAGCCGAGTGATCACGGCGGTGAGTGTCGGCGGGCGACGCGGGGGTTGTGGTTGGTGGGTAGGAGATGGAGAAGGAGCAGGGGCGAGGGAAGCGTTGGTGCCAAAACGGGTGAAGGGGAGGCAGGAGAGGATGGCAGTATGGAGGGTTGGGCTGGGGGAGGAGATGAGAACAGAATCCCGTCTGGGAGTGAGGAGAGAGATTGGGGCACCAGGGAAGTGTTTGCGGAGGAGGAGGGAGAGATTCCGGGCCTCGAGAAGGGAAGGATCGGGAAACAGTAATCTGCCGCTGCAGTATAGTGCATAAGTGACTAGTCATGGGCTAACGAACATGAGTGTCTACAGACTATGTTGTTTTATGACATGTGGATATGTGTACTCGCAATATGTAACAGCGCCACGAATGTATTTAATACTAATGACAACGACGTGTAAATGTGTCAGCTCATTTTAAGTTGACATGGCTTAAGCCTTAAAGCCACAAAAATCTATACCTGATAATGGGCTAAGGCCGAAATTGCAATCGTAAAATAAGGAAAGTGTTACAGTCACTGGCGTAAATATGATGTCTTTTATAAATATACCACGACACTCTGTTACGGCCTACTGCTATCAAAGACCCTCTACAGTCCAAAGATTTCGTAGGAACTACCGAGCGAGGTGAAGCAGCGGTGAGCACACTGGACTCGCATTCGAGAGGACGACGGTTCAAACCTGCGTTCGGCCATCCTGATTTAGGTTTTCCGTGATTTACCTAAATCGCTTCAGGCAAATGCCGGGATGGTTCCTTCGAAGGGGCATGGCCGATTTCCTTCCCTATCCTTCCCTAATCCGAGCTTATGCTCCATCTCTCGTTATCGAGAGGACGTTAAACGCTGATATCCACCTTCTCGTTGGAACTACACAGACGATTCCATTGTTCTTATAAGAAACAAAATCCCTGACCCCGTGGTTGTACTTGACAAACTTTGCAATGTCATTTTAATTGTTTCAGATGTTATTTTAATTAAAACAAGTGCATTTGTCTACACAGTAGTGAAATTGATCATACATAGTAAAGAAATAAAGAAGTCATATGCCTGAAAAGGAAACAAATACGTATTTCGGTAATGACGCTGTCTTATATTATTAAACACTGTATTGTAGTATCACAGTCACTCCATGACTTGCTGACAGAAGTGGATGAACAACGACCTAGACCTGTCAACATGTGACATGTGGTGTGAGCTTTCCAAGAACCGCGTCTTTGGCCACTATTTAAAGGCTCTTACAAGTCGCATCTATCTACAGTTTCAGACAGATTACCTGCCATAGTATTGTTGGATGACATCCAGCTGGACATTGGGTAACACATGACGAATCAATATTATGAATGGTCCAGCCATTCCACCCAGATAACAGAACATTTGGAGTTAGCTGTATCCGTCTATTGCAAAACTCAAAATCGTCAGCACACTGACCAGGAGTTACTGACACCTCTCGATGACATGAAAGGTCCTAGAACACCGGCCTGTGCAGTGACAAGTCCCCAGAGTTTTAATGTACTGCACAGAATGTCCGGAATCGCTTCATAGGTTAAGGGGAGTTACAACAGAAAATAGTTTCTCACATTTCGATTTTTATCTCATTATAAAATTTTCAGTTTTCCAAATAAAACTCTCTTCAGTAATTCAGGATTTGCCACGTCTCTATAAATAGCTTTTATGATTTCCATGACTACTGCTGGTATGGAATGTATACAGCTGTATAAACTGTTTGAGTACTGGGCATTGCGGTAATTGCACCATGAATCAGGTCAAGGAGGGTTAAAGTGGAGTACTTGTTTTCCATCAGTTAGCAGTATGTGGAAGAAGGTTCCCCATACTGCTTGCTTCATTTTCAACAAATACTCAGTATTATTTCTAATGCCCATCCCATAACATTGCTGTAGTTAATGAATGATTTTGTCTGTCAGGCTGCCTCTTATGAGTAGAGGGACAACCTTCGCATCACGACACGCTGCATTTTTGCCAAATTTATTCAAGATGGCGGCGATCACGTCATCCAAGATGACGGCATGTAGACATGGCAACTGCGCATGACGTCATCTAGATGGCGGATTTTGGTGGGAAAATAGGCCAATTGTGCTATGTCCACTAACCTAACCTCCAGAAAAAATGGCAGGAAGTTTGAATTTTGGCAGGAAAACAAACCAATTGGACTACATCCACTAACCTACGCCTCCAGAAGAAAAAAATGGCGGGAAATTAGAATTCCAACAGGATAATGCAAAATCTTACTTTTCTATATTATTATTCATTATTATTCACTATCATTAGTTAACATTTATTATCATTTATTATTATTTATAATCATTTATTATTATTTATTATCATTTATTATTATTTATTATCATATGTTATTATTTATTATTATTGAGCTGCCTCCGCTAGAAAATTCCTTCCAAATTCAAATTCCAACACGATAATGGCTGCAAAACCTTACTTTTTTTTATTATTCATTATCATTTATTAACTTGCATTACCATTCATTGTCATTTATTATCATTCATTATCATTTATTATCATTCATTATCATTTACTATTATAGGCCAAGCTCCACTAGAAAACTGCGCCAAATTCCAACACGATAATGTCTCGAAAACTGTACTTCTATTTATTATTATCATTTATTATTTATTCAAGATGTCCGATTTTCTTGGCGAGAAAGCCATTTTCCTTACATCCATAACAAAAATCTATCACAAGTTCAAATCCCAGCACCATAATAGATTACACATACGAACTTCCTCCGTCACTTATCTTTTTTCTCCACTGGTAGCCTATCAGAATCGCGTCAAATAATTTTTTTTTTTGTTTGATTTGATTTTGCAGGGGGGGAAGGGACTGAAGACTTTATTTCAAGCACTACGGTCATCACTTGTTCTCCAACACAGTCAGCACACACATCTTTGACATTGCAGTGCAGTCGCCACGATGTCCCCGCTCCAACTGAATTAGTTCGAATCCTCGCCACGCCCTGGCCAGCGCGCAGAGACACTGCCGACGCCTGTCACGTGAGGCGACCGGCCACTTGCGCTGGACTGCCGGCACGCTAGGGGCGAGCCCAGCGATCGCTCCCACGTCGTAAACATGTTTTCGCTGGACAGGCTGGAACTTGCCGAGTTCGACGTTACAGCGGTCCCTTGCCCACTCACCAAGTGTATTCGTCGCCTCTGCACGTTTCCCGCCAAAATTGTTTGCCTCCGAGCTGAATCACGCAACGGTTGGCCGTTCCCTGCCACACTTTTGGCGCCAAAGTTATTTTCCTGGGCACATTCAAACCTGTCGATGCCGACCGCTCACCGCCCACCACGTGTCCTTGTGCGAGCGAGAACGCAGTGCTACACTTTTGGCGGCAAAGTTTGCTCGACAGTGGAATCCGCCGTGACTGTATAACAGCACGTTAGGTCGGCACTAGAAAGCTCACTAATTGACTCCCTCTCGTGCGCGCGTTATAACTGCACAATTGCTGCACTGCCACCCTGCTTACGCCACACACTCTCCATACACGCGACAGACATAGTCTTCTGTCAATACCTAGTACTTAATTCCACTTCGGTTTTAATCATATTAAATAATTCAATTTACAATTTCATATACGTATGCAAAGGTGTTCAGCTACCTAATTTCAACGACTTTTCGATGACCAGACAGCCACTTCTTCCTTGGAGCCAGCGCCGAGTTTGAATTTGTGCAGTAAAGAAAGGTCACTTCCGCTTTCTCCACCATCCTAACAACATTGTTGCAAAGAAGGGGCACTTGTAGTGACCTCAGCCACCCGACCGCCAAATCCTCCTCGGAACCAGCGCCAAGTTTGATATCTGCCAGTAAACAAAGCTCACTTGCGCTTCTGCCAGCAACCTACGAAAACTGTTGCAAACGAAGCTCACCACCACTAAACTAAGCCAGCAGCACTCAGCCTTTTCCTACACTTTTTGGGTAAAAGGACTCACCCTACACTAGGCCCATGGATGGTGGAACCAATTTACTTTATTTAGGAATGGAGTATATGTATCACACCGACATGTTCCACACCATACAGACCTGCAAAACGCTCCTACATAACTCATTGATAATGCTCTAGACACACGCTTGCTAATTGTGAACAGTTAAAAATAACTCATAGCACAGCCTACAGACATGTGAATCACTCATAAATAATGCAAAACATTTACGTCCAAATAGCCAAACAACCCCTAATTTCCGGAAATAATTTCAGTCCATTGGCTGAAGGAAGATGGAAAGAGTGTACTTTATTTATTTGGGACATATCTTTTTGAAACTTTTGCATCTCATAGGTTTCGATATGTAAGGCTGACATAAGGCAGTTTCTGAACTCCATTAGTGCACTACACGTGGCAACACAACCACACCCACCAAGTTATTCATTCCAGTCCAGACCTCTAACTCCTCTACAGATAAATTTGTCCAGTTATTTGTTGACTCACTCACAGTCTGTCCTGATTGCAGTTTTCGCCAAAAAACCACTCAGACTTCACTGTGCTGCTCGGGAAAGTAAGGAAGGAGTGCACTCTATTTATTTGTAGCCTCTTTTATTTAGTCGTGGAGTATATTTGTCACAAATCACTCGCACTGATCCGACTGTGGTCATCTGACACAGGCCACAAACACGTAAACTACTCCTAATTTCACCACACAATAGCAAACAGCTCTTAAATAATGCAGTACACAATATCAGCAGATGAGCTATGTAGTCACTCTCCAAATAAAGCACTGCACAGTGCACAGACATGCGCGCAAAATAGTGCAACACACGCGCCCAAACACCCCCAGCTGCCAAACCGACCAAACGTCTCTGCTCCGCCTCCCCCAAACATGACCTCAACACAGTCGAATTCGCACCTAACACCGGAGAAATTGACATCGCCTATGCGCCTTAGATTACGATCCAAGGCAGGCTGCGCGCACGTGTGGTTGCCGAGGAAGGGGGTTCCAGAGTCTCCAGCCAAGTTCAGCTTCCGAGTGCTCGTGACAGCCGACCAGATAGGGCACTCTCCTCTGACACATGTGAAAGCTGCATTGCTCTTCTGATGTATACCGCCGGCGACTCAGGTCTGGACCTGCCTTCACGTCTATTGTCAGATTAGCTCATAGCTCGTTGACACACACGCTTAACGCGGCCGGGAAAACATTTACTACTCGCATGCAATCGACATGGTGACGGAAAACCAATCACTCTCATCTGCACTGCAGGCGCGTGTAATCATTGAGAACACTCTATTTAATTTTTCGAACAACTTATTTAACAATACAGTATATCTATAACGCCATCACAAAACACCCACCCAGATGTGCCCCGGGCCATGTTGCACAGCCCACTGACACGCACCCAATCATAATTTCAGTACACACTATAGCAAACTGCTACTAAATAAATCCTCACACAGATGTGTAGATATGCTCAGTACTCGTAAGCTATCAAAAATTGCTCTGAGCACTATGGGACTTAACATCTATGGTCATCAGTCCCCTAGAACTTAGAACTACTTAAACCTAACTAACCTAAGGACATCACACACATCCATGCCCGAGGCAGGAATCGAACCTGCGACCGTAGCAGTCGCGCGGCTCCGGACTGAGCGCCTAGAACCGCTAGACCACCGCGGCCGGCTCGTAAGCTATCGTAATAACGCATAGCAGAGCCTGCGGATCCGCACGCAAAGTAACTCAGCAGACGTGCGCAGGTACCCCCCACTCCGCACTCTGCCCACAGGATTGTGAAGTCACCCATCCGTCTCATTTCAGACCTCGTACAGCCCCTGCTCGGCTTCCGAAAGCGTACGTTGGCGCGGTCAACGCGCTCATCAGCGGTCAAAGTACACTCATACTTCCGTCCAGGACCGCGATCCGTCACAATCCCGAGCCACGACCACCGAACGTGGGTGAAAGTCAACTTTATATCAACGTAGCATAATTCCAAAGCGCTGCCTCCATACGCTACACATATCATAGCAGCACATATCTTCACCTCCTATGACACTGTAGCACACTGCGCATTGCTCCTGACACGACATTACATGGCCCCTTAACTAAACACAACTTCACATCCGTGCTCTCGCCTCGTCGCACGACCAGCCATCTAAAACCTTCTCAATATTATACTTACTTCACAACATTTTTTTTTTAAATAAGGTCTAATTTAATCCTCCCACCGCACCTAACCTGACACCCGTCCCACCATCAACATACGCAAATGTCCTCAACCCTATCTTGACACTCATATATCACCCCACAAATCATGTCCATCAATCAATTTACCATTCTCATCCCCTTTTCGAATTACAAATTTAGTCTCTATCTAAACACCAATCGACTCATCTTTCTTGCACTTTCAACAGTAAAATTAATTTTACATACACACCCAGAAATCTCAAACGCAATTAAAGAATCAAACTTTTATACAGAGCATCAAGCACATACGACACTGACATCAATATTCAAAGTCTGGTCCATATGTACCACCTCCGCCTTGAATTAAATATTATTACCATTGCCGCAACATTCTGCCAGAGCTCGATTTGTACCTATTTTTCCGCTCTTAACTGTTGTCACTAGCGGTCGAATATCACTGTCATAGATTGCATAAATTTCCACATAAAAAAAAATCTCGCCCCGCCGTTTAGAGACTCCTATATCCGAACACATAGCATCATTCAACTATCACTTGGTCTTGTCTAATAACTCATTCATCAGGTCTGAGGGCAAGGTCACCCCTTTCTTTCTTTCCTTCCTTTTTTCTTTCTTTCTTTCTTTCAGCGGCAGACAGCTATTTTTTTTACAGTGGTAGCTAAATTGTGCCATCAACTTACCATCACCATTCGCGAAACATATCTTCAAATACGTAAACACTCTTACTCAATTACACAGCGGTCCCTCTGAGGACATGACCTTCAATATTACAGTTCTTAATCCAATAATCACCGAAACAAGTACTAAATGCTCAAACTAATCCCATAGCGCCTTACAAAGCGAGTCTCCGAGCGCCGCCAGCGGCATGTCAAAGCCACATAGCTGTCCACCTAAACAGCCATCCACTCAGCCCCAGGACCAGCATGCTGAAGTGGGCTCTCCCTATACCTGCTCTCCAGCGATTGTCTAACGACAGACAGTACACAAATGGATTCATGAATAGCGCAGATCTCTATCTCCCTCTTGCCTCTCCAACAAGACATGTAAACAGTGTCTCCCCCAGCCAGCGAACCCGACCTCATTCACCCTTCGCTGACAATTGTATGGAGTGTATGGAGGGTGTGTGACGTAAGCAGGGCGGCGGCGCAGCGATTGTACAGTTATAACGAGCGCACGAGGGGGTGTCAATTAGCGAGCGTTCTAGTGCCGACCAAACGTGCTATTATACAGTCATGGCGGATTCCACTGTCGAACAAACTTTGCCGCCAAAAGAGTAGCACTGCGTTCTCGCTCGCACAAGGACACGTGGAGGGCGGTGAACGGTCGGCATCGACAGATTGGAATGTGCCCAGGAAAATAACTTTGGCGCCATAAGTGTGGCAGGGAACGGCCAACCGTTGCGTGATTCAGTTCGGAGGCAAACAATTTTGGTGGGAACGTGCAGAGGCGACGAATACACTTGGTGAGTGGACAAGGGGCCGCTGTGACGTCAAACTCGGCAAGTTCCAGCCTGTCCAGCGAAAACATGTTTACGACATGGGAGCGATTGCTGGGCTCGCCCCTAGCGTACCGGCAGTCCAGCGCAAGCGGCCGGTCGCCTCACGTGACAGGCGTCGGCAGTGTCTCTGCGCGCTGGCCAGGGCGTGGCGAGGATTCGAACTAATTCAGTTGGAGCGGGGACATCGTGGCGACTGCACTGCAATGTCAAAGATGTGTGTGCTGACTGTGTTGGAGAACAAGTGATGACCGTACTGCTTGAAACAAAGTCTTCAGTCCCTTCCCCCCTGCAAAATCAAAGGACGTGACTGACGTTACGAGAGTGCAGTTTATTATTTGACGCGATTCTGATAGGCTACCAGTGAAAAAAAGAGATCAGTGATGGAGAAAGTGCGTACGTGTAATAGATTATGGAGTTGGGATTTGAACTTGTGATAGATTTTTGTTATGGATGTAAGGAAAATGGCTTTCTCGCCAAGAAAATCGGACATCTTCAATAAATAATAAACGATAATAATAAACAGAAGTACAGTTTTCGAGACATTATCGTGTTGGAATTTGGCGCAATTTTCTCGTGGAGGTAGGCCTATAATAATAGATAATAATATATGATAATGAGTGATAATAAATGACAATGAATGATAATGAATAATAAACAAAATTAAGGTTTTGCAGCCATTATCATGTTGGAATTTGAATTTGGAGGGAATTTTCTAGTGGAGGCAGGTCATTAATAATAAATAATAATAAATGTTAATAAATAATAATAAATGATAATAAATAATCATAAATGATAACATATGTTAATAAATGATAATGAATCATAATGAATATTAATAAAATAAAGTAAGGTTTTGCATGCATTATCCTGTTGGAATTCAAACTTCCCGCCATTTTTTTTCCTTCTGGAGGCTTAGGTTAGTGGACATAGCCCAATTGGCCTATTTTCCCGCCAAAATTAAAACTCTCTGCCATTTTTTCTGTAGGTTAGGTTAGTGGACATAGCACAATTGGCCTATTTTCCCAACAAAATTCGCCATCTTGGGCGACGTCATGAACTGTCGCCAAGCCTATATGCCGCCATCTCGGATGACGTCAACGCCGCCATCTTGAATAAATTTGGCAACAATTCAGCGTGTCGTGATGCAAAAGTTGTCCCTCTACTCTTATGGTTTTACCATCAGAAAGTTTCTTGTCTTTCAAACTTCGTTTCAACTTTTTAAACCTGGAGCCCATCGTCTTCTGGACCTGACCTTCTTCAAGACACAGCAATCCAAGCCTTGTATACAAAAAATTACCGATTTTATTGCATCTTGGAGTAACGGACATAAAAATTTTTGCATTTTCAACCAGTGTAAATTATATTTAAATAATAAAATACTCCACATGTCAGCTTATAAGTGATTTTTATATATATATATATATATATATATATATATATATATATATATATATTAGCTTACGACCTGGTATTATTGTAATTGGTTAAATGACTGAGTGTGTGCGAGTAAGCAAGTTTTCAGTTCTTGTGAGCATATTGTTCAAATCAGGATTGCAGATGTACTTTGTCCTGATTTTGCTTCCTGTATATATTTTGTGTAATTGAATTTACAGTTGTAATTGACTGCAATCCACTGCTAAATTTTTTATATAATGTAAGGGACATATGGTCTAAAAGTAAGTTTTATTTCATACCATTTGACAAGTAATCCTGTTGAATGTTACATGCACGAGCTTGGTACATCGTGTAAGGTATATTGGCATAAGGATCATAAGATGTGGAACACATTTATTTAGGATTTGAGATCGCTTGATTTGTCTGGAAGGAAGTACTACTAAATAATAAAATATAAGCTTAATAGAAGGGCTTTGGAATTACCATCATGTATAGACTTTGGGTTGGAAAACAATAAAGGATTAGTGAGGGAGCGAATGAAAAGGAAGATGGAATCAGATGCAAGTGGCACAGTAATAATCCAGTCGACTGACTCATGAGATTTCAAAATTTAATTATGTTTGCAAGTGGTTGTTTGTTCTGCAAGGAACTCCGCACACTAGTGTATACTTTCCAGTATATCTGTTATCCAATAAACCACTATTTGAATAAAAGGTGATTTAAAACACTGTATGCATAGAACAAAATAAAAAACACAGTTACCTCAGAACATGGACACAATGCGCCTTGAAGATCTGTCATACAGTTAGTACTGTAGGCCTTGTACTTGTCAAAATGCAGTTTACACTCTCATGATGAGCTACAATTGTCATCTTACTACTGGAAGTTTGTTAGTTTCAGATTCTTAGTGACTGAACTGTACGTGGGGTTCTATAAAATGGGAGGAAAAATGTGAAAAGAAAGATGATATATTAAGGCTTGCTATGCTTAGTGGGTAAGTCAATAAAAGATGAATGGCGTGGCAAATGATAAGTTAGCAGCAAATACTTTTTACTGTAAAGACAGGAAAAATGCGCTTATTATGGAGTGCCTCAAATGATAAAGAGGCTGCAAAATTTTTGTGCTTGCTATGAATATTGTATGTAATAATGTTTTGTTTTATTTCAATAGAGTGCTTATAATAATTATTAGATAAAGTATAATTCAGATGAAATAATATTTCTAGTTAAGCGTTTTTCATAAACTGAAAATGAAATCTTTTTTCCGGAAATTTGAGTAATACAAGTATAGGAACTTTTCATAGTGCAAAATAAATGAACTGCTTAATATTGGAACTTAGGATTTAATCTAAGGAAAATATTCTGTAGGTGATATTGTATTTATTTATCTGTAGAAGTGAAAATCTTGCATAAATTTTATGTAATTTTCAACTATGTAAATATTCTGTGTGCCTTGTGTACACACTGTTACACAAAATTTTCCTTCGCAAAAAAAACACATCCCAGTATTGTGTTCATGCCAAATTGAAATGGTGCTATTACTTGGAAAGTTAATGAAATTATATTACATGTGATGTCGCTTATGTAAGATCGAATTTTTTTATGAAGCTTGGATATGGTTCTGCTCAACATCGTGGTAACTATTATAGATGTTTCACTGATGGTGTCTTCAACAGGAAGCATCACTGAAACACGGAGGATATCTAACAAATGGCTCTGAGCACTATGGGACTTAACATCTATGGTCCCCTAGAACTTAGAACTACTTAAACCTAACTAACCTAAGGGCATCACACACACCCATGCCCTAGGCAGGATTCGAACCTGCGACCGTAGCAGTCGCACTGTTCTTGACTGCGCGCCTAGAACCGCGAGAACACCGCGGCCGGCTCCTCATTCTGTAATCTGATGTAATCCGGAGATATTTCGTAAATGTCTTTTCTGAAACTATGTCACTTTATATACAGAACTGTGCCACATAACCGGTCATGCTTACAAAATGTAGGATTGCATACGAGAGTAAAGTTGGAAGAAGATTCTTCTGCAACAAAACTTCTTTGGCGGGAATGTTAAAGGTGGAAGGCTGCGATTTGGTGCATGAAGCCTTGATGGCATATATAGTCAGTGGCTACCTCTTGACGAGTCAACATCCTAAATAATCAATGAGGCAAAGATCTTTGGAAAAGTACCTAGGATGCGGGTTAGTACCAGCGTATGTATCATTTCATTTACTGGACTGATCCAAGATATGCATTTACTACCTGAGATAAATGTTTTTCGGAGCATGTTATATGGAGAGTCTTGATTGTACCATATGACTTCGTTCAATCGGCACAGAAGGTTGCCACTGTATCCAGCTTCAGGCAAAGCAACAATTCATTTTGTAAACACATGCGTGGACCAGTGTTTTCACGCATTTTTAAAAATAACAATGCTTAAATGTAACATAGTATCATGAACCTTTTATTATCCTAAATCACTCACACTGAGAGGATCCTGTTCCTGTTACTGCTATGTTGTGAGTCTTCCCTTTTTGAGAAAGTGAAAGTGCTTAATTTATTGATTATCGTAACTGAAAGTCCAGCGAAACTTTACCTACATCTACATCTACGTGATTACTCTGCTATTCACAATAAAGTGCCTGGCAGAGTGTTCAATGAACCACCTTCGTGCAGTCTCTCTACTGTTCCACTCTCGAACTGCACAAGGGAAAAACGAGCACTTAAATTTTTCGGTGCGAGCCCTGATTTCTCTTATTTTATCGTGATGTTCATTTCTTCCTATATAGGTGGGTCCCAACAGAATGTTTTCGCAATCAGAGGAGAAAACTGGTGATTGAAATTTCATCAAAAGAACCCGTCGCACGAAAAACGCCTTTGTTTTAATGATTGCAACTCCATTTCAAGTATCGTGTCTTTGACACCATCTCGCCTATTTCGCTATAATACAAAACGAGCTGCCATTCTTTGTACTTTATCGATGTCAGCCGTCAGTCCCACCTGATGCGGATCCCACACCGCATAGCAGTACTCCAGAATAGGGCGGACAAGCATAGTGTAAGCAGTCTCTTTGGTACACCTGTTGCACCTTCTAAGTGTTCTGCCAATGAATCGCAGCCTTTGGTTTGCTCTACCAACAATATTATCCATGTGATCGTTCCAATTTAGGTTATTTGTAATTGTAATTCCTAAGTATTTAGTTGAATTTACAGCCCTCAGATTCGTGTGACTTATCGCGTAATGGAAATTTAGCTGATTTCTTTTAGTACTCATGTGAATAACTTCGCACTTTTCTTTATTCAGGGTCAGTTGCCACTTTTAGTACCATACAGGTATCTTATCTAAATCATTTTGCAAGTCGATTTGATCATCTGATGACTTTGCAAGCAATGGAGCAACAGAATTCGGTTTTGCAAATAGTCATGTGAGTGAAGCGCTTCACATGGTTGTAAAAATTCTTAAATTCAATCCGTAGCAAAAGCATATTTAATTACCATTTCAATTCGAAGTGAAGTATTCAAAGGTAAATTAAATAATTTCTCTGAATATAAAATTTCCTAGAGTATAGTGGGTACAGAATCAAAGTCCAGGCCATATTAGTATTTAGGCTAACAGCAGTCATATTGATATAACGAGTATTTAAACAGTGATTTTGTGTATGTTATTGTTTATTACTGAAAGCTTTGATCGGTATTATGTTACGAGGCAGAACAGCTGTTCTTATGTGTAGTTACTTTGCTAATACACGCTAGAGTACGCTGTTGTCCTCGCATCAATTTATTAAGCCGATTACTGACTGAAGTGTTGTTTAATGTAGCAGTTAACTTTTTATGTACATTTCTTTAATATTAGTTTTGCGTAATTAGGCTGACGACAGCATTTATATACATTATCGCTGCTTTTGCGTTTCAGACAATGTACCACACGTTTAATTCCAGACTGAACTACTTTGCATTGTTTCAGTACCGCGCAATTACTTTTCATTCGTAGACGATGACGATCAAACTTTTAATCCTGATTATAGGGTAGCATTGTAGACTGGATTCCTCTTGTAGTAACCACCACGTCTGCAAGCAAGGGAATATTATGTCGTTGTTTTTGCTGATTATATACAGGCCTACTGGACTAGAATGAACGAAAGAAACGTCGTCATTCCATATATACTGACAGTAAAGGAGTTACGACAAAATTAAGGTATGCAACAACATTTTAACCACAGGAGAAAAAGTTCAGTAGGTTACTAAAGGGAATGTTTCAGTGTTCGATTACAGTCACATCAAATGTCACTTGTGTTTCGATACATATTCGTTTCAAAACCCAGGAAATGAAGATGACTTAGAAAATATTGATCAGCAGTTCTGCAGTGGTGGCTTTGGCAGAAAAATGGCGATTTTAATATCGTGAATGTCGTATAGATTTGCGAAAACATTTTCTCGTTCACTTTCTGCGACCGACCTGATGAGTTCTTCTTCCCTATCATCGCAAACAACCAAGCACTGCACAGCTGAGATATCTTAGCCCTACTAACACACGCTCTCATTCGTGTTCCCGCAATGAAGAAAAAAAATCTCCTCCCCATACGTGTCTCTCTGTAGCCAACATATCAGTTTATTGTGGTCGCCTCGAAAAGATAAAGGTGGAAGTTGAATCAGTTGGGATCTTCCGATACAGTTAAAAAGCATTTAGCTAAACGAACGTACTCTTTAGTGTTATAGCGACACACTCGACATATACTTCAATAGCTCCGTAGCAGTTCTATAAGGAACACACCAACTTTGTTCAACACGTAGAATATGCCAGCGCCTTTCTTTGAACTCTTGCTTCAGGTTGATATGATGGACACGTAACTTGCTCACATGTACCCAAGGATACCTGTCAGGCATGTGTCTCGTATTCCACTATCTCGTATGGGCATCTACAATGTTAAATAAAATTGTCATTAAATTTGCTTCCTCCCAGACACCAATAAATGAGATTTATGTATTACATTCAATGCGCATCTCTTGGAGACAACATCCCTATACATTTCTTGAATGGCACAAATGACTGACGGTTAAATCAGTAATTGGATAACAAGGAAATCTGATGGTTTTTATCCCTTACATGACAATCACACTTGAGACACTCCATCATACACATCACTACTTGTCAATTTTTGTCTATGCGTTCCCGTGTTCCAATACAGGGTGAAGAAAAAAATAACGTACTTTGTAATCGGCTTGGGATTCCTCAAACCAATTCAAGACAAAGATATATGTAGCGAAACTTAGTCCCGCCAGTAGGTTGAATAGAAACGGGATTTAAGAAAATGATGTAACTGCGTGCAGCGTGGCCAAGAACTGGTAACATGAACTCTACCCCTGACGGAGCAGTCCCATTAGCTCAGTGAAGGAGGCGATGCCGTGGGTAATGGACATGCAGATTTGCTTATGATACAATCACGTTCGCACCAAACTCTTTTTTCATATAAAGCTTCAAACTGTATTCAGTTTACTCCACCACCATGCTGTATCTTGTGAATTTCTTTATTTTACTGTTCTCTTTATTTACACATTAAGACACAACGTGAACTTATTACAAACGTAAATGACCACTTTGCTTCATCCATGTCACAAAAAAAACATCGGAAAATAATAGTGGATACAGTGACATCATCTGTATCCAGTGGGGTATAAAAACCGGAATTGGTAACCTACACTAGACT
Source organism: Schistocerca serialis cubense (assembly GCF_023864345.2). Classification (NCBI taxonomy): domain Eukaryota; kingdom Metazoa; phylum Arthropoda; class Insecta; order Orthoptera; family Acrididae; genus Schistocerca; species Schistocerca serialis. The sequence goes on along the minus strand of NC_064639.1, from coordinate 1,114,911,779 downwards.
GCACATTATGGTACGCACGATAATACAATTCAGTACGTTTGATGTCCTGTCATTTTTTCACAGGGCCAGTACGTACACGTAAGAACAACGTCCAGTTCAGATAAGAAGTCCAAAGAGATCACCTTTCATGTGGCTACGAAGGCTTTCCCGGCGTAATAATTGATAATATTCTTCTGTGGCCACGCGGCCAGATCCCACCTTCGCCTTTCGGCCACGCACGCGCGAGCCCACCACTGTCCGCCATTCACCCTGGAGTGATGGCTGACCGGTAAGATGCTCACTGCCGGAAGACGCAGCGACATCAGGGGTTCCATGTGATTCCAAGGCCACCGAAGTAGGCATAGGTCTCACCACAGTTGCCCCAACGCCACTACGAGCCGACGCCTGCGCCTCGAGCTCGATGAGCCTAACAGACAAAGCCTCCACCTGCCCCCGAAGAGTGGCCAATTCTCCTTGCGTCCGCTCACAACAACCACAGTCCCTACACATGACTATGTTTACCCTCCTCTATACGGTGACAAATTCCCAAGATAATCTTCTGATGAGCTACTCTGATAATCAAGAAACACTCACTGAAATACGAGACGCGAAAACTACGCTAGGTTTTCCCAGAAAAACTATTTAAAAGCTAAGCGCAGCAAATAAGTACAAAAACGCTTTGTACAAACAGTACTCGCTGCTGCTGGTGCTCTCGCTCTGGCTGTCACAAGACAACTGCTGATTCAAGTGACTAGTGGCTAACGGCCGAGAAACAAACAAAAGACGGTTTTAGGGCGCTTTCTGTTCTAAACGATCAAGAAAACACTAAGAAATCTAACACGAAAACTACGTAAAGTTTTATCAAGAACTGTTAGTTACTATGCAGAGCAGATAAACACAAATAGAATACCTTCCTTAGTGGAAGGTCGTAAACAAAATGCAAAATAAACGCTTTATACAAACAGTACTCGCTGCTGCTGGTGCTCTCGCTCTGGCTGTCACAAGACAATGGCGATGACGAAGAAATGTCTCAGTCCCCGCGCAGACAGAATCCTCAGGCCGGCCGGGAATCGAACCCGGACCCCGTGACCCAGAGGCAGCAATGTTAGCCACTAGACCACGAGTTGTGATCTGGCAATGGTCGATGCAGGTTTTTGTGTAGGGCCCAGCAAAGAGTGATCCAACGATTGCTGAAGTGTTTCAAACTGAAAGGTGATCTGATAATATTCTTCTCGGGTATGCAGCCGGATCATAACGTCTTCATGACACAATATTTCCGCGGTCCATCTGGCCGCCATCTTCAGGTGAGAGTGCTGGTGCACGAACTCGCCGGAACTGACTTCCTAGCGCAAGCTGCGGCCCCTATATAGGCCAGCAGAAGACCCACAACGCGTGCGCGAGAAGGTGCTGTAACCGCCCTCTAGCGCAGTAAACATACCGCGCCGCCAGTGGTGGAAATAGGCGAAATCGAGATATCGCTGTCAAAAATTAAAAAACTTTTTATTCCGACGATCGAAACACAGCCCGTTGTTTTTTGATGTCAGATAACACCGGGTCCCAAGTCTTACTTAAAAGATAGCCCTTGTCTCTATTAAGAAGATTGTCAGATAAACGAATCTCTATGGATTCTTTTAAAACACAGTCCCAATAGCGAGATGCAGGGGCAACCATTTGTGTCTTGTCATAGAGCATTTTAAAAGAATCCATAGAGATTCGTTTATCTGACAATCTTCTTAATAGAGACAAGGGCTATCTTTTAAGTAAGACTTGGGACCCGGTGTTATCTGACATCAAAAAACAACGGTCTGTGTTTCGATCGTCGGAATAAAAAGTTTTTTAATTTTTGACAGCGACATCTCGATTTCGCCTATTTCCACCACTGGCGGCGCGGTATGTTTACTGCGCTAGAGGGCAGTTACGGCACCTTCTCGCGCACGCTTTGTGGGTCTTCTGCTGGCCCATATAGGGGCCGCAGCTTGCGCTAGGAAGTCAGTTCCGGCGAGTTCGTGCACCAGCACTCTCACCTGAAGATGGTGGCCAGATGGACCGCGGAAATATTGTGTCATGAAGACGTTATGATCCGGCTGCATACCCGAGAAGAATATTATCAATTATTACGCCGGGAAAGCCTTCGTAGCCACATGAAAGGTGATCTCTTTGGACTTCTTATCTGAACTGGACGTTGTTCTTACGTGTACGTACTGGCCCTGTGAAAAAATGACAGGACATCAAACGTACTGAATTGTATTATCGTGCGTACCATAATGTGCAGTCTAGTGTAGGTTACCAATTCCGGTTTTTATACCCCACTGGATACAGATGATGTCACTGTATCCACTATTATTTTCCGATGTTTTTTTTGTGACATGGATGAAGCAAAGTGGTCATTTACGTTTGTAATAAGTTCACGTTGTGTCTTAATGTGTAAATAAAGAGAACAGTAAAATAAAGAAATTCACAAGATACAGCATGGTGGTGGAGTAAACTGAATACAGTTTGAAGCTTTATATGAAAAAAGAGTTTGGTGCGAACGTGATTGTATCATAAGCAAATCTGCATGTCCATTACCCACGGCATCGCCTCCTTCACTGAGCTAATGGGACTGCTCCGTCAGGGGTAGAGTTCATGTTACCAGTTCTTGGCCACGCTGCACGCAGTTACATCATTTTCTTAAATCCCGTTTCTATTCAACCTACTGGCGGGACTAAGTTTCGCTACATATATCTTTGTCTTGAATTGGTTTGAGGAATCCCAAGCCGATTACAAAGTACGTTATTTTTTTCTTCACCCTGTATTGGAACACGGGAACGCATAGACAAAAATTGACAAGTAGTGATGTGTATGATGGAGTGTCTCAAGTGTGATTGTCATGTAAGGGATAAAAACCATCAGATTTCCTTGTTATCCAATTACTGATTTAACCGTCAGTCATTTGTGCCATTCAAGAAATGTATAGGGATGTTGTCTCCAAGAGATGCGCATTGAATGTAATACATAAATCTCATTTATTGGTGTCTGGGAGGAAGCAAATTTAATGACAATTTTATTTAACATTGTAGATGCCCATACGAGATAGTGGAATACGAGACACATGCCTGACAGGTATCCTTGGGTACATGTGAGCAAGTTACGTGTCCATCATATCAACCTGAAGCAAGAGTTCAAAGAAAGGCGCTGGCATATTCTACGTGTTGAACAAAGTTGGTGTGTTCCTTATAGAACTGCTACGGAGCTATTGAAGTATATGTCGAGTGTGTCGCTATAACACTAAAGAGTACGTTCGTTTAGCTAAATGCTTTTTAACTGTATCGGAAGATCCCAACTGATTCAACTTCCACCTTTATCTTTTCGAGGCGACCACAATAAACTGATATGTTGGCTACAGAGAGACACGTATGGGGAGGAGATTTTTTTTCTTCATTGCGGGAACACGAATGAGAGCGTGTGTTAGTAGGGCTAAGATATCTCAGCTGTGCAGTGCTTGGTTGTTTGCGATGATAGGGAAGAAGAACTCATCAGGTCGGTCGCAGAAAGTGAACGAGAAAATGTTTTCGCAAATCTATACGACATTCACGATATTAAAATCGCCATTTTTCTGCCAAAGCCACCACTGCAGAACTGCTGATCAATATTTTCTAAGTCATCTTCATTTCCTGGGTTTTGAAACGAATATGTATCGAAACACAAGTGACATTTGATGTGACTGTAATCGAACACTGAAACATTCCCTTTAGTAACCTACTGAACTTTTTCTCCTGTGGTTAAAATGTTGTTGCATACCTTAATTTTGTCGTAACTCCTTTACTGTCAGTATATATGGAATGACGACGTTTCTTTCGTTCATTCTAGTCCAGTAGGCCTGTATATAATCAGCAAAAACAACGACATAATATTCCCTTGCTTGCAGACGTGGTGGTTACTACAAGAGGAATCCAGTCTACAATGCTACCCTATAATCAGGATTAAAAGTTTGATCGTCATCGTCTACGAATGAAAAGTAATTGCGCGGTACTGAAACAATGCAAAGTAGTTCAGTCTGGAATTAAACGTGTGGTACATTGTCTGAAACGCAAAAGCAGCGATAATGTATATAAATGCTGTCGTCAGCCTAATTACGCAAAACTAATATTAAAGAAATGTACATAAAAAGTTAACTGCTACATTAAACAACACTTCAGTCAGTAATCGGCTTAATAAATTGATGCGAGGACAACAGCGTACTCTAGCGTGTATTAGCAAAGTAACTACACATAAGAACAGCTGTTCTGCCTCGTAACATAATACCGATCAAAGCTTTCAGTAATAAACAATAACATACACAAAATCACTGTTTAAATACTCGTTATATCAATATGACTGCTGTTAGCCTAAATACTAATATGGCCTGGACTTTGATTCTGTACCCACTATACTCTAGGAAATTTTATATTCAGAGAAATTATTTAATTTACCTTTGAATACTTCACTTCGAATTGAAATGGTAATTAAATATGCTTTTGCTACGGATTGAATTTAAGAATTTTTACAACCATGTGAAGCGCTTCACTCACATGACTATTTGCAAAACCGAATTCTGTTGCTCCATTGCTTGCAAAGTCATCAGATGATCAAATCGACTTGCAAAATGATTTAGATAAGATACCTGTATGGTACTAAAAGTGGCAACTGACCCTGAATAAAGAAAAGTGCGAAGTTATTCACATGAGTACTAAAAGAAATCAGCTAAATTTCCATTACGCGATAAGTCACACGAATCTGAGGGCTGTAAATTCAACTAAATACTTAGGAATTACAATTACAAATAACCTAAATTGGAACGATCACATGGATAATATTGTTGGTAGAGCAAACCAAAGGCTGCGATTCATTGGCAGAACACTTAGAAGGTGCAACAGGTGTACCAAAGAGACTGCTTACACTATGCTTGTCCGCCCTATTCTGGAGTACTGCTATGCGGTGTGGGATCCGCATCAGGTGGGACTGACGGCTGACATCGATAAAGTACAAAGAATGGCAGCTCGTTTTGTATTATAGCGAAATAGGCGAGATGGTGTCAAAGACACGATACTTGAAATGGAGTTGCAATCATTAAAACAAAGGCGTTTTTCGTGCGACGGGTTCTTTTGATGAAATTTCAATCACCAGTTTTCTCCTCTGATTGCGAAAACATTCTGTTGGGACCCACCTATATAGGAAGAAATGAACATCACGATAAAATAAGAGAAATCAGGGCTCGCACCGAAAAATTTAAGTGCTCGTTTTTCCCTTGTGCAGTTCGAGAGTGGAACAGTAGAGAGACTGCACGAAGGTGGTTCATTGAACACTCTGCCAGGCACTTTATTGTGAATAGCAGAGTAATCACGTAGATGTAGATGTAGGTAAAGTTTCGCTGGACTTTCAGTTACGATAATCAATAAATTAAGCACTTTCACTTTCTCAAAAAGGGAAGACTCACAACATAGCAGTAACAGGAACAGGATCCTCTCAGTGTGAGTGATTTAGGATAATAAAAGGTTCATGATACTATGTTACATTTAAGCATTGTTATTTTTAAAAATGCGTGAAAACACTGGTCCACGCATGTGTTTACAAAATGAATTGTTGCTTTGCCTGAAGCTGGATACAGTGGCAACCTTCTGTGCCGATTGAACGAAGTCATATGGTACAATCAAGACTCTCCATATAACATGCTCCGAAAAACATTTATCTCAGGTAGTAAATGCATATCTTGGATCAGTCCAGTAAATGAAATGATACATACGCTGGTACTAACCCGCATCCTAGGTACTTTTCCAAAGATCTTTGCCTCATTGATTATTTAGGATGTTGACTCGTCAAGAGGTAGCCACTGACTATATATGCCATCAAGGCTTCATGCACCAAATCGCAGCCTTCCACCTTTAACATTCCCGCCAAAGAAGTTTTGTTGCAGAAGAATCTTCTTCCAACTTTACTCTCGTATGCAATCCTACATTTTGTAAGCATGACCGGTTATGTGGCACAGTTCTGTATATAAAGTGACATAGTTTCAGAAAAGACATTTACGAAATATCTCCGGATTACATCAGATTACAGAATGAGGAGCCGGCCGCGGTGTTCTCGCGGTTCTAGGCGCGCAGTCAAGAACAGTGCGACTGCTACGGTCGCAGGTTCGAATCCTGCCTAGGGCATGGGTGTGTGTGATGCCCTTAGGTTAGTTAGGTTTAAGTAGTTCTAAGTTCTAGGGGACCATAGATGTTAAGTCCCATAGTGCTCAGAGCCATTTGTTAGATATCCTCCGTGTTTCAGTGATGCTTCCTGTTGAAGACACCATCAGTGAAACATCTATAATAGTTACCACGATGTTGAGCAGAACCATATCCAAGCTTCATAAAAAAATTCGATCTTACATAAGCGACATCACATGTAATATAATTTCATTAACTTTCCAAGTAATAGCACCATTTCAATTTGGCATGAACACAATACTGGGATGTGTTTTTTTTGCGAAGGAAAATTTTGTGTAACAGTGTGTACACAAGGCACACAGAATATTTACATAGTTGAAAATTACATAAAATTTATGCAAGATTTTCACTTCTACAGATAAATAAATACAATATCACCTACAGAATATTTTCCTTAGATTAAATCCTAAGTTCCAATATTAAGCAGTTCATTTATTTTGCACTATGAAAAGTTCCTATACTTGTATTACTCAAATTTCCGGAAAAAAGATTTCATTTTCAGTTTATGAAAAACGCTTAATTAGAAATATTATTTCATCTGAATTATACTTTATCTAATAATTATTATAAGCACTCTATTGAAATAAAACAAAACATTATTACATACAATATTCATAGCAAGCACAAAAATTTTGCAGCCTCTTTATCATTTGAGGCACTCCATAATAAGCGCATTTTTCCTGTCTTTACAGTAAAAAGTATTTGCTGCTAACCTATCATTTGCCACGCCATTCATCTTTTATTGACTTACCCACTAAGCATAGCAAGCCTTAAAATATCATCTTTCTTTTCACATTTTTCCTCCCAATTTATGGAACCCCACGTACAGTTCAGTCACTCAGAATCTGAAACTAACAAACTTCCAGTAGTAAGATGACAATTGTAGCTCATCATGAGAGTGTAAACTGCATTTTGACAAGTACAAGGCCTACAGTACTAACTGTATGACAGATCTTCAAGGCGCATTGTGTCCATGTTCTGAGGTAACTGTGTTTTTTATTTTGTTCTATGCATACAGTGTTTTAAATCACCTTTTATTCAAATAGTGGCTTATTGGATAACAGATATACTGGAAAGTATACACTAGTGTGCGGAGTTCCTTGCAGAACAAACAACCACTTGCAAACATAATTAAATTTTGAAATCTCATGAGTCAGTCGACTGGATTATTACTGTGCCACTTGCATCTGATTCCATCTTCCTTTTCATTCGTTCCCTCACAAATCCTTTATTGTTTTCCAACCCAAAGTCTATACATGATGGTAATTCCAAAGCCCTTCTATTAAGCTTATATTTTATTATTTAATAGTACTTCCTTCCAGACAAATCAAGCGATCTCAAATCCAAAATAAATGTATTCCACATCTTATGATCCTTATGCCAATATACCTTACACGATGTACCAAGCTCGTGCATGTAACATTCAACAGGATTACTTGTCAAATGGTATGAAATAAAACTTACTTTTAGACCATATGTCCCTTACATTATATTAAAAATTTAGCAGTGGATTGCAGTCAATTACAACTGTAATTTCAATTACACAAAATATATACAGGAAGCAAAATCAGGACAAAGTACATCTGCAATCCTGGTTTGATCAATATGCTCACAAGAACTGAAAACTTGCTTACTCGCACACACTCAGTCATTTAACCAATTACAGTAATACCAGGTCGTAAGCTTTTATATATATATATATATATATATATATATATATATATATATATATATATATATATATAGATCACTTATAAGCTGACATGTGGAGTATTTTATTTTATTATTTAAATATAATTTACACTGGTTGAAAATGCAAAAAATTTTATGTCCATTACTCCAAGATGCAATAAAATCGGTAATTTTTTGTATACAAGGCTTGGATTGCTGTGTCTTGAAGAAGGTCAGGTCCAGAAGACGATGGGCTCCAGGTTTAAAAAGTTGAAACGAAGTTTGAGAGAGAAGAAACTTTCTGATGGTAAAACCATAAGAGTAGAGGGACAACTTTTGCATCACGACACGCTGAATTGTTGCCAAATTTATTCAAGATGGCGGCGATCACGTCATCCGAGATGGCGGCATATAGGCTTGGCAACAGCTCATGACGTCACCCAAGACGGCGGATTTTGTTGGGAAAATAGGCCAATTGGGCTATGTCCACTAACCTAAGCCTCCAGAAGGAAAAAAAATGGCGGGAAGTTTGAATTCCAGCAGAATAATGCATGCAAAACCTTACTTTCTTTTATTATTATTCATTATGATTCATTATCATTTATTAACATACGTTATCATTTATGATTATTTATTATCATTTATTATTATTTATTATCATTTATTATTAATGACCTGCCTCCACTAGAAAATTCCCTCCAAATTCAA